>NC_138945.1:32117500-32437500 GCF_965226115.1 Aulonocara stuartgranti | reverse complement strand
TTCAGCAGCGAGCAGGCGCACCGAGGGCTCTCGCGCTCACTTTTCGCGTATAGAATTTCGAAAAAACATCGGTGCAAATTATAAGTCTGTATTATAATGGCTGGTGTTTTTGTGTTTGTTGGTTTGTTTTTATTTTGTTTTATTGCGAGTTAGTTATTAGATGCTCCTCCAGCCGGTCAGAGAATCCCCTGCCCTCTGGTCTCTGCGCTGCAAGCAGCAGGCGCACCTCGCAAACGAAGGGCGCCCTTACTCCCAGCAAATGGGCGATAGAAAACCGATCGGTGCCTATGACATTCCCAATATGCGCTTTCAGCATGCCGATGCCCGTGATGCCGCCCCCCACCACGATGTCGCCCGTATCTAAAACCGCTACTGCCCCCCCCCCACACACACACACACACTCGATTGAGAGTGGTCTACTATTCCAAGGATGTAGCTGTTTACTTTCTATCTCTGAATTAGGAAATGAAAGTAGGCAGCAACTCCAAAAGTGTGCACAGTCATTGGTAATTCAGTTACTAGTTTTCCAACATAAGTCACAGTTGTGGGATTCACTCTTTCCTATGAATGGGAAAAGAGCCTATAAGAAAAATAAGCACATAAACTAGCGTTTAGCATGTTTAGCATGTCTAGTCTGTTGTTTTTGACTGATAAAATGTCAGCGCAAAATATGTCTAATTAACATATTGCAAACCTAACAGTCCAACATCAGACATGGCAGCTAATGTAGTGTAAGATATGATTCTTTAAACAATTCCATCATGAAAAATTTATATGAACACAAAAAATCAAGTTTTATTAGTAGTCTGTTGAGATGGTAGAATTCTTGAAATTGTATTTATTATTTGTCAGGAGTGTTTAAAATATGAGTTACTAGACTGAGACAGGTGCAGCTCCTCCTGTACAGCAAACCTCTTGCAAGTTTTGGAACAGCATTTCTCATGATTTGTAAACAAGGAGTGAATTACTGTAACTTCAATTAGCTTGCAGCGAGGAAGCTAACTGAAGTGGTTTATATTTATGAAAACTGGAAACATTTAAAACATGCTAAATTGATTTCCTATATTAATCATCTTGAAAAGTCCTTTGGAATCTCAATGTATCTTACCATGTTTATGTGTTCTGGTTTGAATGTGTTCTGTTTTTATGTGTTTTAAACTACTCCTCTGTTAGAAAACATACACTTGCCACACAGTACCTCTCAGTTTGGAACTCCCCTCTGATGCTCCTTAGAGCGAAAAACCTCTGATTAAAAGTAAAGATTATTTAAACAATGAGGAAGAGAAAAAAACAATGTTGTACATGATCAGTGCATGACAATAATTGTGCAAGTTCAGCCATCAGCTGTGGGATTTCTGCATTAATTTCAGGGAACATTTAATGAAGTGTGGAAAAAACAAAAATGAAAATAAACAAGAGAATCGCAGAAGGCACACAAACAGAAGACAATTACAGATCGTCACTTAATCATGCCCAAGCTTGGGTGAAAGTTGACAATAATTACAATGTCACAAAATCAGGAAGGAATTGCTTCAATCAGTCAATCCACATGGAACCAATTTATTTATGTGAACATAGATCATTTACAGAGTTGATATTTGGTGCTTCAGCTATATATATACACAAACAAACACCAGGCTGCACACAGCAGGATGAGAGTGACGATAAAATGCCTGAACTGCAATGTATGCATTCCTTAGCTATTTGAGGAAACGTATGCCCCTGTGCGTCCATATTTCACTGAGGTCCCTTTACATGGGGGATATACAGGGTAATGACCTGAGAAACATCCACCTGACCATCAACCAGCCCTCACAGACACATCACTATGTAATAATAAATGTAATAATATTCCACATTGCAAGTCGAATAACAGGATCTCAGCTATCTAAAATTCTACATGTATGAGTGTAGCAAGTATTGCATGAATTTAATAATCCTTTTTAATCAGTCAAGGAGCCCACTCTTGGTGGCTACTGTGACACATAGCTGAAGTAACTGTGATCAGACTGTGGGCAGGTTTTTTTTTTCTTTTTTTACAGGCTACAGATAAAATTGCATTGTTATTTAATTCTATTGGAAGAGATTGAGTTTATACTGGCAGACTTATGAAAACCATCACCCATGACATTTTACTATTTTTTCCACAGTAAGAAATATCTTTGCACAAATCAATATGGTGTTAATATGAATTTGTTTGTTTATGGAGCAGAACAATCAGAGTTATTGTGGCAGCAGTGTGACACTTACATTTTTGGGCAGGTGAATGTTGAGCTTGCCGGGAACTGACACAAAATAAGATATATCCTAGGCTGTTCAGCTGGCCACCAGTCTGCTAAATACCTGGATGATTTCAGACAATTGTTTGATGCATTTCTACTTATTTCATGTTTGATCATGATGTTTCTTTTCGAGAGCAGGTTAAATTTATTTCACAGTCCTGCATATAATTTCAAGAGACAACATTACGATATAAAATGCATGGCATAAGTATAATATTGCAAAACACACAGACTTCAGTAGCAGTATTTTTTTTAGCTAGCTTTTTTTCCCATGTACTATTGGAGTTCATGAATCTGCTGGTACTCTTAAGTTTCCTTTCATACAGATGTGCTAATACTCATTTATAATCACAGTAGGTTTTATACTCCTGAGTTGCACTAGAATGGCCCTATAGCCATGAACTCAGACCACATAACTTCCACTTTTTTGCATAATTGGTACATTGTTGTATTTTATCCTCACCATTTAGCAATCTCATAATGCCTTGACTTTTAAAAACCCATAATTCAGATGAAAGATTGAGTGACTCACAGCCAAGCAGAGCTGTTTTCTCCAATGGCCTTTTGAAATTCAGCCAAGCAAAATCTCAGTTAATTAGAAGTGAACAAAGAAGAGGGAGTGAAGGGAGAACACTGAGGTTGACAGCGGTTTTCTTGCCCTGGAAGAAACAATGATCTGTTGTGGGTGGTGGTTCTTTGGCACTGAAGAAAAAATGAATGATAACACAAAGTGATAGAAAGTCTGATAATGTGAAGTACCCTGTGATCATCAGTCAGTAGTGGTTTCATAGATTCTTTATGATAATCGAGCCAGATGGTGCAAAGCCAGTTTTGCATGGTCCAGTAATCTTCAGCAGTGGAATCTGTGTTGCATATTTGACACTGCAAAGAGCTGTTGCTTTGCATGGCTTACACTATTTAATAAGTAATAAATTGAATCTACAATAATTAATACAAACACACACATTAAAACACAAATTACCGTGCAAGCTTTATATTTTACTTACATTATGATTATTGGTGATGTTAGGGGAGGGTGTGGACAGTATCTAACAAAGAGGACACATCAAGTATCTTGCCAATTATCAAAGCATTATTCATGTATGTGTTATCAGATTTTCCTGTGGTCGTTGTATTATCTGTTTAATTCCTGAAGTCGTATGCTTTCTTAGTCCCATGTGAATCTGCCAGGTTTTTTTTTTTATCTGTAAAGAAAAATTGACTGCAAATTACATACCACATTTTGCTAGTCACACCATCTGATAATCACAGACCTGTGTTTGCATTCCCTTATTATTAATATTTCTTGATGATATCTTAGATTTATGTCCCCCTTTTCTCTTCTCAGTCAAGAATTATTGAGGTTGCTGTAGAAATAATTAATGAGAGCGACGATAGCATTTTGAGTGGAAATATAGGCTCATCTAGCACCTTAGTATGGAGTCTATTAAAGGAAAGGGCAAACCCAAGCCCATAAAAAGAATAATCTTATGAAAGCTCATGACATGGACTGGATGAAATAGTAAGTATATTTCTAAATCATCAATAGTTTTGATACATGTATTTTCAGTTTCTCTTAGCAAGGACAACACGGAATATTCCAGCCTGAAAAGTCAGGGTTGTGATAAACCATAGATGTCTATGTTTATCATCGTGAGCAAAGAGTATATTCTGGCTTCTCCAGTGTGTGTGAAGAGAGGAATAAACCTGACACAACTCTAAAGTGTCCCGCTTTTGAAACATGTTTGTGACTGTCAAATTAAAGCAGATCGTTCTTTGAAAGACACGCCGTTTCATGCCCTTGATGCGAATAGACAAGCTGTTGCATGGGAATTGTAGCTCAAATGTCAATGCTGATAGTCTTTCTTCAACACAAATGGAAACATTACTTTTGGCTTTACGGGAATGAATTGTCAAAATGTCTGCTTGAGTGTATTGCTCTGAATCTCATCAAATACTTGGCACCGTTTCGTTTCTCCAGAAGAAGACTGGCTACAAACCATACTGTTTTGGAAACTCATTACTGTTTTTTGTTGGTTTTTTTTCCCCAGGGGAAGCAACAGCTTAGTGTCTCCTCTATTGTCTCTGGAATAATGACACAGTTGGCTACCTGTACTCAAAGACAGCATTCACCTTCAGCGTGGCTTTGAAGGGATAGACATTTATCTCCATCAGTATCCACAAAGCTCCTGTGCTTATTCAAACATTTCCTTAATTAGGCTTATATGAGAGGTCATTCCTCTTTCTATGCCGCTTAAAGAAGAGAATTGTTGACATAAAAAGAGGCAAAAAACAAATCACATCTATTATCTTTGTTAAGTCACATAAATTCATGATATTTCACGCAGCACCATATCTGGAACGCTACATGAAATTAAACTGTAGATATATACTCACTGGTTATTTGATCATTGACATTAAATCATCTTCCTTTCATTGTAAGCTGCATTCATCCCAGATAAAGAGGTTTAAATTCTAGTGTATTAAGTCTTTATTACTAGCATTCATTTATGGTCTCCAGGGATCACGCCACTTATGCCCAAGAAAACTTGCTTTAGGCATAAGCTGTGAGGAAAACCATTTTCCTCCTCCAGCAGCCCAGGTCAAAGAGCTTTCATGTTAATTAATGGAAGAAAAATGCTGTCACTATAGCATCTGTTCATCTTCTCTGTTAATGTGGTACAGTATATGGTAACTCGCAACAATCTAACTAAACTTGGATGCCAAATAGTTAATCCATTACACACTTTGAGGGGGCAATTATAATGTGGTATGGCTACTATTCTTGACTGACTATTGTGAATGAGGGAATGAAAATACATTTATACACATTATTTTGTTACGAGCAAAAACGCAAAAGCGAGCAAAAACGTGTACCAGCCAAGTATGGTGACCGTCAAGTTACATACAGGGTTTGTATGTTGACTGTGGCACGTATTGACGTATTTATATTGATGTATTGTTAATTTATTTCGATCATGTAAACAATATAAAGGTACATTTAGCAAAGAAAAGCAGAGAGAAAAAAATACTATACAAAATAAAGTTAATACATTTCAATATTGCTTCTATTCTGATTCAGTTACATATCGAAAGGAAGTGGGAAGAAGTACACTTATTTAATCGCACCCCTTTGCAATAAAACCAAACGCAAACAGAGAAAGCAACAGCAGGGGGATGACAAAATTAAAATAAAGTGTATGGAAATCAAAAGAATTGGGATTAATAATATATATGTTTTTAAAATGTCTTAATGTTAATAATCACTCTATATGTGATGATGTTCATGCAACATTTTGATCAGATCAGCCCACTCATTAAGAAGGAGTTAGGGTGTATACAGACATACATATCTTATATTAAGATCTCAGCCTTGTTACTTAGGTCACTTTTTAAATAATCAACCAGAAATGTATTTTATTGGTGCATTACACTAAGCACTGAATAAGAATATGACCTATAAGGTGGCTAGTTCCTTGTTGAGTCTATGCGATTGACTATATTTATAAAATATGTTGTCAGTTCTATACTAAAAATATGATACATTAAAACCCTGCTGACTTTCAGTTTCCCTCAGCCAAATATCATGAGGCCCAAAATCCTGATCAGCAAACTCTTAGAGCTCTAACCCATAAATCTATCTTAAGAAGACAGTGATTTCCCCATTTTCATTCAGAAAGACCCACTATTAGAGCTCAAGAAATGGAACAGTGCTTGAACTAGCTTATCTTTGCTATATTTTGTAAGTCAAAAAGTACTTAAGATAAGTTAAAGGGATGGGAAGACAGATGGAAATTTCTCTCTATCCTCTTTCAGTAACATGACAAGAGGCATGAGATGAGAAAGTGGAAGTGGAACTTGAGGCAAAAAGAAAGACAACCAAGCAACTGCAAAAGCAACACTTGGACACAGATACTGGACTCTTGACAGTTTTGAAACGTTCATGACAACATAGCTCCATTAAGACTGATGGTAGTGTGCTGGTATATATATATATATATATAATATATATATATGTATATATATTACTTTTTTGGGGAAGTAATCAGTAATTAGTTACTGATTACTTTTTTCAAGTAACTTGACCAACACTGCTTGTGACACACCCGCACCCCAAGGCCCTACCTGTGTGGGTGAGTGTGGTGGAGCGGGAAGAGGGAGGTAGCCAGGGATGGGGAGGAAAAGGAGGGATCACCTGTTGAGAGAAGAAGAATAGAAGAATGTCTGTCCTGCCTGCTGCACAACAACATTGAATAATCAGTATTTACTGCTGTTTACACTTAGCTAGATTAATGCGATGGTGTTGTGTTTAGTATGTTGCTTTGGTTTTTTTTTTTGCTTGTTTTCTATTCTTCTTCTCTCAACAGGTGATCCAGGAGATTTTTTTTCTCCCCCCTTTCTCACTGTCCCTCTCCCCTTCTGTTTTTCTTTTCCTTCCTCTTTCTTTCTCCCTTTCCTATCCCGCACTCATGTCTGTCCCGTCTGTAACATCTGAAAATAAAATATAATAAACAATAAAAACAAAGGTCGATCAAATGGACCAATACGGCAATGCCACGATGATCCATTTGGCAAAGTAAATCCATTGGGTATCCTTGTTGGTCTTCAGACAACAATTCTGATGGCTAAAGAACCAAATGGGACAGGCAAAAAAAATAAAATAGTTACGCAAAATGGAGCGTGTCCGCTCCGACCAGCTCTAAAGGGTTAAAGTATAATGTATAATATTGTATAAGAAAGAAGGAACACGAGAAGCTGGAGAAATACCAAGGGCTCAGAGAAGAGCTCGAAAGGATGTGGAGGGTGAAGGTAACGGTGGTCCCCGTGGTAATCAGAGCACTAGGTGCGGTGACTCCCAAGCTAGGCGAGTGGCTCCAGCAGATCCCGGGAACAACATCGGAGATCTCTGTCCAGAAGAGCGCAGTCCTGGGAACAGCTAAGATACTGCGCAGGACCCTCAAGCTCCCAGGCCTCTGGTAGAGGACCCGAGCTTGAAGGATAAACCGCCCGCAGTGGCGTGCTGGGTGTTTTTTCATATATATGTATATGTGTGTATATGTACAGTGGGGCAAAAAAGTATTTAGTCAGCCACCGATTGTGCAAGTTCCCCCACCTAAAATGATGACAGAGGTCAGTAATTTGCACCAGAGGTACACTTCAACTGTGAGAGACAGAATGTAAAAAAAAAATCCATGAATCCACATGGTAGGATTTGTAAAGAATTTATTCATAAATCAGGGTGGAAAATAAGTATTTGGTTAATAACAAAAATACAACTCAATACTTTGTAACATAACCTTTGTTGGCAATAACAGAGGTCAAACGTTTACTATAGGTCTTTACCAGGTTTGCACACACAGTAGCTGGTATTTTGGCCCATTCCTCCATGCAGATCTTCTCGAGAGCAGTGATGTTTTGGGGCTGTCGCCGAGCAACACGGACTTTCAACTCCCGCCACAGATTTTCTATGGGGTTGAGGTCTGGAGACTGGCTAGGCCACTCCAGGACTTTCAAATGCTTCTTACGGAGCCACTCCTTTGTTGCCCGGGCGGTGTGTTTTGGATCATTGTCATGTTGGAAGACCCAGCCTCGTTTCATCTTCAAAGTTCTCACTGATGGAAGGAGGTTTTGGCTCAAAATCTCACGATACATGGCCCCATTCATTCTGTCCTTAACACGGATCAGTCGTCCTGTTCCCTTGGCAGAAAAACAGCCCCATAGCATGATGTTTCCACCCCCATGCTTCACGGTAGGTATGGTGTTCTTGGGATGCAACTCAGTATTCTTCTTCCTCCAAACACGACGAGTTGAGTTTATACCAAAAAGTTCTACTTTGGTTTCATCTGACCACATGACATTCTCCCAATCCTCTGCTGTATCATCCATGTGCTCTCTGGCAAACTTCAGACGGGCCTGGACATGCACTGGCTTCAGCAGCGGAACACGTCTGGCACTGCGGGATTTGATTCCCTGCCGTTGTAGTGTGTTACTGATGGTGACCTTTGTTACTTTGGTCCCAGCTCTCTGCAGGTCATTCACCAGGTCCCCCCGTGTGGTTCTGGGATCTTTGCTCACCGTTCTCATGATCATTTTGACCCCACGGGATGAGATCTTGCGTGGAGCCCCAGATCGAGGGAGATTATCAGTGGTCTTGTATGTCTTCCATTTTCTGATGATTGCTCCCACAGTTGATTTTTTCACACCAAGCTGCTTGCCTATTGTAGATTCACTCTTCCCAGTCTGGTGCAGGTCTACAATACTTTTCCTGGTGTCCTTCGAAAGCTCTTTGGTCTTGGCCATGGCGGAGTTTGGAGTCTGACTGTTTGAGGCTGTGGACAGGTGTCTTTTATACAGATGATGAGTTCAAACAGGTGCCATTCATACAGGTAACGAGTGGGGGACAGAAAAGCTTCTTACAGAAGACGTTACAGGTCTGTGAGAGCCAGAGATTTTCCTTGTTTGAGGTGACCAAATACTTATTTTCCACCCTAATTTACGAATAAATTCTTTACAAATCCTACCATGTGAATTCATGGATTTTTTTTCACATTCTGTCTCTCACAGTTGAAGTGTACCTCTGGTGCAAATTACTGACCTCTGTCATCATTTTAGGTGGGGGAACTTGCACAATCGGTGGCTGACTAAATACTTTTTTGCCCCACTGTATGTGTATATATATATATATATATATATATATATATATATATATATATATATATATATATATATATATATATATATATACTTTATATATATATATACTTTATATACATATACAGTGGAACCCCAACTGACGAATACCCCGTTTCACGAAAAATTCGAGTTACAAAGGCACTGAACGGCAATATTTCTGCCTGTGTTACGGCAAAATGCCCGTATAACGAAATCCACTGGCTCTGATTGGCTGAGCCCACAATGCCCACAATGCCTTCCGAATCATGTGACAACCCCTTGGCTTCCATACTTGCGCTTCGCTGTTCCACTTGAACGATGTATTGTTGTTCTAGTTAGCAATTAGCCTATAGCCTATCGTTCAGCATCGCCTCACTCAAAATGCGCAATGGGTGCTTCGACTTACGAAAATTTTTGACTTACAAAAGACCCTCGGGAACGAATTCATTTCGTAAGTCGGGGTTCCACTGTGTGTGTGTGTGTGTGTGTGTGTGTGTGTGTGTGTGTGTGTGTGTGTGTGTGTATATATATATATATATATATATATATATATATATATATAGTGGAATCCATCTTTAACAACTATTTTTGGAGGAAAATGCAGACTGTTATCTTATGTGATCAAAATTTCTTTTCTTTTTAGTTTACTTTTATTTAACTCAAATAATCACTTTCCACAGTCTGCAGCTCTCATTGCAGTGAAATTCTTAACAAGCAGTTTTATGCTATCTTGTCAATACTGATAATACAGAGAACATATGCAATATGGACATTACCTTTTGACTTACAAAACACATTGTCAATGCTATATTAAAAACAAAACAAAACAAAAACAAACAAACAAAAAAGATACATTAAAACCCTGCTTACTTTTAGTTTCCCCTGGGAAAATGCTGTTCCAATGTCTTTACAAGGCCCAAAACTCCAATCAGGTCTTTGAGTTCCTGCCCATAAATCTAGTTTAAGAAGACAGTGATTTTGCCATTTTCATTCAGAAAGATCCACCATTAGAGCTCAGGAAATGGAACAGTGCTTGAACTGGCATATCTTTGATAGATCCTGTTAGTCAAAAAGTACTTTAACATGAGTCATTAGACTGTGTGACAGGTGCAGTCAATACTGAGCCAACATCATTCACCTGTAACTGGAAGCCCTTTTCTGTGGCACTAATCTGGCTGGATCAAACATGGTGTCTTGCTTCATCAGTCTCCTCTGTAACTCTGTCAAGGGTTCTGTCCATTTATGTGAGAAAAGAGAAGAAGTGAAGAGAGGAAGCTGGTAAAGACCAGGAAATCAGCAGAGAGGCTTTTGATGCCCCAATGCTTAATTTCCTCTCATTAGTCTGATCCCGAATCCGGAACACAGAAGCAGCACTTGCCCACTGACAGCTAATCAACTCCTCATTCATATCAAATGTCAAATCAAGGCTTAAAATCCAGGTTCCTCATCTATTTAATATTATGGCCAGATTTGTCTGTAGCTCAAACAAGCGAATACTCATATCAGACCTCTATCATATACGTCATTAAAAAGTGAACCCATAACCCCTTAATAAAAACGAAATGAATAATCTAATCTGCAGATAGAAGTTCTGCCTGAGCTGAAGGAAAGGAAGGCAAGATAAAATTTCATTTCTTGGCCAAACAAAATAGAGCAAACAGTTCCTCTACAGGCATAGCTTCTGTTTGCACATCATTAATCAAGAGGCAGAAAAAAAATGAGGTTGCTTCTTTTATATACCACACATAATGTGTGGGAGCATGCAGAACTCTGTCTTTGCTCACTGGGTATATAGTGTGTATACGTGCAGAGACACTCCCAAATAGGTTCTCACTGTGTGCATTTACAAAGTACATTTTTAGAACCTGTGGAGACAGGGGAAGAAAAAAGATGATGTTGAATCAAAAATTCAACAGAATCCACGTCTTTTGTTCTTTGCTGAAAAATAACATATCAAAGAACAGCACGGGCCACATGGTGACATTTTTATGAGTGTTGCGCTGACTCGGCTGAACTCTCCCTCTGAGAGACTGATGAGAAGGAATGGCCGTGTGGAGGAAGTGACTGGGTGTATACATAGCTGCCGTTATCATTTGAATCCTGTACTGCTGAGTCTGTAGCTTCAGTCCCCCGCATGGATGGGGAAATGACCTGATGGTAGTTCCCTGTAACTCCATATGACTCCCTAAACTCTCTCTCAACACAAACTATCACAACCTTTTGACCTTCTGAACATAGAGTTGTAAGACAGAAAATACTCTGCAACAACAGCTGCATTGTCTTTTGACCTATTGTGTCTGATCCATGATGCTTTCGAGAAACACAGCAGGAGGACATCTTTGGAAGTCTCCAGTCCCATCTGCTCAGAGATGCCAAATTGGCTAGGGTTTGTGCGGTAGATAGGAGGAACTTATCACGTAAAGTTGTTCTGGGCATCGTGCCTGTCAGTGATTCAGTATTTTTGGCACGGCCTTTTAACACTCATGTGTGGAGGGAAAAATGCCCTCCGCGTGAGGGAAAGCGAGACCAAAATGTGTGAAAGTAATCCGAGGTTTCTTAATCGCTCTGACCAGCAATTTCAAAAGTCCTGCTCACATGCCAAGACTTCCTATGAGTAAACACACATGACAGTTACTACATTTAAGGGAAAACTGGGGCTTTCCAAAATGCTCTGATAGCAGTTAGTGTGGGCCAAATCCATATTTATAAGCGACAGCCAGGCGACATTCTTTGCCCTCAGCAGGCTGTGCAGAGCAGTAAATTGAATTCTGCCATGCAGCTCTCGCTGACAGAATGCTGAATAAGTGAGAGGATCTGTATTTTAGCGAAATGCATGACTGGTGGCCCACATACACATTAGAATAAAAATGATATGTTGGGTGGAAAACTCTCATGGCACTTGACAGACACTGGAACTCCACAATAGAAGCTATTTTAAAACTGGACATGCCAGAGAAACTGTTTTTAGATTGTCAGTAAAAGGTTAGGATTAATAGTATTATTTAGTTTTGGAGATGCTGACTTTGTAATATTCTACAAAATACTGGAAGGCATCCAGGAAAGGTTAGTGGATTATAAATAAATATTTTATTTACTCCGTTTTCTAATTTAGTCAAAGCTTCACATATTGAATTTATTGTAGTCTGGGAAACATCAAACGATTCCTTTGGGCGTTTTGTGTACTGCATTTAGCAGCCTTTTCTTCCACCCATGTCATTTCATTGTTTTCTCCTATCAATTAAAATCTTTGATTCTATTGCAGTGTGTCTTATTATACAAAATTAATAGCAGCAGTAGTGTAAGTTATTAAAGCAATGACATAACTATTTTAACCAAAAACTACAGCTTCAAAAAGATTTCAGTGATCTCATTTGTAATACAACAAACTGGATATCAACTTTCCTTTTCTACTCTGGCCACTTCAAGTGCTTTTAATAACACAACAACCACTTGCTTCACATTAGACATATATATACAGCAGAGGCAATTTGGAGTTCAGGAACTTGCTCAAGGACACTTCAACATATGGACTCAACAAATGGATCTTCCATTTATTAGATGAACTGCTCTACCTCTATTCTCATTCCTCCTGTTTTACTTGCTTTGGTATTTGGTAACTTTGGTATGGTCTTTTGTTTACATGCTAGTAAGTTTGACCTCCGCTCAAAAGCAAATGGGAAACAGTTGTGCATGTCCCCGAATAGCTTTGGTTTTACTTAGCTGGTAATACAACTTTTTAAACTTGCTTCTTTTGTGATTCGTGATGAAATAGCAATTTGAAAATGCTATTCATGTCTGTGATTTATGTAACATGGGTGAATAGTACAAGCTAAACTAAATTCTAAGCTACAGATGTGCAAGCTAAAAACTTTTAATCACTTGCCTGTTTCTGTGTGTGGGCAGTAGCATTGCTTTTTCGATTAAAAGAGGATTTTGTGTTTACTGTATTAGCAATAGGGTGTATTTGGGCAGGCTTGCCCCTTGATCCTGTAATTAAAGCCAGATGACACTGTTGCCACTACACAGCAAAAGCTGCAAATTTGTCCTTTAAAAATTGAATGAATAAACAGAAAATTGAAAGCATCTGGGCACTGTTAGCCGTTTTGTGTGTAAAAAAAAAGAAAAAAAAGAAAAGAAATTGCTGGCACTCATGGATTTTCTTGCCAGTTGCACTGGTAAAGGGGTTCCTGGGGATTCCCAAGGCAGCGTTGTGTCAGCTGCAAGAAGCACCTGACTATAGTGTGAACAAGGAAAGACCACCAACACACCCAGTGCTTTGCATCAAAACACAAGTGGTGGCATGTATACATTGTATGTAACTATTTTGTTGTTTTGCTACCTGTTTTAGCAAAAACAGTACAGTTTTATCACTATACATATATTTAATATTACCACTAATAATACTTGCATCCCAAAAAGGCATTTAAAGTGGTCACTTCCTTCTGCATCACCCTTATTTACCAAAGCAGAGGTTCTCCCAGTATTAAAGAAAGCCTTCAGTTCAATAAATCAGAACATAGAGAACATACAGAAATATTGTAATTAGACGTTTTGTTCATTGTCCCAGTTTAAAACTTTCTAGTTGCCAACTTGGGATTCTTCAGTGTCTTCTCCTTGTTCTGCCACCATGAGTTGATTCCTGTGTTAAAATGCAAAGCTGCATCCTCCCTGCTGTTTTATTTCTGAATCCATTTATTTATTTATTTGCGATACTACTGTAGCATTGACTTAGAAAGAAAAGGCATCCATGCAAGAACACCCACAGAACTTGCAAAAAAAAAAGTGTCAGCTTGCTTGTGGATATGGATGATAGAACTCATTTTGAAAACACTGCATTTTGTCTAAAAAACCCCAATATCTAAAAGACATGAATGACACAGTCGTATTTAATCCAATTTGACTTTTCATGCATTGTTGGTGGGCAAATCCTCTCCCTCTGTGGGAGTTGTTTTCTATCACATGTCAGAGGGGTTATCAGTCAGTCTCTTCTTGCTTTTGATATTTTTGTTTAACCTTTATTCATTTTTTGTTTTGTTTTAACCAATCTGAATTTATGCACTTATATGTGAGACCTTCCAATATTCCAACCCACACATGGATGTCATTGTGGAAAGAAATATACATTTTTTAGATTGTGCTATATGATGAAAAGTACTAAGAAAAAAATCATGCAGGCTGGTACTTGAAAATAGAGCAGAGCAGATTAAAAGAATAGTTGATGTTATAACTCTGGAATAGATTTTTTTTAGGTTTGACTTTAAAGTAATAGAGAAGATTAAAGTGAGTGAGAGAGAGGCAGAGCGAGCGAGCAAGAGGGACACCACTCAAATGTCAAGCGTGACGCTGTAATATCAAAAGAATTATGTGTGTGTGTGTGTTTGTGTGTGCGTATGTATATATTCTGAGTATTCAGTCACATGATTCCAATAAAAAAGTTTTGCATTTCTGAGATTATTGCACTTTTTGAGTCCTGCAGATTTTGAAGTTACATTTTTTCCTCCTAAAATTTGTATTTTAAATTGACTAGAATCTGTCTGTATTTAGAAGTTTTTAGTTTACTGATATAGATTGATTAATGGGTAACTTTTTGTGCAATGAAACCTTTGCCCTTGGTTGTGAAGTATTGCTTATGTCTCGGGGTATGAACCTGATCTACTGAGACTTTTCCAAGCAGACAACAGATCAATACAATTTGATTCAGTCCTGGTGTCTGCTGGATGATGTGCAGCAATATGATACAGCTTGGTACAATACAATGTAATATTATTGTATTTGTAGTAACACGATACCTTGCAAGAAGAAATTCTAATTTGTCTACACTCTAGTATTTCATAATAAATGAAAATGACTTCTCTTTCACTTTTTTTTTCGCCTAGCAGTAACATTTCTACTTATAATTCTACCATTTGTTGTTTGCGCATACGGTAGATACATCTATACAGCATCAGTGTGTCAGTATGTGTATACGAACAGCTCAAAAGACCAGTAGTTCACCATTATTTCGAAGAAAAAAAAATACTCAGGCGCTTCATGTATTTAATTTGCTATCCTTACCATTAATTCTTAGTTACACAAAAACGAAGGTGGCACAACTGATAACAAACAAACAAACAAACAAACAAACAAATACAATAATTTCTGTAGGGTCTATTAATCACGAAGAACTTCCAGGATATATAAAATAAACAAAAGTCCAGTAAGAATTTTAAGAAAATGACAAGAAAACACAGGTCACTAGTCCACCCATTCAATAATATAATATAATATAATATAATATAATATAATATAATATAAATGCATATTTTGGGACATTACATATGACTGCATTAGGATCGGTGCCAGCCCCATTTAAGTAATTCCAAGCTTGGAACAATGGCTCTGCTTTGTAAAAATAGGACTGATGTCGCTACAGATAAACATTGGAAATCTGGGAGAAACAGAATACAGCAACTTGATGCATTTTCAGTTAGATGATATTTAATTGCAAAGATAATTTACCACATCAGGTGAATTTGATTAGAAGCTCAGTGTTAAACAGCAAGTCGTTTGAACATTAAATCTGTTTTACCTAAGCATGAAATATCTCATCAGATCTGTTCCAGTATGGTCTAAATAAAATGGATCAGTTAAACATGGAATTTTTACTGTTTATATTCTCAACCACATAATTTCTTGTGGCGATAACACGACCATATGCATCAACAGTTTACTGTTGTGTTAAAGTGCCTCACAGTTAAATCTGTTCTTGAGTCATACCTGGCCTTGAGGACTGTGTGTGCTTGAATCTGCATGTGAACGATTAGATAGCTGTGCAAAATGCGTTCAATCCAACTTGGTGTTAATTGTGAATTGGCCTGTTGGAAATGTTGTGCTCTATTTCTGTTGAGCTCATGGGGGCTTTAATTTCATGATGCGTGATTTTAATGTGAATGCAGTGTATGCAGTCATGCATCCAACCACAGATACCCTTCATACACAGCCTCACGTTCAAACACAGACATGCACGCACAAGCGCACACCGAGTGAGATATTACTCAATATTACTCAAATTGGATTCTTGACTGGACAAAATCTCAGTCCATGTGAGTCACTGTTGAATTTTTGAATTCAGAAGATGGTGATTTGCAGAGCTCTAGAAATCTTACTTAGAATACCTGCCAGCAGAGTCAGACTGAACTGAAACAAGAAGAAACTTTCCAAGTTGTTTTGCGACTTCACCATGTTGCATTAGTGTCAATATGTTGAAAATTGGTGAGGAGAGTAGATTACAGTCCAGCAATGTTCCTTTCTATATAACAAACTAGAGTCTAAACTGAGGCTGGATGAATTGTGGTGCTGACTTGTCTCATAGAAGTTTTTGATGCAAGACAGGTAGAAGCAAATGATAAGTTTCCAGCTGAGTAAGAGTTACAAAAGGGCTCTTAGTGACAACAGTGATGACATCCTCTCACTCCACATTTAATCCATTTCGCAAATCCAGATATAGCATATTATGTACTACTTATCCAGATTAGACCTAAGAAGTCTCACATAACATAATACTATATAATTTCAAAACGATTTCTTTGTGAGATGCAGAGATGAGGAAAGAATGGTACCTGTATGTGTGGATCACCTGGTCAAGAATGGAGGTGAATATGTGAAGTTTTAAATAACATTGCTTTCGACAGTGACAGAAATTTATACAGAATTCAAAGCAGCAATTAAACAGAAAGCCTGCCACATCCATTCTAGTAATAAACAAGCTTTACTGGGTTGTACTGCAAATCAGTAACAGTTTAAGGGATTTTTGACCAAGAAGCAGGTGATGGGCTGCAGCATTGTATGATCTAGTCTCCTTAATCACCTAACTGCAGAGTGTTGGAAAAGCATACAATTAGTGGGGAGGAACTAGTGGGAACTCGTCCAAGACTCCTAGTAGTATTTCAGGTGACAACATCATGAAGCCGACGGAGAAAATGACAGTCATTATAAAAGCAAAAATAAGCAGCAGAAAAAACAGGTTTTGATTTGTTAAAGCATTTGTGGTTACTATAGTCTATTCCAAATGTACTGTACTGTGAATAAATCTCACAGTCCTGATGTCCTCAGTATGGTTTTACAATATAAAAAAATAATGATATTGAGATGTTGCTTTGTGATTGCCATCTTGATATGTTTGATGGATATGTGATGCTTCAGCATGAATTTGGGACTGATTAGATGCCTTCTTGATGATACCATGTGATTGATAATAATCTAAACATCTTAATTTATAGTATAAAAAAAAACTAGTGATCAAATTCTGAAACTCATGACACCCAATTTTCTCCAAAACCACAGAATTCTGAATGATTGGAAACTAACATTAGTATTCTGCTACAATGCCTCAGGGAGATCTAAATGAGTTTTGGTGCACCACAGAAAAGCTTCTCATCAATCTTGGAATGGGGAAGATTCAGTTTTATGTAACATGTGGGGGCATTTTAATTCTGATGGGAAGAAGGGAATGACTGCCTCATATTAAACAATGTGAGTTTGTCACTACCTGACAAGTTTGGCACTCTAAAGGGATGAGAATGCTGGCAAATCAGCTGATTATACAGAATCCTCCCTCTCAGTAGGAGCTGCTAATTCTGACGCCTGCATGCACAAAATCATTAATCAATGAACGCTTCCAATTATGCAGGAGACA
The DNA here is from genome assembly GCF_965226115.1 of Aulonocara stuartgranti. Taxonomy (NCBI): domain Eukaryota; kingdom Metazoa; phylum Chordata; class Actinopteri; order Cichliformes; family Cichlidae; genus Aulonocara; species Aulonocara stuartgranti. The sequence continues at coordinate 32,419,872 of NC_138945.1, read as the reverse complement.
GCCCATTCATTCATACTGTGCTTTCAGTTTCTCACCCATTTCAACACCATAGATGAAGTGTGGAAAAAAGAAAAGTGAATGGGGGGAGGGAAAAGAAGAAGTGGGGGGAAAAGAGAAAAAACACTGTGCAGGGTGTGCTTTTCAGAATATGGATTTGCAAAGCCAATTCTCATATAATTTATTTCAAGTCCACTTGAAACTTGAAAAAACTTGAAAGAAAAAAAAGTACTTGAACTGAAATCTGAAATCATTACATTTTTTTAATTAAATATTTTATATTCATTAGGGTTATTCTTATTATTTATAATTACAAGTACACTCACTAGGCCCTTTATTAATTACACCTTGTTAGTACCTAGTTGGATCACCCTTTTGTTGAAAGTTTTGGTTTATTGACTTGAACACTGTGATGATGGCCATGTCACAAAGGTAATTCCTGTTGGAATAAGTCATCACAGGATGAGTACATTGTGATTATAGTGATGTACATGGTCAGAAACAATGGTGTTGAGATCATTCTCATTTGGTAATAAGGACCTTGTAAAGTAAAGTAGGCAGCACGGTGGCACGGTGGTTAGCACTGTTGCCGCACAGCAAGAAGGTCCTGAGTTCAATTCCACCATCAGGCCGGGGTCTTTCTGTGTGGAGTTTGCATGTTCTCCCCGTGTTTGCGTGGGTTCCCTCCGGGTACTCCAGCTTCCTCCCACCGTCCAAAGACATGCAGCTTGTGGGGATAGGTTAATTGATTAATCCAAATTGTCACTAGGTGTGAATGTTCGAATGAATGTGAGTGCAAATGGTTGTCTGTCCCTGTGTGTTGGCCCTGCGACAGACTGGCGACCTGTCCAGGGTGTACCCTGCCTCTCGCCCTATGACAGCTGGGATAGGCTCCAGCGCCCCCCGCGACCCTGAAAAGGATAAACGGAAGCGAATGGATGGATGGACCTTGTAAAGTGTGTTAAGAAAAATATCCTCCACTCAATTACACCACCAGCAGCAGCCAAAGCCACTGATACAGGTGGGATACACCATTTATTTCATGTTGTTGACATCAACTTGACATCACTTTACATCTGAACGGTGTTGGTCAAGTTAAAGAGCAATTAGTAACTAATTACTGATTACTTCTCCAAAAAAGAAATCCTGTTACTTTACTGATTACTTATTTTCAAAAGTAATTAGTTACTTAGTTACCTTTTTAAAACATGATGCCAAACCTGAATACGTAATAAAGCAATAAACCTTTTAGCCCAATTCTATTTTTTAATGCATAATCCATCATATAAAATTGAATCAAATGGAAAGCCTCTTTTAAAAATTGTTTTATGAGTTTTAATCTTTTAACTTTATGCACATTGCATTAAGCAAAAATTAAATTATTTGGAACTCTTTGACTTGAAGAAATTCTTTAACATTTAAACCTATTTTCTGCATATTCCAGCATATAAAATAAAATAATGTTTTGTGTTTACACTCACTCTTTCAAATAGATGCAAGTAAAACACAGCAAAAAATAAATAAATCAAAGATTCAGCGGCACTAAGTCCTGTCGCTCTTAAATCTATTTTCACCTGTTTTTTTTTTTGTGGTTTTTTTTGTCCATTTGATTCACCTTTTATTGTTTATTTTATTTTCACTTGCTGAATACGGGACAGACTTGACTGGGGGAAGAAAGAGGGAAAGAGAAACAGCTGAGAAGAGGGACAGGGGAGAAGGGCAAAAAACAAAAACCAACAGAATGGGCAGAAAAAAAAAAGAAAAAGAAAATGCATATATCGATCACCTGGATCACCTGTTGAGAAAGAAGAAAACAAGCAGAAGAGAACAAGAGTAATAGAATAAACAACATCACAATGATATATGGGAATATGACAGTAAATACTAAATATTAAACATTATTGTGCAGCACATAAGATCAACAGAACACAGTGTGCTTTGAGGTAGGAGCCAAAAAGGGTGTAGTTTGTGGGTGTGATCACCCGTGTGTACACCTGTGAGCATGGACGCGCTTGTTTTTTTAAAAGGGTCCTTCATGTAATGATCTGCTAGAGGGTGTGGGGGGGCCACTGCCCCGTCCTCCAGGGCATGAAGCAGGTATGGAGGAGATCAAAACTCCAGACATCCAGAGGCCCTCAGAACACAAGAGACCAAGGAAGACCAACAGAGGGGCAGCCGCACCACTGTCCCAGAAAGAGCTGAGGAGAGTCCCAGATGAGGGCTCACTCAGCAGCCGCGGAGCAGAAGCCAGGGGGAGTTGCAGTGACGCGCCCGTGAGCTCCGCTGGCAGCCAGCCGTGCCTGAGTGACCGAGCCCCAGGCCGAGAGGCCGGGGGCACCCCACCTCCGAAGTGGCCCGAGCGAGCCCCAGGCCCCGATAAGCGGCCGCCAAGGAGTGAGCCGGTGTGTACCTGGACGCCCATCCCCAGACACAAAGAACCACCAATGCACCGATGTCTGAGGGAGTCCGCCACTGGCAGGGGAAGTGGTGGTGGGGGGAGATAGACCTCCAAACCTTGGAGGGCCTGAGATGTCCTCAGAGAGGTGGCGTCTGATACCCAACCTGACATATAGACACAGAAATACAGGCACACACAGATACAAACATCCATTCCCACCCTCATGCTCTCATATGCACTTACTCCACACTCAACCAACGTGGAGACCGACATAAAGAGACGCTGTACACACGATCACACTCCCCAAGCGTACTCTACGAACCGGGTCTAGGTACCCTTGCCCCTGGAGGAGGGAACTGCACCCAGACCCAGGTGGTGTTACCCTTTTCCCTGCGGTGGGGAGAGGCAGACCGCCCCGACTCCGCAGCAGCAGGGAGGCCCCACACTCCAGACCGCAGTCGGACGGCCAACTCCTCCTCCTAGCCCCCTCGCTCCAGCAGGCGGCAGAGAATGGGGGTAAGAGAAGACTCCAAACCTCCCTCCACCCGCTCATTGTAGTGTTGATGCATGTGTGTTCTAAGGTGCCTTTAAAACCCAGGAGGGCATGGAGCTACCTGCCAGAGAGCAGCAGGTAAGCGCATAGTCCCTCCTGCTAGCCCTCAATGTCTACGTGCATTTAAAATTGAGAGGTGGGCAACGACGCCAGGGGTGAGGTGTACACCCTGATGGTAATTTGGATTCCATGTATCGTGCCCACCCCCAAGATCCCATATGTATGTGTAATGAGAGTGTGAGTAATGTGAATGTCTAAGTTGTGGGATAAAATTGAGGCAGAGGCAGCCAGAAGGGGACGGGGGGGGGGGGGGGGGGGTAGCCTCCTCTGCACCCTGGTGACACACCCCTACTCCAAGGCCCTGCATGTGTGGGTGGTTGTGGTGGAGCGGGAAGAGGGAGGCAGCTGGAGATGGGGAGGGAAGGAAGGGAGGGCAAGTGACCCCTCCCTGGGGCCAGCTCCCCCGCTGACCCCAGTAGGCACCCCCATACTCCGCGACCTGCCAGGGAAAGGGGGCCCAGGCCCATCCAGACCGGGGCCCATTTTCACCTGTTTAGCAGGAGTGGGACCGATGGAGGTTGGCCCGGTGCTGCAGCGGTCATGTCATTGGGAATTCTCTATGAATTTCACATTCCTGTTGCGGCTTGCTAGGTGCTTGCTCAGATTTTAGGTTAAGTTTAAGTACTGGTGGTGGTCAGAGGGCCCGGTGGCACCAGTGTCCGGCAGCCTCGCCTCTGTCAGTGCGCCCCAGGGTGGCTGTGGCTACAACGTAGCTGCCATCACCAGTGTGTGAATGTGTGTGTGAATGGGTGGATGACTGGATATGTAAAGCGCTTTGGGGTCCTTAGGGACTAGTAAAGCGCTATATAAATACAGGCCATTTACCATTTAAGTTTAATTTTTCGCTGTAGAAAGAAGTTTCTTCCCACGCAGAGTGTACAGCGGATGCTAATATTTTTGTTACTTTTTAAAGTGACAAAAACTAAAACTTAAAGTAATGTAAGTACGTTCACGCTTGAAATGCGGCATGGTCGTACTCTATCCTGCACTCCATATTATCTATCGTTGGTATGGTCTTCTGCTGCACTCGCTTAAATCAGGAGGGCTAGCTCTGTGGTCGGCATGAAGCTGGACACTCTGGTGACAGTGGCAGAGAAAAGGACATTAAAGAAACTGATGGACATTATGGACAATGCCAGGCATCCTCTGCACACGGCCATTAACAACCAGAAGAGTCTGTTCAGTGACAGGTTGCTTCTCCCAAAGACAAGAACTAACAGACTTAAAAACTCCTTTGTCCCACACGCCATCAGACTGTTTAACTCCTCTCTGGAGGGGAGAGGGAGGGGAAACAGGAGGACAAAGGAGGGAACAACTAAGCTGTAGTGCCTCTTCACCTCACTGTGCAATACCTTTTGTGCAATACTTTTGTAAATAGTCAACAGTGCAATAGACTCAATACTTGAAATGTGCAATTCACTTGTATTTTTATTTTTATTCCTATTTATTCTATTTATCCCCTTCGTATATTTTATTTATATTGTCTCTGTATTTATATATATGTGTGTGTGTATAACTCTGTAACTTCTGTCGGTGCTGTGCTTTTTTGGAAATCGAATTTCCCAGAGGAACCCACCCGAGGGATTAATAAAGTTCTATCTTATCTTATCTTATCTTATCTTAAATCACCGTTCTTGCCCATTCTGATCTTCAGTTTGAACTTCAACAAGTTGATTATGTCTTCATTCTACCATATAATTGGCAGATTAGATGGTTGCATTAACAAACAATTAACACACAGTTGAACATAAAGTGGTCAGTGATTATATATATTACCTTAATAATATTATGCACAAGGTATATGATATTATCGTGGTTTACACATTCGCCTAACAGGCTAAAATGAAAATGTAGAATTTCTTAGTTGTAGTGTTGAAATACAAAGTACATGCTTGACGTTTCAGTGGATGCTCCTACACTCATCACGGCTGCTTCTTAGATGTCGGGAGGCAGCAGTGGACACAAGAAGAGTGGAGCAGATGGTGAAGAATACTGTGGGTTTATTTCAGGTTTCAGCCTTTACGGCTCATATCCCGACTTAATTATGAGACAGAGGGGAGAATGAACCCCTGGAAGGAGGATTTAAAGAGGCATGGAAATCTTCATTAAGACCAGGAGAATCCAAGATCTTTGATAAAAAAATACTCTGCACCTGAAAATCTACTTATATTCTGACAATGCAAAACAGGGATTTGGAAGTGATAAAGCACCTGGAAACATAATCTTACTTCCCACTTTCTGAATTCATTTTATATATATATATATATATATATATATATATATATATATATATATATATATATATAATGTCTTGGAAACACTTTAATCAGTCATGGAAACTCATTCACATTCTTTTTCATATACATATGGCAGGCAGTATCAGTTTCTATGTGAAGCAAGTGAAACTGCTTAGGTGTACTACAGCAAGGTAATGTGGTAAGTGGTATTGTCATCATTCTCCACAGCCAGGGATCACATCTACAGTTTAAGAAACCTTTGGGAAATGATCTCTTTATTACTTTCTGCACTATGCTCTTCTCAAATATCTCGTAATTTTCCAGCACTTGTATAGTTAACAGAAAAAAAACAAAACAGAAAAGATACCCCCTCACTATGCCACAAATTCTGTTAGGCAGGCCCCATCCTGCAAACTGAAAGGATTCCTTGTTACTGCACTTATCATTTTATCTTTTGGGGTAAGTATCTCCTATTTGTCCTGGATAAATATGAACTGATACTAATAATTTTAATGGATTTATAATAGTTTCTAATTGCACAAGTAAACACAAATTCTTGCTAGGCTTTTTTTAATTATTTGTTTTATTTCCTGCAGTTGCCATTTATGCATGTTTACCATATATGCAAAGTATATTACAATTGACATTGATTAGACATAGTTGGGTGATCATGGGTAGTCGTTTATTAAAGTGGTCATTTGAAACACTTATGTTATTTTGTACATATCATTTTGCAAGACATATCATAAGGAAAAAGTGCACTACTGAAGTGACTTCAGTCAAATATGAAAGTAATTAAACCATTAGCCACCCCCAAAAGAAAAGTGCAAAACATTTTATTGTATTTCATTGTAAAACAATACTTTGTCTATAGAAGCTCAATTATATACAAGCAAAATAGTGTGATGACACTTAGAGCAGTGAAAATGAGCTCTTCATCATTTGGAGTTTTGAAGTAGGTTCTCCAATTTGAATGTTTTAGAAAGTGTAAAACACTGTGAACATGAAGTTAGCAAATAAGCCTGTGAAAGCACAACATTTACGGGAGGAGGAATAAGGACAGAGAAGTTTATAGATGCTATTTACACTTTTGTTTTACATTAAAGGGATGTATTTGAAACACTCTAAAAGTTTCAAAACTTGCAAGAGGGATTCAATGGATCTTGGAAGTGTGATAAAATCTTATATTCAGTATGAAGCCTGCTAAAAAAGCTCCTGAAAGATCCTTTGAGCCATCATTGTACGTCATCAAAGAAAGCCCTGAATGCTGGCTCATTAGAGAGGCTTTCATTAAAAAAGATGGCTGGGTCTCTGATCTACACTCCTTGTATTGTCCCAGTAGCAAAAAAGACACAGGTTTTCAAAATGTTTCAGCAATTCAGACACACTGGGTATAGCCCTCATATGTTCAAAACGGGGGGACGTGTCACTAAGTGAGCTTGCATGTAGAGAAAAGTAAACGTTAAATACTATAGGCAGATTTATTGTGTATATTTCATCCAGTGATAACCCACTAAACAAGGAGTGACTCAAACAGTTTAAGGCCAGAGATCAGCTGGTTGGTTGTTTCCTCAGACTACTGACAACCTTTGGAGTTGGAAGCTGCACTCTTTGGCCAATCACATGCATGAACTGAGCTAGTAATCACTTCAGCCCTTGGGGAGCCCAATTCTGCCTTATAACCACAGGCTAGCTTATCCTGCCCTGTGCACAGAAAGAGAAAGGAAAGAGAGATCCATTTAAATGTTCAGTTGAATTGACAGACGTAATCACAAAGAATGACGGTCTCACATGGAAGTATTCACCAGAATTTTAGCTGCATGACATGCCTGCACACAGAAAAGGCAAGACAGCCTTTGCTGCTTAGTGAGACGAGAGTGAAGACACAATCAAACACACCTGCCTTAAATCAATACCCAAGCACAGCACTTCACTCACAGCAAATGTACAACTCCTCTACACACAAAACCACTCCCAAATCAGTCAATGTGAGGTTGACTTAGTTTACAGGTGATGTAGCTCTATCATATTACACTATTACATTACATGTTTTTATTTTTTTTTAATGCTATCATTTTAATACAGTTGGTTAACTTTCTTTCTTTTCCATAGTCTAAATTGATTAAATTTAGACCGTTACAGGAATTAACCCAGATTGTGATAGCTGGACCCAGTGTGTATCTGTTGCTCATGCAACATGTGTTTGATTTCAACCACTTAGCATGCTTGTCAGGTATGATTAATTAATAAATGCACGTGCAGCATTTTTTAATCTACTTCCTATCCAACATAACCCACAATCATAAAGAGAGTGCAAAAGTAGATGCAATTTGTAATGGGAAAAAAAAGAGATTTGTTTCAATTATTTCTCGGGAATTTTTCCAATAAAACCTTCAAACTCTTCCATCACAAAATATTTCCTCAACCAAGCCATGTAAGCAGCCTCATTTTGTGTCTCTCTTGGTTGTCAAATTGACAACAAAAGGAAGAAACTAAAATCCTGCAACACTGACAACGCTCACTGGTGTATTAAACTCTTAGCATTTTCTAAAAAGCTTGATTTTTTTTTCCCTTTCTCTTGTAGTAGGGACCATGGCAGGTGGCATCTGGCAAGCTCAATACTGATCAGGATAAATAGACGAAAGGTTAAACTTGCAAGTATAAAACATATTATCAGTCACAAAGACTTCATGGTTTTTAGAATTCTTATATCATCCCGTTTTGTCACATTTTGCATGAAAAACTGTATGGAATTTGAAGAGTTGTTATACTAATTTTTGTAAAAAGACAAAACCTGTTTAGTTATGGATTAAAGGCAGGTAAGATAAATTGAGAAATGCCCAGATACCATAATGTGCCAAAACTTTCAGTTAATTAGAAAAGATGGTAGAGCCAGCAATGGGTTTCCACCAACTATGATGTTTGCCCTTGACCTACATTTAACGAAGATTACAAATGTTGCCATAATCACTACAATTATTTTCAATTTGCTGTCACACTGTCTCTCCTTGGTGAGTTAGAAAGAAGTCCAGAACAAGACTGCAGAGATTGTCCCCATGAATTTTAAGTGTCATTCCTGGTATTTAGATTACATGAGCAGCAGGTCACCTTTTGCAGTGTTCAGACTTTCTAAAGTCTTTAGCTCATCTGCTGGGAAACTATCATCAGCCTCTGTGGAATATGTATGATTAGGCATGCAATGTCAATTACATCAGTCATCAGTTATGCCACAGTGAACATTAGATCTGCTATGAGTGATGGCGGGGGCATTCTTCATGACCTTCCATTGGTGAGATCTCTTTATTTCTTTTGTTTTTGGGCCAGAGAACAGGGCAAGAGTGCTGGAGGTTTCTGTGTTAGTGAGGCACAGTGTCAGGTCCTGTCTGAGCTCCAGGGATAGAAACCAAAGTGGACAGCTGCCGATGTTTGAATGCCCCAGCTCAAAGGAAATAGCTAAGAGACAAACACATAGCTGTCTGCTGACATTAGCATGACTGACAGTCTCACCACCTTTAGAGTCGCATGGACATTAATCTCTAGTTGCAATGCCAGAGAAGAAATGATACTTTGTTTTGTTTTGTTTTTATTTGGCACTATAAAGAACATACCAGACTGTGTTATGTTCTAATAATGCCTTCAATGCCTTGGCACACCAAGGCCATCAGGTTGGTTAGCCATTTGACCCTCTTACAGTTGGTGACAACAGAGCTCACTTACTTCCTTCCAATTCAGCTGAAACAAAAATAGCTAGTGCATTTTCTGCCTGTTTTTTGAATGGCATAAAAAAATCTTAGTAAGACTTTCTTGGCTTGCAATCTAAGTACACACCCTGTTGACGTTTTTCAGATGATAGAACCAGTGGTGACCTTTACCTCCCAGCAGCCAATACTTTTGGGGCATTGTGTAAGACATGACAATGGATGCCGTGCGTACAGTATATGTCTATGATACTAGCAGAATTTGACAGGAGGGAAGCATTTGAGTTCCTCTATTGTATATTATGAGAGAAAGTATAGTGAGAATGTTGATTTGAGTTTATTGTAAAATCATCACACCTAAGCAAATTTAAGTGTACATTTTAATGAAAACTTGTTAACATTTGCCTGCAGCACATATATGATACACAGAGCATATTTGCATGTTGTCAGCCACTGTTTTTGGTCTTGAAATTGTGCTGTGGAGGAGAATTTGACATAAATGAAGCTATGTGAAGCAACACATTAGTTCTATAAAATTGCTTTGGTTTATCAAGCCCCGCACCCAAGAAAAATATCTAGCTCTAAGAGAGAGGAAGAGAGTCTTTTCTCTTGAGTAAGTCGTCATTTTAAGTGACTACTTTTTCTTCCTCCCAGAAACTTCAGCTGAGGTTTGCTTTGCTTGCATCATCCATCCAGGCTGTGTAAATACATGGGTATATTGATTGAAAACAGTCACAGTGAGGACTCATCCCTTGATCTTTCTGTCGCTCTCCTATGCAGTATTTCCCCCACCACAGTCAGGTCATTAATCTTCCCGTTATTGGAGAAATGCACTGACATCTCTCCATAAAATGGCACTTAATTTATGCATTATTTATGCCTCATTTATGTGCTCAGGTCCTCCAACTATTTATCAAACGTCCCCTCTTATGTCAAAACATGGAAATTGAGTGCCGTTACTCATGATACTCGCAGCAAACACATCAGTGGACAGGAAGTCACTGGGGAGCTCTGCTCACTGTCACAAGAAAGTCTCATCCAGGCGACTGTATGGCAGCAGGAGATGCTTTTTAGCTAACTGATATCCGCAAGAGGAACATTGCAGCATATGATGCAATCCAGTTCAACGTAGTTGACTACAAAAGACACAGTTTCTCCACTGTGATCATGTTATTGTGCTCTATTTTAGATTCAAGCATGTTTTTTTTTCCCTATGTTTCAGAAGATCTTTGAATGCACCGCCTGACTCTTTCAGTACAAACACTTCAACTCCATAAATGATCCATACATGAAGAGACTCTGATGGTAACTGTGCACAGCAGGGCAGTTGCGCACAATAAGCCAGAAGGCAATGTTGCTCTATCTTTACCCTCTCACCTCTGCTATCTTCCCAGAATCACCCTTAGAGCAAGGTGTGTCACGCTTCACAGAGCACCCAGTGCCTTCACCTACACTGCTGCTGTAGCTACGCATCACTAACTAGCAGCTCCATAGGAACTGAACCCTCTGGATAACCTTTGCAACCTTAGCTGTCGCTTCCTCACTGTATATCAATCCAAGTTCACTTCAACTGAAACATTTCTTTTTTCATAATGCGTTTGTGCTTCCTGGGAAAATACCTTGAAATTAAAGTTTAATATTTTTTAAGCTCAGAGTGATAAATAAATTTTCCTCCATGGTATATCATGGTCATGGTCTGTTTTTTGCATATTTTACATACCATCACAGTGAGAAGCATAGAAAAAAATTACATATGCCTTTTTATTTTCACAACTGCTTTCAGCTTGTGTCCCAAACACCAGCTGAGGGTCCTAAGTCTTCTTGGGGATCCTTGGGTTTCTTGTTGTAAGGTGTCCTGTCTTGGACTTAGAGCTCAGTTGTTCTACTCGGGCATCTCCATTCTCATATGGAAACCCAGAGGGATGTGGCTTGGGGCTTGACAGATCTGAATCACTTTTTTTTAATGGATAATGTTACGTCCCCTGGCTAGTCTAGGGGGTGTGAAAGGACAAACATAAAGGTAAATCGTGAAGGAAGAGCCAAAATGGTAATTTTAAAAGGTTTATTTCATGCCAGAGTTGAAGTTCTGGTGCAGACTGACAGTTAACTTCAGGGAGAGCCAAGGCCAACATAACAAACAAAACATCCCTGATATGAAAATAAAAGAAACTTACCCAACTCCAAAGAAAACAAAATATACAACCTATAGCCATAACCTACCTAACAACACATAAACAGGAGAAAACAGACAGGGTGTCAAAACAAAAGGCAACTCTCCCCTACAGGCAGTCTGAACATGAACACAAAAAAGCACATACAAGTCACAAAGGCATGCAAGCCTGCACAGGTATGGCAAGCCACAGGCTTTAAGTAGTGCTCTGCTGATTAACAATTAGCTGGACTCTGAGCAGCATCCAATCAGGACAGAGGAGGTGGAGCCTAGACAAAACATAAAGAGTTAGTTGAAAGAAGAAATATCCTCCTGGGGGATGTAACAGATACCATTATCAAACACGACAGTGCTTTTTGCACCACAGCATTCTACAGTATAGGACACTGATCAGTCATTATTGTTTTATTTAATTATAACATCTGATCTGTAGTCATATGCTTTGGCCATTTGGGTTAAAAGAGGAACTGAGCGGTCAACTGATCAGCACCTGGTGGTAAGTTGGATCAGATGGTACAGAAGGGTGACAGGCCCAAAGCACCTAAACAATTAGTGATGGTGCAAAAGATACAGTGAGGATGCAAACTGACATAAATGAGTCTGAAGGATCCACTGTACCCCTGCTCTTGTGGAGATTGAATGAAACTACAACTACAAGGCTGTTTGTGCCTGTCAAAGTGGCAAACCGCTAATTGGATGCTGTTGTTTTTTTAAATGATGGTTAATTTATCTCAACTTCAAAGTTCTATCAAACCTGCCGACCTTACAATGACAAGGAACAATTCAAGAAGCCATCAGAAGCCATTATAGTGGTAACATTATTTTATATTTTCATTAAATTCATTCTGACTTTAATTTGTTCCTTAATGTCTTTCTTTCAGCTCTGTTGGCTTAGAAATATATCTTATTTGTGTCTACTATGGGTGTGTGTGCGTGTGTGTGTCTATACTTGTTTTTATGTTCATGCTTTTGGTGTTTCTGTTTTGTTGTTCTGGTGGTTTGAAGACAAAGGAAAGAAAAAAACACTAAGCAAATCCCTTAGGGAAAAATCCACCAAACTGGAGGCATTAACACATGCACATGTTCATCTTTCTTTACTCAAACACAGTAACTTTACACTACTGAGAACCTTTCCTCCTTGAACACACATATTCTTCCACAGACTTGACTTTGATGTCAGGCTTTGACCACACACTCCTCACCAGAGCCATAAGGTCCCTTTACAGAAGCAAGAGGTTCAATTTGTCTGTTTTCCCCAAGAGCATGAATCAATGATGAGGAGACTTAACTCAAGCATTGAGGGGGTTCTCTATCAGCAGATGATGCAGCTGCATCTTATATAAACTGTAGCAGATGTGGGAGCACTTACAGCGTTTGCCCAGCATAAAAATGGCATAAAGCAGAGGGTAACAAGGACACAGATGTTTCCTTTTGGAAGAAAAAAACAACAACATGTTTATCATTTTGCTTCACTTATTCCATTACCTATATAGCTTTAATGATTAATATTCATTAGAAGACTGCGGATGTGCATAGGTGTGAAAAGTCCATATAAGGTAATAGTTTAATTTTCATCATCTCTTTCAGTATAGCACTGATCCAGATTAGCCACAGTAAATACAACTTTTGTTCCCAGTTAGCATTAACCTATACATTCAAAAACAACTTACATCTAGAAATATTTGAATGTGCTGAAAAAGGGTAGTGAGCCACATGGACGGTTGATGTGGTCTCTTTCATTATTTTTATATTGATCCAGGAAACACAAGGGATTTTCAGCTGGTGCACTTGCCCTAAGCAAGTGATTTAGAGGATTGAGAGTCCTGAAAAGAGACTGGTCCTAGCTATATAAGTAATTACTATTTAGAACTTTTGATCTCTCTCAATAACATGCAGTAAATAGCATTGTAAAGTGTTACATATATAACCAGCCATTGACATGCCACAATGCCTATATTGACTGATACAACAGTGCATATGGTTGTGTTGTTACAACAGTCTGAAATAATCAGAATGCAATATACATGGTTTTCTTCACATCCACAGTATTACACCTGTCTTGCTTTGAATGCTTGTTGCTTTTATAAGGTATACACTTTTAATAGTCAAACCATGTAACATGTGCAATGAAGACCTGCTAAAATTTCAATTTCTGAAACATAATTGAATGCCAGTAAGCTAATGTCAGACATAGCCTGTGGTCATCCACAACTGTGATACTGAGAACCAAATTATCAAAGCTATAGGTATTTATTGCAGTCTCGTTCTTCTTGTATTGTGCTGGAAATGATCTGCTCTGTTAAATGATAAAGTTTTTAGTACCTTGAGGCTTTTTGTGGTCCAATCTGAAGTCACAAGTTTACAAGAATATATTTGGATCCTCAGAATCTTTGATTTTACCTTAACACTCACCCAGCATTGGTGAGATTATTTCTTGAGTGGTTTAATAGAGAAATATGTTGAACTCTTGGAAAAATATTGTACACAATCATTTTCATTCCAGAGATTGGACCAATTTCAGCTAACTCAGAACAGTGATAGGTCACCGGACATGATTAGGATGAAAATGAACAGGGACCCATGATGACATAGTTCAAAACGACACAGAACAGTCAAAATTAATAATCAAATAATGTCTCAGCAAATAAGAATGCAGTGGTGCCCATGATAAATCATAGAAGGAGCACTGGCAACAGAAAAGGCCCTTGAGTGTTGGTTTAACCATACATTTATTATAAAGTGTCTCCTTGATGAAAGCAACGAGAAATACGACTAGAGTGAATGTGGTTATACCCTCTGGCCTTGAGCCTGTTTATTAATACACATTACTTTTTAATGTCTTATAGTAAATAATGTATTGGAATTGTGACAATAGGCAACTTGGCCATTACCTGCAAGCTATCAGATTGATGGCAGAGGCCAGTGCAGGCCTTGGCCCCTTAATGACAACATCAAGCTATAAATTAAAGCTTAGATGTTAACCATGACAATTTATAATGCAGGCAACACAAGGGGGATGATTAGAGTGTTGTGCTCAGATTAAGGCGCTGAAATGGTGACTTAGTTTACACTGCTATTAAGCAGCATTTGCAATATGGGATGTCCCAACTCTTCACTTATAGTACCAGATGCCAAGAAAGTAGCAAAAAACTGTACTTGACTGATTTTGCTTTCAGCTTTTTTCCTTATGCACTCCTGTGCTGTTGGTTTTGCTGCTCTCTGGGCAACTGCAAATGCACATTTTCCATTTTCCAAGGACTTACACAGAAAACAAATAAATCATGACTCAGCAAACAAAGCAGATTTCAGTCTTCAGTGACCCAATAAGAAGTACAGAAGAGCATACTTCTGTTTTTCAAAGGGTTTTTAACCACAGATTTATCCACTGTTTGTTTGTTTGTTTGTTTTTCCAAGGTCAAAAGAACACAAATTTGTTAAGTAGCCACCACTAGCCAGCTTTGGCTCCTTGATTTGTGTCCTCTTTTTTTACCCAGAAGTTAAAATGTTAAGTTTGCAATTTTTAGATTATTGAAAGAAAACAATCTACATGATGTAGCTTTATTATGGATATTAAATTGAGTTCAAAAAATCTCTCTAATATTACGTTTTTTTGTTTGTGCATTATATTGTGAAAGTACACAGCAGTCCCTCACAGCTACATAAACTTCTTAGCAGGCAATGTTAGCAATGCCTAGCTTGGTACATATAAACAAAACTTTAATTGTAAAAGATTTTGCTATTTCTTCAACAAATATGTGTATTAAAGATATAGCTTTTTTTGTCTGAAGAATGCTGCTTGAGTTTCTAAGTTCATGTGGAAACTCATGTTTGAATGCATGAGCAGAATACAGTGTGGGTGTGACTGTAAAAAAGGGTGCCAAGTGTAGGCCGGTATCAGCTATGATGTGGAATAATAATGTTAGAGCGAAAGTGAGAGAGAAAAGTTTTTGATACAAAACCTTGAAAATGTTTCAATAACAGAGTGAGAGGAAAAACTGACGCACACCAGCCAAGCGTGGGCTGCCTTGGCATTGAGCACTATAAGCCCAAAAGCAGGCGAGAGACAGAGCAATCTATATGTATGTATTCATACTGTGGGCATCAAGGCAGTCTGGCAGAGGTTGCTGAGAGCATCTGTTCTCAGTGTAATGAGTGTGCCCCCCTCCTCTTACACACTCTTATCATTACTAGTTTTTAATTAAAGACATCCCACCCTGGTTGCTGCTAAGCTGCTGACAGTTAGGTGGGGGTGGGGGGTTGGATGGCACAAACAGGAAGACTAAACATCACAGATAACCAATGTGGGGCAGGGCCAAGCAGAAAGGGGTTGACCACATAGTCTGTGAACATTTTATCATGTAAACCACATGGTGGCAGTGGACCAGTTGAGAGGGAACACCTGAGAGGGGAGGTGGAGAATATAAAGCGAGGTAACCCATATGGAAAAGATATATATAAATCTTATAAAGTTTCTATCTGTCTTGTATGAAACATGTATGAAAAGCATACAAGAGTGAAAACACATATAAGATCCCTTGAAAATTTATATAATGAAACTTGTATGTTTTGGATACTTACTAAAAAATATATGAAAGTAATGAGAAAGTGGCCACTTTCATGAGTAAATCATATATGGTTTTACTATTTCTTTTCCATATGGGAAACCTGCAAAAACCTCTTGTCTTTTTTTAAGGTTTACAAGGCCGCCTAGTCTATGTTTAATGAATTCTAGGACTGCTTTTCTCAAAACAAATATTTCAATATAATTGCTAAGTGGATTAGGGTCCATCTAATGATTTTTCTCACAATTATGTAGGTATTTATAAAAATTAAAACACAACAAAAAAATCTTTCCAACAACTACATTTGTTGTTGTTAAATGTGCTCTGACTAGAAATGTAGTGACTTTCTGCCATGCAGCAATTCTTTTTCGACTGACATTCAGTTTCTTCCAAACTTTAGGATATGGAATTTCACTCCTTTGAGCTGCACAGAGATTTATTTTATTATTATTATTATTATTATTTTTTAGCTTCTAGCCTTTGCTTTGGTTTGCAGTTTTAAACTGCAAGTCAAAGCAAATCCACTTCAAATAAAAATATAACTTGTTCTTTGCATGAATTATATGTGTTTTCTGATTTATTAAATATATTTCCTTAACAAATTGTATCAGAAAATGATACTAACAGCACTTAGGCCTAACAAGCAAATTATAACTAAATGCAGTCGGCAATGCATTTTAAAAGTTTCTTCTCACAGAGAATCAATCAATATTGGCACTTGTCAATTAGTATTGCTTTAAATTATTCAGCTGTTATTCACAGAAGGCAATTTTCTATTTATGTCTATTAGAAGGAAAACAAAAAGAATCCCAGCCAGCTGTCAGCTGATGATCGTCATTAGATTTAAGACGGCATATGGTTAACCTGGATATATTACCTAAGATTCACTCAGAGCAAATGTTATGATCACCCCAGGCAAAAATTTATGGGAGAAATGTGTGAATCCTGTGGGTTAGAATGGATATATTTACCAGTCTCAGAACCTTGTGGCTCTTTTTATTAATGTCATATAGCTCACGGTTTATACGTATAAAGTCTCCCCTCATATAGCATCCCATTTGGCATGAAACGGAATTGGTACTGTAGGTTGATCAACCTATTTAAAATCAACCCCCTGACCTCTTCAGCACCCCTTCCCATGTGACTCAATGCGCCCTGAGCACAGTTAAAGAGATGCTGAGTCAGGCCAATGCTGGAGGTGATGAATGTTTCTCCATTGATATTGATGTTGTGCACATGATTTACAAGCTCAGTTAATAGGGGAGGTCTGCCATGCAGGGACTCCATGTGAGTGTGTGTGTGTCTGTACACGTGTGTGTGTGTTTGTGTGTGTGTGTGTGTTGTAAAAGCAAGCTCAGTTAAGATGCAGCAGAGAGTGAACACAAAGGTTTTTTTGTTTGTTTCTTTGTTTGTTTGTTTTTTGGAATTGAACTTATCAAATCCTTTGGAAGGCACTTTAAGATTATAGTAAAATAGCACACACTGTTTGCAGGTCAGTGAATAACAGCTGTGCTGTAGGAATATTTACAAACTGAAAATCTGTCAGCAGATACTGATCTGACTGACTTTGTAGAGTTGTTTATTGGCGCAAAAATACCATAGCAGTACCATATATACATATATACATTCTATTCTATATTCTATAAAGAAAATCTTATGCAGCAGGGAAAATCCGCTATGAAAGCCAAAATTAGCAGTTTATATCATCTAGGATGGATTAAAGATGCCCACATTATGCCCACTCAGGAAATTTCATGAGTCATACTCATCTTACCGCATACCACAACGCCCACTTGTTTCACTGTTTGGCCTCAGTAGTAACATGCCAAAATATTTAGACAACAACAAACAGAAAAAACATCTGAATTTCTGTTTTTTTGTTTTCGTTTTTCTTGTTTGTTTTTTAAATTGATTTGTTGCAGTTATAATTAAATGGCTTTAACGCTGTGCATCCCAGCTACTCTCAACTGTATCTCTACTATCAAAAAATGCTTCAAAAAATATACTGACACTGACTGTCTGCTAGATGGTGGTTCAGTCCAGACCTTACAAAATAGGTCCTAGAGTGGGATATCATGGATCAGTATGGCTCTCACAGAAATCATATATTTTTTCATTAGGTTTAGAAAGGACTTACTGGCTTGGATTTCTGATGGAAGAGTGACTGATGAGTTCTGAGTGGTAGATGGGTGGGTAAACGGGAACCATACAAACACCACATTCCCAATGACAAGCAAAATACATCAAATTTTCACTTAAATTGGGAAACTAGGCATTATGGATAAGGTCGACTTTTAGTGAACCTTTAGGTAAACACTTGTCACGATATAAACTCATATGGAAGTCATTATTTTCATTATATTATTTAGTGTTGCAAAATTAAAACTATTAACTGTAATTTCCTCTTTTAGTAGCAGAAGTAGTAGGTCTTTATCTGCTTTGCATAGTCTAGCTGAGTGAGTGGAAAATTTCACATTTTCTTTTATTCTGGAAAAAATAATTTCTTAGGAGGGATCATACTATGGTTGATAGCTTCCAAATGTGTCTGCAACTGTAGGATAATTTGGGTTAATGTTACATAGTTAAATGACTGAAAAGAATATGACTTCTTGATGATCATCTATGAGTTACTCACTATTAGCCAGCAAGCGTTCGTTTTGGGAGGTATCTCCTAAAATTTCCTAAAACAGTTGTAGTCAGAAATGTGCATAAAACAATTAGATTTCTAGATGTTTGAAATTATTTTAACATGGCTGCATTTAAATATATACTATTTCAAACACTAGCTAAAATCACTGCTGTATCCCATTACAACTTCATAGAGCCAATAGCATGGCTGTAAGGTCATGGTGTTCAAACAGTACTTGTAAACATTGCTCAAGGTCATAATTCTGGAGTGATTCAGCCCCTCAGCACAGATCCTATGTTTGTTTGCTGTTTTGATATGAGGTCGAAAAACGCAGAAACCTCACATTTGATCTCAAACCCCTATCTCAGTAACATAAAGCTACACTTTGGTAACCTAAGTAACAGCTTTACCTCACAAATCTCAAAGGTTTTCTATTTTCTAATATGTCATTTGTCAAATACAAGTTAAATTATACAGTACACCCTCTAAGTCAAGGCAAAAGAGTTATCTGTCTCATGTAGTTAACACTGGGTGTCTCTCTAAGTTACATACCCTCTTCTCAACTGTAATATCACACTTATACGTGTTTCATGTGCAGATTTAATAGCTGTTCTGTGCTTTGCTGCTTTTTTTTAAAACAGTTTCACAAAATAATTGATTTGTCGGAACGTACAACTGCCGAGTGCACAGAAGAAATAATATGTGGTAGAAAAGAGAGACAAAAAAGGAGAGAACAGAGAACATATTTTTTGAAATATGATTCTGCAACACACTGAGAGCTTAATTACTTCATTAATTATCCTACCAAGATAAATTGGGGGATATTTAACAAGAAGTCATTTTCAGTTATAATGCACATGCACGAAGGTCAATGGTAGAAGTCATTTTGAATGGAATACATATTCAAATGCAGTGTTTTTTGTGGATGTCTGTAGCCACCAAGCATATTTCCTCAATTTTACACTGACACAGCAAAAAACATTGAAAAATCAAAAATCAATTTAATCTATACTGTAACTTTGTAAAACAATAAAACGATTTTAAAAATCTCTTTCATTAATAAATTGTGTTTGAATAAAAGTGCAGGCACGAGTGCAGCTGTTTTCACATCTCCATGCATTCGTGGTTCCTGGTGTGCTATATACCATTTTGTAGCGATTAATGTCCCATGTTGATCACAGATGTGCTGGAAATGGTCTTTATGATGCAATTTAACACTTGTGTCCAGAGGGTGTAAACAGCCGACATCATATGCGAGTGAACTAAAATGACCAAAGCCAATAAAGGATGTATTGAGTACTGTATATCAAATGTTATAAACAAAATCTTTCATTTTGTCAGTTGAAGAATATTTTTTGTAAGCCTCTTGAATAAACAATGTCTAATAAAGTTAATGGAATTACTAGAACAATTTATTAACAGCTAAGTCTCTAAAAATAAGTGTATTAAAATAATTCTGATATTTTAACTGATTAAATGTTTAATCATTTACCACACCACACTTTGTATTACATATATAAAAAACACCCAGCACGCCCCTGTGGGCGGTTTATCCTTCAAGCTCGGGTCCTCTACCAGAGGCCTGGGAGCTTGAGGGTCCTGCGCAGTATCTTAGCTGTTCCCAGGACTGCGCTCTTCTGGACAGAGATCTCCGATGTTGTTCCCGGGATCTGCTGGAGCCACTCGCCTAGCTTGGGAGTCACCGCACCTAGTGCTCCAATTACCACGGGGACCACCGTTACCTTCACCCTCCACATCCTCTCGAGCTCTTCTCTGAGCCCTTGGTATTTCTCCAGCTTCTCGTGTTCCTTCTTCCTGATGTTGCTGTCATTCGGAACCGCTACATCGATCACTACGGCCGTCTTCTTCTGTTTGTCTACCACCACTATGTCCGGTTGGTTAGCCACCACCATTTTGTCCGTCTGTATCTGGAAGTCCCACAGGATCTTAGCTCGGTCATTCTCCACCACCCTTGGGGGCATCTCCCATTTTGACCTCGGGACTTCCAGGTTATACTCGGCACAGATGTTTCTGTACACTATGCCGGCCACTTGGTTATGGCGTTCCATGTATGCCTTGCCTGCTAGCATCTTGCACCCTGCTGTTATGTGCTGGATTGTCTCTGGGACATCTTTACACAGCCTGCACCTGGGGTCTTGCCTGGTGTGATAGACCCCAGCCTCTATGGATCTTGTACTCAGAGCTTGTTCTTGTGCTGCCATGATTAGTGCCTCTGTGCTGTCTTTCAGTCCAGCTTTGTCCAGCCACTGGTAGGATTTCTGGATATCAGCCACCTCCTCTATCTGCCGGTGGTACATACCGTGCAGGGGCCTGTCCTTCCATGATGGTTCCTCGTCTCCCTCCTCTTTCTTGGGTTTCTGCTGCCTGAGGTATTCACTGAGCACTCGGTCAGTTGGGGCCATCTTCCCAATGTATTCTTGGATGTTCGTTGTCTCATCCTGGACTGTGGTGCTGACACTCACCAGTCCCCGGCCCCCTTCCTTCTGCTTAGCGTACAGCCTCAGGGTGCTGGACTTGGGGTGAAACCCTCCATGCATGGTAAGGAGCTTTCTTGTCTTTATGTCAGTGGCTTCTATCTCCTCCTTTGGCCAGCCTATTACCCCAGCAGGGTACCTGATCACGGGCAGGGCGTACGTGTTGATGGCCCGGATCTTGTTCTTACCATTCAGCTGACTCCTCAGGACTTGCCTGACCCTCTGCAGGTACTTGGTGGTTGCAGCCTTTCTAGCGGCCTCTTCATGATTCCCATTTGCCTGCGGGATCCCCAGGTACTTGTAACTGTCCTCTATGTCTGCAATGTTGCCTTCTGGTAGTTCAATCCCCTCAGTTCTGACTACCTTCCCTCTCTTTGATACCATCTGACTACACTTCTCCAGTCCGAACAACATTCCAATGTCATTGCTGTATAGCCTGGTAGTGTGGATCAGTGAATCGATGTCTCGTTCACTCTTGGCATACAGCTTGATGTCATCCATGTACAGGAGGTGGCTGACAACTGCTCCGTTCCGTAGTCGGTATCCGTATCCAGTCTTGTTAATGATCTCACTGAGGGGGTTCAGGCCTATGCAGAACAGCAGTGGGGACAGAGCATCTCCTTGGTAGATCCCGCACTTGATGGTGACTTGTGCTATGGGCTTGGAGTTGGCCTCTAGTGTTGTACGCCACATCCCCATTGAGTTCCTGATGAAGGCTCTTAGGGTCCCATTGATCTTGTACAATTCTAGGCATTCCAGTATCCAGCTGTGGGGCATTGAGTCATAGGCCTTCTTTTAATCAATCCAGGCAGTGCACAGGTTGGTCAGTCTGGTCTTGCAGTCTCGGCTGACTGTTCTGTCTACCAGTAGCTGGTGTTTTGCGCCTCTGGTATTCTTGCCAATTCCTTTCTGTGTCCCACTCATGTATTGACCCATGTGCCTGTTCATCTTAGCCGATATGATGCCTGACAGGAGCTTCCATGTAGTACTGAGGCAGGTTATTGGTCGGTAGTTGGAGGGGACCGGTCCCTTCTTGGGGTCCTTGGGGATCAGGACCGTCCGACCTTCGGTTAGCCATTCCGGGTGTCTCTCGTTAACTAGCAGCTGGTTCATTTGTGCTGCCAGACGCTCGTGGAGTGCAGTCAGCTTCTTCAGCCAGTAGGCGTGAACCATGTCGGGCCCTGGTGCTGTCCAACTCTTCATACTGGAGACCCTTTCTTGGATATCTGCCACTGTGATGGTTACTGGACCCTGTTCAGGGAGGTCGCTGTGGTCTGCCCTCAGATCCTCTAGCCACTGAGCATTGCCGTTATGGGTTGCATCCTTCTCCCATATGCTCTTCCAGTATTGCTCCGTCTCCAGCCTTGGTGGTGCTGTTCTCTTATTGTTCCCTTGCCACTGAGAGTACACCTTTGCTGGTTCTGTGGAGAACAGCTGGTTTATTCTCCTGCCTTCTATCTCTCTGGTGTACCTCCTCAAGCGGCTGGCCAAGGCTGTGAGTCTTTGCTTGGCAGTTTCCAAGGCCTCAGGTATGGACAGCTTGCTGTATTTCTTAGGCACCTTATTTGTCGCACCTTTCTGCAACTCCGTTAGTTGGCTAACCTCCCTCCGTGCTACTTTGATCTTGCCCTCTAGCCTCCTTCTCCATGGAGGGTACTGCCCCTTGTCGCTGTTCAACTTGTAGCCAAGCATCTCACTGATCACTGCTGCCGTATTGTAGATCAGCTTGTTAGTGTCAGTAATCGTGGTTGTAGATATTGCCCGTAGTGCTGCATTAACATCATCTAGCAGACCTTCTGAGGGTACTTCACGTAATCTTGGTAACCGGCTACGCGGGATCCAGGTTTCAAGCTTGGCCATTATCCTATTTTTCAGGTCAGTTCCTCTCGCACTCAACGATCCTTCTCCTATCGCACTTGGGGCTATGTACCCAATCTCGGGTGGGGGTGATGATATCGCCCCCCTGACCTGGCGTCCTGACTCCTCCTTGCCGTAGCATTTGTGTTGTACCTCGTCAATCTCTAGCTGTGAGAGCAGTCCCTTCTTTCGAATGTTGGAACACTGAGCTACTAGTTGTTTCGCCGTCATTGTGGATGTTGGGTATCGAAGAATCCATAGGTCCCTCATCCTATTCATGTAGCCCCTTCCGCCGGGGTTACTTGCGTAGTAGCATTCCAACAACGCCCTGTTTTCGTCTCTTGCCCACCGATGCCTTCTTGTTCCAGTAGCCCACTTTTCGTCAGGGTGCCCTGGTTCCTCAACACCTGACGCGGACCTTGTTGATCCGGGCGACGTCCGAGCCGGCATGCCTTCATATTTATCTGTCTCGCTCATGTCTGCGGTAGGCTTGCTTAGCATAGGGGGTCTAGCCTTAGGACCCTTACTGGATACAGACGCCCCAGGCAGGAATCGAACTTGCGATCCTCTGTTCCAAAGGCGTGTAGTCTATATATATATATATATATATATATATATATATATATATATATATACATTATATACAGCTTCTCAATCTTACTGTGACTACCAAGGAAGCCTCATTTTCTGCAACTGCAATACTTGCATTACATGTAAAGTTACAGACACATTTTGTACGCTTTCCATTTGAAAAACACGACCTATACAGTTGGAATCATAGTTTTATCAATCGAATCGAACTTGCGATCCTCTGTTCCAAAGGTGTGTAGTCTAACCACTACGCTATCCAGCTGCTGGAGGTCCCACCGAGATAAACTACTTGGACAGGCTCAAGGAAAGTTATTGTTTTAGAGTACCATTCAACAACAGGACTCAGAGAGCCTGTCTTGAAGAAAGCTTTCCAGAGAAATTGCTCTCATGTGAATAAGACATGTGAGCAGATACAGATAGTGAAACAGGGCCGCAAGATGCCATATGAGGTCTACATGTATTGCAGAATTAAAGATCCGTTAATTATGCTAAAATGGCACCTAGCAACACATTCTAGTTAATGCAGATTTTCATAAACATGTTAATATTAGGTATAGTCTTCATGTTTCCGTTAATATGAAGTTTGGAACACAACATAACAAGTGGATTTTGTGCAAACTGTTATCTTAGGGAATTTCCCCATTTTTTAATTACAGGCATAAGATGAGTGAAAGTGCCGTTCTGTAGTTCTTGTTCTCAGTGTATCATATAATCACTAGTTTCATGATTCAGGTTGATTCAGATGGCTGCCGGATCTGCTATTCACCAGTAATTATGGTTTTGTTTGATTTGGCATATACCAGCTATCTATGTAAATTTTGAGTAATTGTTCAGCCACTTGAATACTGTTTACTCCCTGCAACAAATCCTATTGTTTGTTGCTATTGTCCAATATGTAGCTCCCTGTTGCTTCTTGTTGTTACCGCTGCAGGATGTCGGCAGGATTACTTCTCACTGGCATCTGCACAACTGATGTAACCAGTGATTCATTTTCCTTCCTGGCAATTGACTGACAGTATTTTGCAGCTAGTGGTAAGCAGGGAGCCAGATGGCATCCACGTAGGCTTGTTTGCTAATGGAGACAAAATTAAGCATAATTTACGTTTTGTAGTAGTGGACTGCAACAATAGAGGGTCCAGATGGAAACTTGGTACAAATTTAGTGTGCAACTTTTCATCATATTTCTGTGTTCTGTGGTGTGATATATAATTCCCCATATAATTGCTTTTTTTATCCATTAAAGTAAACAGATTCATATCTCAAATACAAGGAACTCAGGAAAACATAAATAGTTAGAAACTACTTAATCAATTATGTAGTGCAATGACTTGTAATGCCTTGATTTTTAGTCTTTGTTGATAAAATAGCTATATTTTTCTCTGTACCAAGTGCCTGCATCCCAGCCTTTAATGATCTCAATAAACTCAAATAACTGGACACATGAACTGAAATGTTCTCTCTCCGTTCATTGGTGTCACTATTTCATAAGATATTATGTTATAATTAATCCACTCTCTGTATGAAGTGTGTAGTAAGTAATAAGGTCCCCTGGGGTTAGATTGGACTAAAATGTTAAGACAGTAATCATGAAGTTCAGAAGGTTGTACAGACAAAGGAGAATATGAACATGCAATCAAAGTGCAAGCAGCCAAATCCCAACAAAGTAAAAAGGCAAAAAGTTTGGGAAAAAAAGAGATAAAAATAAAATGGAAACTCTTGAAAACAGGTCCAGAGTATATGCATCTGTGCATCTGTGCATCTGTGTGTGGTTAATGTGGGTCTGCACACAGGAGTACACCTGTGAGTGAATATCAGGGCTCAAAGCAACAGAAAAACAGTCTGAGGGAAAAAAAATCTAAATTATGAATGCAGGAATGTACAAATGGAGCATGTGGTGTAGTCAGAGTTAATGGAGCCTGCAGACTTTGCTAAATTCCTGCCTGTGGAATTCTTAATTATGTCCATTAATGCCAAGCTGATGCTTCTGTACCCAATGAGATTCTTGGCATGGCCTGCAAAATTATAGAAGTATTCTTTTTGTTTTTTGGCAGTTAAAAAACTAACATAGTGCTTAAAAACATATAAAACATGTTTTATTGTAAAATGTTCTTCCGAACAAGTAAACAGCCAACATACAGTCTTAACACTGAGAAAGTTCAGTGATGATTTCAGAATTTCATCTTGAAACCTCTATCGGTGATTTTTCAAACATGTAACCAATTTGTATAAAAGGAAAAACGAAACAAAAAACCAAAAAAACCCCATCTTACTCATATAGAAATACTCTTTTGTTGATCTATTTAAGTCACTAACAGTAATGTCAGTGATTTCGTTTTTGTTTTTTTTCTTTCTTGTGTCCTCCCCATTTTTTGTAATACAAACACACTTTTTGAAATTCCGATTGTGTCAAAATCTAGGTGAAGTCAAAGGTCTGTAAACATTCTTAAACTGACCGTAACACTTAGTTGTACTTTTGAGTGACTGTGAAGGAAAACATCAGTTTGCATATTGTCATGAGGGAAAATAATAGCTCACAGTTATTTAAAATTGTGTTTGGTCTTCAGCTCTCTCGTGTGGAACTGTTTGCTTATTAACTGACTGTCAGTATTTTTGTGTGGGAGCACAGTCAAAACTTTTGTGCATTTGTATTATTTAACTGGCTGTTCAAATTTGCACTCAATCTGCATATTGCCTCCTGCCATTGCCTGGTGTAACATGCTTCTACTTTTCTTCCTTTTACCATGCTTTTGGAATGAGTAATGCAGTAGGGTTAGGTTTGAAGCTTTTTGCTTTTCCTCTGTATTATTATGTCTCATAATAGTTTCAATTTTGTTAGAAGTGACGAACAATGAATAAATCTAATATTATTCATCTGACTGGGCTTTAACAACCCAGAAGCTGCAATTCCAAATATCATCTGTTCCTTGTGTAGTTCATAAATGATATTGTTCATACATTAATGTATAATTGCATTTTAAACATGTTTTCTTAATTACACAATAAATTCTTCTGTTTTCTACTTCCAAAAATAATGAATAAATAAATCATGAACATAAGTTCCTTGTGTTTTCTCAGAATATAATTTGACTTGTGAGCTTCTTTATGTCCCTCATAAGGCCCTCACTATCATTAAGTGTCATTTGTTCAAAGGCAAGTAAGTGCACAGGTAATTGCAAAATGATGTGCCTGCTGTTACTGTTTGCATGAATTTCCTCCAGTGTCCAATGGATCAGAGACAAAATTCTTGCTAAACAACTGCGTCTCAGGCGCATTACCTGATCTACTCCTTATTCCCTCTGTGAAAGCTGTGAGGCGATAGATAGTAGTGAAAGAAAAAGAGGCGATGAAACAGTAGATTGTGTCTGTTGGGATAGCAGTGGGATCTACTAACTGTCCCGTTTCTCTGCGTGCAGCTCTTCTTAAAAGCTCCAACTATAATGAGCAAATTAAAAAAGGACATTTACATCATTCTGGTGCAGCCATTTTCACAGAAAGATGATGCTGAATAAACCGCACAGTGAAATTTGAATTGGTTGATCTGCTGTTTAAAAGCATGACAAACTTTCTTAGCTGTTGGATAGCTAGTTTCCTTGCTGCACCATTTTATTATCCTTGTTTTAATGCTCTGCACCATTTTATATAGACTCTATATCATGTCTGAAAATGATTTCTAACTTCAGAAGTCTAGGTGTCTGATCTGTGGTTACTGGCTCCATATACTTGTTCACTATTTATTGTTACATTGTTTGTTATTTCTCAGTATTCATCTTTTATCTCACCCCAACTAAGGCCCCTGTCACACAGGCATGAAGCCTGGCAACCTCCAGTTGCTAGTGAGATAAGAGTCATCTTATTTTCTCTTATCTTAAAGATGTGCATTCCGCTGTGTCATTAGGAGATTGTCACCTGTAGTTTGCATGAAATATTTAGAGTCAGATTCAGAAAAGATAATTTATTGTCTTCTTAGCTAGAAATGTATCTTGAACAAACGGCTGAAATGCATCATATAAGATAACACACATTCAGAAACTCTATCCTTCCATCTTCATCCACTTATCCGGTGTCTGGTTGCAGAGGCAGCATCCTAAGCAGAGAAGCCCAGACCTCCCTCTCCCTGGCCACCTCCAGCTTGTCCGGGGGGAACACTAAAGCATTCCCAGACCATCCGAAAACTATAGTCTCTTCAGCATGTCCTGGGTCTGCCCCAGGGCCTCCTCCTGGTGGGACATGTCCTGAACACCTTACCCAGAAGGCACCCTTGTCAGATGCCTGTACAACCTCAACTGGCTCCTTTCGATGTGGAGCAGGGGCTCTACTCTCAGCCGCTCCTGGATGGCCGAACTCCCACCCTATCACACTATCTCTAAGGCAGATGCCAGCCACCCTTCGGAGGTAGCCCACTTCTGCCGGTTGTATGCACAATGTCGTTCTTTCAGTCACTACACACAGCTTATGACCATAGATGAGGATAGGGATTGGTCCAGTTAACCAGTCGATGTTGATCGACTGGTGAATTGAGAGCTTCGCTTTTACAATCAGCTCTCTCTTCACCATGATGGACAGGTACAGCGCTTGGATCACTGCAGCCGAAGCACCAATCCAATCAATCTGTCGATCTCGTGCTCCCTTCTCCTGCTACTCATGAACAAAACACCAAGATACCTAAACTCCTCCACTTGGGGCAGGAACTCATCCCTGACCCAGATCTACTCCTTATTCCCTCTGTGAAAGGGCAGGGCATGCCACCCTTTCGCGGCAGAGGACCATGGCCTCTGATTTGGAGATGCTGATTCTCATTCCCACTACTTGACACTCGGCTGAGAACTGTTCCAGTGCAAGCAGGAGGCCATCACCTGACGAAGCCATCACAACCACATCATCTGTGAAAAGCAGAGAAGAGCTTCTGAGACGACCCAAGTAAAAGCCTTCCACCTTGCAGAAGTTCATTGCGAACACATTCAGTGACAAAGAGCAGCCCTGGCGAAGTCCATCACCCACCAGAAACGAGTCCGACTTATTGCCGGTTATGCAGAACAAGCTCTTGCAACAGTTGTATGAGGATCAAATGGTCTGTAGCAAAGGGCCAGACACCCCATACGTCCAAAGAACCTTCCACAGGACACTCCAAGGGACAAATGCCTTCTTCAAGTCCACAAAACACATATAGACTGGTTAGGCAAACTATCATGCACCCTCAAGTATCCTCGAGAGGATAAAGAGCTAGTCCAGTTTTCCACGACCTGGACAAAATTGTTCTCAGGGTGAACCTCACCCACTCCAGGGGCCCTGTGACCAAGGTGTTGTTTAACTGCAACCTCACCTCCGAGTCGTCAAAAGACAAGTCATCCCCAGACTCTGCTTCCATCACGGAAGACGTGCTAGTGGGATTAAAGAGGTCATCAAAGTATTCCTTCCACAGCCTAGCAATGTTCTCAGTCGAAATCAGCAGCACTTCACCCGCACTATACAGCGTGCAGGTAGAGCACCGCTTTCCTCTCCTGAGTCACCTGACAATTTGCCAGAATCTTTTCGAGGCAGTCTCGAAGTCTTTTCGGCCTCTCCAAACTCTTCCCACCCCCAGGTTTTTGCTTCAGCCACTGCCTGAGCCATGTCCCCTTGGCCTGTCAGTACCTCTGCAGTCCCACAGGCTAACCAAGGCTAATAGGTCTCCTTCTTCAGCCTGGTGGCTCCCTTCGCCACTGGTGTCCACCATGACAGGCATCACCCACCTTGCGGCTGCAGCTCAGTGCAACAGCTTCAGCAATGGAGTTGCTGAACATGGTCCATTCAGACTCAATGTCCCCAGTCTCCCTTGGAATGCAATTGAAGCTCTGCCGGAGGTGTGAGTTGAAGATCTCGTGGACTTGGGCCTCTGCCAGGTTTTACCAGCACACCCTCACTACACATTTAGGTGTGCCGGATCTGTCCAGCATTCTCAGCCACCACCTGATCCAACTAACCACCAGGTGGTGATCAGTTGACAGCTCAGCCTCTCTGTTCACCAGCGTGTCCAGAACATATAGCCACAGTTTTACCGATACGACTATAAAATCGATCATCAACCTGTGCCCTCGGGTGTCCTGGTGTCAAGTGCACTTATGGACACCTTTATTTTCAAACATGGTGTTCATTATGAACAAACTGTGGTCCAGTAACAAAACACCACTTGGGTTCAGATCCGGGAGGCTGGTCCTCCCAGTAACTCCCCTCCAAGTCTGACTGTCATTGCCCACATGAGGGTTGAAGTCTCCAAGTCTCCCCAGGTGGAGCGTCATTGACTCTTTGCTCAATGATATATTGCAGGGTTTATCCCTATCACACTGTGGAATTGTGACTCTATTCACATAAAAATAACATTATTAATAATAAAAACAAAAAATCTTTAAAGAAGGGCTTTAAATGTTATATGTATGTGTGTCAGTAAAAATATGTTTGACTTACATTTGTCTTTCTTTACTTCATTATGATTATAAAATATATATGTGCATATACCTGAATGTTAATCTTTCATTATAGCTAATCTAATCTAAAATATAACTGAAGCAAAATGATGTAATCAAAAATATATGTATATGTAATATACATATAGGTGGATTTATACTATGCCTTTTGGTGGTGCACCTGTACATCCCTGCCAGGCTCTCAGCTTTCAGCCTATCACCATACTGCTTCATTAAATGTAGAAACATTCATCTGTGAATTTTATGTAGTTTGGGATCTCAGCGATACATACCATTGTAAAAGAACAGCAAATGCAACCATTTTCAGCTCTTTGTAACTCACCTTGGGGAGTCTACATGGACCTCCAGACCAGGTGTGCAATGAAATCCCTTAGCATTTTCTTATAATATGACTTTTTTTTCATCTGCCATCATCATGGGCAAATGGTTTGCACATGGCCCAAAAGATTCGATTGTCACAGCCTTATGGACTATATGATTTCTGTGACATTTGACAGCTGTTTGATTTAAGAGTCCACTGAGAACCCTTTTAGCAAAGGTCTGAGGTACAGCTTCACAAGGCATGCCAGGCAACTGCTTGCAGTCCCAGGCAAGTAGGGGGCCTCTGAAGACTGGCTAACTTTAAACAACAACATTAACAATGTACAAAACCTGAAACGATAGTAGGAGAGAACAGACTTCCCTAATGGGATCCCACTGGACCCCACTCTGATGCTGCGTAACAAACCCAACACTTGAATAATCCCACTGCGCAAAGTGACGTCGGAGTGACATATTTTATAAGTCATTTTTGGATGTACAATTTTGGTTCACTGAAGGGGTTGTTTTGTAATGCCCGGCAACAACTTTTTTCCTAATTATATTGAACTTCTAGTATTGACCTCCGTGCATGGGCTCCGTGCAATGTCAAACTTACACACTAACTAGACGTCGTTTTTATAATGCTTCTACATGTATAGGCTCTGTAGTCCCATGTTTCCAGTAGGTGGAGGGTATGTTTTCTGTACAGAAAGTGTGTAAAGAAATGCAGCGTGATCAGTTCAATTCATTTTCAATTCAATTTTATTTATACAGCTCCAAATCACAACAACAGTTACCTCAAGACACTCTGATCAGCGGACATCTCCAAGATGGTGTGGGTTCTTGGCTAAAACAAAAGTGAGCAGCAGCATGGTGGATTTTCAGCAGAAAATTCCTTCTCACAGGCAGTAAACGAAAAAATTTCAACCTGGTTAAATCAAATCAAATCAAATCAAATCAAATCACTTTTATTGTCACATCACATGTGCAGGTACATTGGTACAGCACATGCGAGTGAAATTCTTGTGTGCGAGCTTCACAAGCAACAGAGTTGTGCAAAATACAATAACATAAACAGGCAAAATATACGAATGGCTAAATCTGAAACTAATAAATATATGTACAATATATAATAGTATATGCAAAATAAATAAATAAATAAATACATTTCTGGATGTGTATACTAAATGTTTTTCTACATGTGTGTGTGTGTGTGTGTGTGTATACACATATTTTACAAATTAAATAGAGTCAATAAATAAAATATATAAAAATATACAGAGTTGAGACATGTGCAAAACAGTGGCATTACTGTACAGTATGGAGTGCATAATGTTAAAGTTCCAGTAGTGAAGGTGAGGTGTCTATGACGTGTTCATCAGTCTGATGGCCTGGTGGAAGAAGCTGTCTCTCAGTCTGCTGGTACGGGACCGGATGCTGCAGAACCTCCTTCCTGAGGGAAGTAGTCTGAACAGTTTATGGCTGGGGTGACTGGAGTCCTTGATGATCCTCCCCGCTTTCCTCAGGCACCGCTTCCTGTAGATGTCTTGGAGGGAGGGAAGCTCACCTCCAATTATCCGTTCAGAGCACCACACTACTCGCTGGAGAGCTTTGCGGTTGTAGGCGGTGCTGTTGCCATACCAGGTGGTGATGCATCCAGTGAGGATGCTCTCAATGGCACAGTGATAGAAGGTCCTGAGGATGCGGGGGCTCATGCCAAATCTTTTCAGTCTCCTGAGAAAGAAGAGGCGCTGCTGCGCCTTCTTCACTGTTTTGTTTATGTGTACTGACCACGTAAGATCCTCAGCCAGATGCACACCAAGGAACCGGAAGCTGCTCACTCTCTCCACAGCAGCGCCGTTGATGGTGATGGGGGTGTGTACTTCTCTGCACCTCCAGAAGTCCACTATCAACTCCTTTGTCTTTGCGACGTTGAGGGTGAGATGGTTGTCTTGACACCAGTGGGTCAGGGCGCTGACCTCCTCCCTGTAAGCCGTCTCATCACCGTTGGTGATAAGACCCACCACTGTAGTGTCGTCCGCAAACTTCACAATGATGTTGGAGTTGTTAGTGGCCGTGCAGTCGTAAGTGTAGAGTGAGTACAGGAGAGGGCTCAGTACACACCCCTGTGGAGCACCAGTGTTCAGTGTGACGGGGGATGAGGTGATGCTGCCCAGTCTGACCACTTGGCGTCTGTCAGACAGGAAGCTAAGGATCCAGCTGCAGAGGGAGCTGCTCAGTCCTAGATCCTGCAGTTTCCTGTCCAGCTTCGAGGGAACGATGGTATTGAATGCTGAGCTGTAATCTACAAACAGCATCCTCACATACGTGTCTCTCTTCTCCAGGTGTGACAGGGCAGTATGTAGTGTCAGGGCTATGGCATCATCAGTGGACCTGTTGTGGCGGTATGCGAACTGTAGAGGGTCCAGTGAGTCGGGTAGTGCAGAGCAGATGAAGTCCCTGACTAGCTTCTCGAAGCATTTGCTCACGATGGGGGTCAGGGCTACAGGTCGCCAGTCGTTCAGTGAGGAGATGGTGGAGGATTTGGGTACAGGGACGATGGTGGCCATTTTGAAGCAGGCTGGGACTACAGACAGAGAGAGGGAAAGGTTGAAGATGTGCGTGAACACTCCAGCCAGCTGAGCCGCGCATGACTTGAGGACGCGGCCGGGAATCCCGTCCGGACCTGTAGCTTTGCGTGCGTTCACCTTCCTGAAGCACTTCCGCACATCCTCCTCAGACACAGTGTGCGCACTGATGTCATCCGCGGTGCGCACACTGTCCAGTCTCATGGTGTTCGCTGTGTCGAATCTAGCGTAGAATACGTTTAGATCCTCACACAGAGAGGCCGTGGTCTGCGGTGTGCTGGTTTTCCCTTTAAAGTCTGCGATCGTGTTTAGTCCCTGCCACATACTCCGAGGGTTGTCAAACTGTTGCTCCACCCTGTCCCTGTACTCACGTTTGGCTGCTTTGATCGTCTAATGTGCGTGTTTGTAGTCCGATGTGTTCGCGGAGGCAAAGGCGGTGCTCCGTGCCGCGTGAACATCTCCGTTAATCCAGGGTTTTTGATTTG
This sequence comes from Aulonocara stuartgranti, assembly GCF_965226115.1. Lineage (NCBI taxonomy): Eukaryota > Metazoa > Chordata > Actinopteri > Cichliformes > Cichlidae > Aulonocara > Aulonocara stuartgranti. The sequence goes on along the minus strand of NC_138945.1, from coordinate 32,386,791 downwards.
GGAAGGATTTAACTGTTCTGGATGGGACGACATCTTCCACGCATTTCCTGATGAATCCACAGACTGAGTCTGTGTACTCATCAATGTCCCTAGCAGCCACGTGAAACATTTCCCAGTCCGCGTGATCAAAACAGTCCCGCAGCGCAGACTCCGATTGGTTACAAGCAAATAAGTTGATTAATTAAAATAAACAAAGTGGTTAAAGAAAAACAGGAAAATATAAAATAACAAAAAATAAAAATAAATGAATAAAAACCCACATGTAATGAATAAATCAATAGGCTATCAAATTGTGGACAAAGTTTGGATGTCGTATAGATGTCCAGAATTGGTCATGGACCAACAGACTCAATGTAGACATGACCAACGCCTAGTTGACGCCCAAAGTTTAGTGGGATGTAACCTCCACTAACATCATCTTTCTTTCTTTGTTTATTTTGACATTAAAGGTTAGTTAACTTACCTTGCAGTGCTAAATGAGAAAAAGCAGAGAATCCCCAACCCAAAAGTTATGTGCTTGGAATGGAAGGATATAGATGTGTGTGTGTGTGTGTGTGTGTGTGTGTGTGTGTGTGTGTGTGTGTGTGCCTTCCTTTTATGGTTGCGAGCACACTTGGAATCAGTAATGGGCCTGCTCAGTTTGACTTACTCTACCTGATTAGACCTCTGCTTAGGTTGGAGGTGAATTGTGCTATGCAGGGGATAATGTTAGCTCACCAAATGGCAAGAATCAAAAATGATGTTGTAAAAGTCAATTGCTCTGATGTGTCAGTGTAAGACAGGAAGAGTAGGGTGTCACTCAAATTCAAATTCAAATTCAAATTTTTATTTGTCACGTACACAGTCATACACAGTACGATATGCAGTGAAATGCTTAGGCAACTGCTCGTGACCTAAAGGAAAAAAAAGGAAAAGGCTATGAATAAGATAGGAAATAAATATGAAAAATTAAAAAGTGTAAATTTAACTAGGAAGGAATAAAATATAAAAAATTAAGGTTAAAAATGAAATAACTGTACAACACAAATTAGAATGAAGGGTAAATTTAACTGGGAAAAAATAAGATAAAATATATAAATTAAAGTTGAAAATAAAATAACTGTACAACAATGCACAGTATAGAACTATATAAGAATGTATGAAGAAATATAAATAAATATATATATATATATATATATATATATACACACACACAATAACAGCAGCTGTACAAGTATTAACTGGAAATGAAGAATATAGTGACCAGTGTTGTGCAATCCACAGCCTGCACCCTCACCCTCAATTTTGAAAAGTGCTGAAATCAGCTCTGTGGAAACATCTTTGTGAATTGAGCATAGTGGTGTAGCTTCTTCAAGGTAAAACAATAGCAGGAAAAAATAAAAGAGATGAATGTATATGCAAGGGTTCAGTGGTATTTCAACAAATACTAGTGACTATAGATTAGAATTCTTGGATTAAAAAAACATTTCCTGCTGATATTTTGTTTGAATGGAGTGTCTAAAATCAGAAGGAAGGTGTTTATTTCAAATGAGACGGCACAGAAGAAAAAGAACAAAAAAACAAAACAAAACACTGGGGACATTTCTAAACTGTAACCCTAAACAAAAATAGATTTAATTACTCTGCTTGTTAAATCATCTCTTTGAAAGGTAGAGTTGTCCCTGACCTCAGTGTCTTCGCAGTTTTTATTTGGTCAGAATAAAATAACCAGTGTCGGGGAAACTACTTTGAAAGAATAGTTTTGAAGTACCAGTTTATTCACACTGGAAGAAGATTTAATGGTAAATGGACTGGCTCTTATATAGCGCTTTTCTACTCTGTCTGAGCACTCAAAGCGCTTTATACAATTAATTCATTCACCCAAACACACCCATTCACACAAGCACTTCTAAGCTTAAGTGCTTATCTAATGTATCTAACATTCATACACATTCACGAGCAACACGGGGTTAGTATCTTGCCCAAGGATATTTTGGCATGCATAAATATAAATATAATAAAACATTCATTGCTTAAAGTGCCCAAATATAACAAACAACACCAAGAAAAATACAATTTAGTTCAATTTTATTTTATTTATAAAGCACCAAATCATTAAAAACAGTTGCCTCAAGATGCTTTATACTGTGAGCTAAAGACCCTACAATAATACAGAAAAAACAGAAGAAAACCCCAACAATCAGATGAACCTCTATCAGCAAATGTTTTGATGTTTTCACAACAGTTGGAAGGAAAACCAGAAAGAACCAGGCTCGGAGATGGATGGCTCACCTGAGCAATGACACATACGGTTGTATGCGGTGCTGAATGGCTAATGGAAACAGAAAAAAAGGGGTGACAGTTGTCATAGAGGGGTACAACTAAAGAATAGAAGCAATGAAAAAACAGCAATTAACATGACAAAATAACTAAAAACTTGCCATACAGCTCATCGACAACTTTTATGTTTTCATGTGGTAGTGACCCATCCTTGTTAAACTGCATAATAATACTGGAGTTGTTGCATTTCATGAAATGTTGTAATATGGGAGGGGGGGGGCACATTGCATTGTACACAACTTCAGTGTGGCTAATGAGGCCAAGATGCTGTTTCACACATGCTTGCTAAGACACACAGCGGAACATACAGGGCTCTTGATGTCACTTACATAAATCACATTTCTCCAGGTCTGGATTTAAGACTTGAGCAGATTCTAAAATCCATTTTGATTTCCAAGGTGGCATGAGGTAATAAATCATTAAGCACACTCCCTTATGCATCCTTTTAAAGAGCAGAGAACACCAGCTCGTAAATCTCCCATGACTTTGCCTCCTCCCCGAAGTCTTGGGGGAAAAAACAAAACCTTACACATTTTCTAGCACATTTCACTCTGGCATTTTTAGCCTTTTGATGTCTGAGGAACACTTGTGTTATAGGACAATTCAAACAAGACCACAAACCATGGAACAGCTTTTACTGTCAGTGCCCTTTGATTCTGCTCATCTGACTCATATCGTATAACACTGCATACAGTAAGCCTTTGAAGGTTTGAAAAGGGAGCTGCTGCACCCCTCTAAGCACACAGCAATACAAAATGTAAGACTGATTTGATGAGCAGAGAGAAAATAGCTGTTTTCAACAGTCACTGCAGTGAGCTGAGACATGCTGCCGAAATAGAAGTATTTCAATTTAAGGAAACTGTTTGTCACACACCATACCAAAAATAAGAAATATGCCTTTACATTAACAGAAATTCATGCCCAGGCTCAACTTAACATAAAGCCAACAAAGACTACAATAAAAACTTTAGCCTAAACTACATTAAGCATGACAGCACCCTGTTTTGTATTAATTGTTCTGGTAGTGTTGTAATATTATTGGGGCTATTTTCTTAGATGTTGGGGCATTAGACTAACTGAGCACCGTTTAAAAGCTACTGCTGACTAAAGTATTGTTGCTGACCAAGTCCATCCCTTCATAACCACAGTATATCCATCTTTTCAAGACTGCTTCCAACAAGACAACACACCATGTCGCAAAGCTTAAATCATTTCAAACTATTTTACTGAACATGACAGAGAGTTTACTGTTCTCTGGCCTCCACAGTTACCAGATCCCAATCTGGCTTTACACAGGGCACCCTTGAGATGTGATGGAATGAGAGATTAGAATAATGGATATACATCTGAAAAATCTGTGCAACTGTGTGATGCTGTCATGTTAATATGAACCAAAATCTCTAAGGAATGTTTACAGTTCCTTTTGGATTCTATGTCACAAATACTGAAGGCAACAGGGCGTCCAACCCAGTACTAGTAGGGTGTAAGTAATGGAGTGGCTTGTGAGTGAATGTACTAGGCTTCGGGATGGATTTGTTCTTAAATTATTGACAGCCGGACTTATTATTTTTATTTCTTAAAGATTGTTAAAAAAAATAAAAACACCTTTTTTGCATATGTTTAGAGTACTTTCTGATTTGTAAAGTAATAAAAAAAGCACTGTAAAGTTTTAAAACCTTTGACTCTAATGTGGCAGCAAAATAAAACAAAGTTAAATGCCTTACCCAGTGTTTGGATTTCTACTTTAAAATGCAAATTGATGCATATTTAAAATAGATATTGCTTCAATTGCATAGTTAAACAAAAAAGTTCATACAAATATTTAACTGGGCACCTGATGATTAGCTTTACCTCTAGTGCTTTTCTCAAATCCCCTTTTTCAGAGAGGGGTTAGTATTCTTTGAGGGAAGAAGTGGGGAAGAAGTATAACATACATAAACGTATTAATATTCTTTTCTTCTATTCTATCACAGAAATATCTGTAAGCTCACTGAACCATAAGACGAAGTTACATATGCTATAAACACTAATCATACTGACTGATACCATGACAGATTGTTGGCTTTTAACAAGCTATTTTAATTTTACGAAATTATTTTCCTGTAAAACTTTGCTACCCTGACCCTGACATGACACATACACACACGGACAGAATTCTCATTTTCAATTTTAGTTGATGTTTGTTTACATGCTGTCCAGAGTTCATCGTTCTGGTCAGCTCTCTCTCCTCCTGAGCCCACCTCTGGTCCACAGTCCGCTTTCAGCCCGTGATTAGTATGATGAAAATCAGCTGTGTCGGCCAGCATCCCCTGACATTTTGCCTCCAACAATGCCCCTGGTAGAACCAGGGCCAGCCCTTTACTCCCATGGGCCACCCCGGAACCGGCGATGATGGTCTTCTGGGGAGACCCAATCCAGGATGGCCCTGCGGACATCTGCGTAGCGGCCCCTCAACACTTGCTGCCGTCTGGGCCTCTCCTGACAAGAAGGTTCAGGGGACAGTTTCAGGAGAGGCTGGCCGACACACCTGATTTTCATCATACTAATCACACTTTATCCTATTGCAGTAGAATTGTAGTAACAAAGTGTTACAGTGACCCCCAACTTACCAGCCCGACACGTTCATACTCCACTAGCAACACTTGAATAAATACACTAACGTAGGACAAAACAAAATTGCATGGATGTACCCTGCTGTTCTTTGGTACAGTTAGAAGAGTTTAGGAAGAATACCATCATTATTGACTTGTTTTCCACTTTTACTTGTGTACAGTGCAAGCTCTCATCACACACAGGCAAAAACTGAAGAACTGAGGGCATTTATCTGCACTGACTTGTACATGTTTCAACAGAGTGCTAGGGCATGTTCTTCCAAAAATGCAGAACGCTTAAAAAGTGAGATACTCTGAGTGACCAATAAATTCTTTAGACTCAGTCTTCATGACCTATTTTCCTTACTTCACCTACTGGCCTAATTATGTTCAGACCTTGTGATAAAACTATACACTATAATGCACTGTCATAATTTAACCCTATGACTTCAGTCCTGTAATAGCTCACATATTAAGAGAATTTAGCAGATAGTGGAAAATAATAACAACAACAAAAAAAAAGTACAGTAAGTAGCTACAATTTTGGGTTAACTCTATCTTCATGCTGCTTTCAATTGCACAACAGATAAGGGATCTCACAATGTAAGAATTTCAAACTCAATACCAATACCTAGGGAAATACTCAGTGTTTCTGGGAAATAATTCATAACTAAATGAACTAATGTTGTTATTTATATGGAGACTGGAACATTAATGGTTCATGCAAATTTATCCAGTTACAGCCCTAATTGTTTCCTGTGCTTCTGGTGACTAGGAACCATATTTTTGAGAGATCAAAGATAGTTTATAAAGGACCCTGCTGCTGTTTCTTACTAGTTGCTGTTAGTTTGTTAGTTCTAGACAGCTTTAGAAAGGAAATGTAACCATTTTTTTTTAGAAACAAATAATTGTGTTATACTATTAAATTATTGCTGTCTATTAACATTACAGACAGACAGAAATTATAGCCTTTGCTAGATGCTACATTAATTGTAATAATGTGCAATGCACATGATCGCTAACTTGGGTAATAGCTAATAGTTAAGCAGCTAATAATAATGTTTGCACTACTGACCTCACGAAAGCTGTCATAAAGGCTTAAGTGTCAGTCCATAAGAACATTTGCTAAATGTGCTGTTCTGTCTGAAGTTAGCTGGACCAGCCATTACTTTTGGTATCAATATTGTTGCAAATGAGTTCCTAATCTAATAGTAATTTTAATATTGATTAGTATTCCAGTATCCTTTTCTTTGACAACATTTTCTTTGTTATATTTGCTGCATGCTACCTATAGTACTGGAAAAAACAAGCAAACAAACAAACAAACGAAAACGTAATAAGTAATGTCGAGCTTTCAAAATTTTGGCAACAAAAAGTGTCAGTTCTGGTGAAATCCATAATGTAAATATTTCACTTTCTAGTTCATGTTTTGTTATTAGTCACTCTTCAGAAAAAAAATGTTGGGGGTACAGAATAAATAAGATTTTGCTATGTTGCTATCATTGCTGTTTTCAGTATCAGACTAATATGTTTGCATAGATCTGTCATGAGCTGCATATGAGGGTCTTGAAAGATCATGTGTCACACAAATAGTCATATATTGCCAAAGTGTAATTTATATGTGTATTATTTATTAATTTTGTCATTGTTTTCACCCATTGGCTGAGATGAATAGGTATGATTTTGAAAACAAATTCAGTAGAATTATTGTTTATAAGCATGTAGACTAAACAAGGTTTGCTTTTGGAGATCACTTTAATGTCTGTCATTTCCTTCAACATCTCCAATCTTAGCAAGTACAATCTGGAACAATTGTAAAGAAAATATAAGCTGGTTGTAGTAGTCTTCTAGCAAAAATATAAGAGCAGAGTGCCTGCACACCTTAATTATTCACAGCAGGGAAGCTTTGTCTGGCACAGAGGACAAAGGCACAAGAACTAATCAGAGGGTGACAGTTTCCAGAGGACCCCATGGGAATCAGTATCCCTGATTTTGATTTTTCTTTCAGGCCACTTCTATGAAAAGTGTAACCTTTTGAAAAGGATTTAATGGGGTTTTGCTTTTGGGGGGATACTCATCTTGCAACATGACATTTACTGCACCTTTCTACCTTTTAATAAAAGGTATTCACAAACAAAGCAGTTTACCTCTTTTATGTGCTCATAGCGGAAACAATGATGGAACAACACAGTGTGACAAAATGAAAGAACACAATACATGGTTCAACTAGGAGGCATAACCTCATACCAAACTGAATTATATATTTTTAGCTATTTTGTCTTTGATACAATGTCAGCATTTTTTTTTAAATATAGACAGGCTTGGAAACTAGTAAGATATATATGATATATCTTCTGTGTGTGAATGCGGTTTTGTTGTATTCTACATAGGGGTGTCAAATTATCGCGTTAATTGCGATTAATTAATTACAATGCTATTTAGCGTGTTATGTTTTTTAATCTCGTTAATCTAATTTTTAATCTCTTGACGTCATTGATTTTGTATGAGAGTTGCTATGTTATAAAATCCGTTTTTATGTGCTGGGCTCCTTGTGCTTGACTTGTTGGGGGTGGAGTCACGTCGTGAGGTCAAGGTGAGAAGTGGTGATTAGCTTACAGTGTGGATATGGAGGCGCATCTGAGAGTTGTTGGCCCAATGAACGGGAAATTTGTATTTCATAAACGCCCCGACGGCACCATTGACAAAGGTAAAGTGGTCTGCCTAGAGTGTAAGAAGGAGTTTGCTTACCACCGAAGCAGCTCAAGTTTGGCCTATCACCTCAACGCAAAGCACCCAGCCGCGAGTGCAGCAACAGCTAGCAGTGAAGACGTTAGCAATATAGCAAGCCAGAGCAAAGCTTTTCGCCAAACAAAACTAGAGAATACCCCTCGTATGAGCAAGTCTGCGACCGACAGGCTGACTAATGTTATTGCCAAGTGGATAGCGATGAACTGTAGGCCGATAAATATAGTAGAGGACGAAGGATTGACAGAGGTGTTGCAAATTGCGTCCAATGACCCGTCATACAAGCCGCCGTGCAGGACTACAGTAACGACCAAAATCAGCAAAATGTACGACGGCGAAAAGAAAAACAAACTTGAGATTTTGGCGGAGGATTCTCCCAACTGTGTTGCTATAACCGGAGATCACTGGACCTCAGCTGGCAACCACAGCTATTTTGGGGTGACTGGACACTTTATTGATAGTGAGTGGAACCTCAACTCATTTGCACTGACCGTCATGAGAACAGAAACCAGGCACTTTGCTGATAAATGCGCCGAACAGTTCCTCAAGGTAGCAAATGACTGGGGTATTGAAAACAAGATATCCACCATTGGCACAGACAGCGCAGCAAACATGCTGGCTGCTATGAGAGCACTTCCATATGAGCACATCGCCTGCAATGCTCACATTCTCCAGAGGACCATCACGGTATGTCTCGATAGCAGTGGTTTTGTCGGTGTACTGGCAAAGTGCCGCAAGATTGTTGGTCATTTTAAACAAAGCCCTGCGAGTACCACAGAACTTAACCAACAACAAGTAGCACTCGGAAAGAAGAGCGATCAACTTATACAGGATGTACCCACCAGGTGGAACTCGACTCTCGCAATGGTCTCACGCCTCCTATGTAACCGAGAGGCTGTCCAGGCTACGTTGGACCAACAGAACCACAGGTTGGTCTTGCCAACCGAAGCTGAGTGGGCGAAACTGCAGAGGCTGGAGCTCCTGCTTGAACCATGCAAGTAAGTTCAAATAAACACCTTCCCATTTTAATTATATAAACTACTGTTACATGTGTAAAATCAAAATTAATGAACATAACAAGGAACTTTTAAGGACAATTAAATTGGAAATCAGTTACACTTTGATTTAAATGAATCCAGCTAGGTTTATTTAGCAAACCTCTCCACCTCTGCAGGTATGTGACAGAGCTGCTGGGTGGTGAGGCCTACGTCTCTTGCTCTGTAGTGCTACCTGCTTTTCGCCATCTGTACCGTGTCATGGACATTACTGATGATGATCCTGCCTACGTGGTGAAGTTCAAGAATGCCTTCCAGAAGGATCTGGCAGCACGACGAGCTAATGGCAACGAGATATGGTTCGAGGTGGCCACAGCATTGGATCCACGGTTTAAGGATTTGAAATGTCTTCCAAGAGAAAAGAGGGAACAGGTAGGACAATAAGGTTAAGCTGGACTAATGAGTCCAATTCATTATCAAATCAAACTTTTATTTATTATATGGAACACAAAGTTCTTTACAAGATTAAATAAAATTTTAAAAAAGCACTTAGTTTTAATCACAATCATTCATTCATTCATTCATTCATTCATTCATTCATTCATTCAGGTGTGGACCATTCTGGAGAATATGCTCCAGGCAGCAGAGCCCAGAAGAGCAGATAGTCTCCAGCCCTCCACAGAGGATGATGGACCAGCTCAGAAGAAGAGGAGGAGCGAACTCCTTCTGGGGTCTGACTCTGACTCAGAAGATGGAATTGAGTCTGGAGAGCTGCAGCGCTACAGAGCAGAACCCAGCATCAGTATTGATGACTGTCCCCTGCAGTGGTGGTATGCTCACTCAGGAGTCTATGAAAAGCTGTCAGTCCTAGCACAAAAGTACCTGGCCTCCCCAGCTACCTCTGTACCCTGTGAGAGACTCTTTAGCCTTGCAGGCCACATAGTGCAAAAGAAAAGGGCAGCCTTGCTTCCAGAAAATGTTACCAGGCTGGTGTGTCTTAGCGACTGGCTGAGGAAGAAGAAATGAGACACATGTGGTCAGCATAGCTGCTGTGTCATTTGTAGCCTACTAGAATAGATTGCTTGATGTTCAGCACTTTTTTTTGTGATGGAAGAATACTTTGATGTGCTAACTTGCAGCACTGCAATGTCAGTTTTATTTTTCATTATCTGAAGCAGAGGAATTTCAGTGCTGTATTGCTCAGAAAAGAGCAACTCTGATGTGCTAACTTGCAGCACTTAATTTATTTGATTTTATTTGTATTTATTTTTCCACTTATTTTACAAAAGAATACAACAGTATGTAAATGGTTGCATCTGTTTAACGTTTGTTAAACAATAAATGACTTTATAAAGTCACTTTCTTTGTTATATCAGTCTTTTGGTCTGCCACAATAAGTTGAGGGCTTTCCTCAGCTGAGCACATGTAAATGAAAGAAAAACGCATTGATTTATTATATATAAAAAAAAGTCTTTCATGGTTATACAGTATCTAATGCTGAATAAAGAATAAATATAAACATTGCACTTTTAATCAAAGTCTATTTATACCAGTTTTATAAAATGCTATGAGTATCCTGCTCTCCTTGTGTGTGCCCTACACAATTCAGCAGTAGCTAAACTTGAAATAATGTGCGAAGTCAGGATGTAGTATCCAACTACTTTTAATTAGTACGTATTTCTTTATGGAGTAAAACTGAAATACAAATGACATAACTTGAGGTTACTCTATTCCGTAACCCCCATTCTCTGATAACATGAGTGAGGTGTCTCACTATGGGGAACGCTCTCTCAGCGTTGTCCTCAGAAGCCTCTATGGCATTACCCCTCACAAAAACTGTGAGGCAAGATGGCGCCGGTGTGTGTGGCTGCTCGTCTGTCACTGCCAAGTTTGTTCCTGTTTATGTTATTTCTAATTTGTGTCATCCATGAAACAAAGTCTCTGCTGAGGTATGATCGCCAGACACTATTGGACCTCAAACCTGTGGTCCAAAATATTGTGTCCTTTGGAGCTGGTGGGCAGCAACCCCTGCCCCCATTTGCATCGGAAACCCCGGGTTACCTGTACCGGGTTCCCACGCTACCTTCCCGGCGAAAGCGTCATCGTCACCGGGGTAAACGAAGCGGTCGCCTGGTGAAGCTAAAGGTTTACCTAAAAAATTATTCTGCTGTTTTCCGACCAGTGCATGGATTCTTGCCAAGGCTGTTTGCGTCTCAGCGTTTTCTGGATCCTGTTGATGCCTGTTTGGTGCCTGTGGTCGGCTTTGATGATGATGCTCCTCGGCCTCGCTGCCCATGCCCTCCCAGGCTAAACCTCCGCTGTCAACATTATCGGAACCTGAGATTGCTGCGGCGGGTTTCTGGACCTCCTGAACCCCGAGCACCAACTCCAGCTCCTGCTAGGATTGGCCTGGTGAACGCCAGATCACTTTTAAACAAAACTTTTATTCTTCGGGACTTCTTCAGTTCCCGTGATCTGGATTTTCTGTGTGCGACTGAGACGTGGCTGAGTGTTGGTGAGTCCAGTGTTCTATCTGAACTTTTACCTGTGGATTGTTGCTATTTTAACTCGCCACGGATGTTAGGCAGAGGTGGAGGCACAGTGACTGTTTACAAAAAGGATTTTAAATGTAAGCAGTGTTTTCTACAGCCTTCGTTCTCCAACGTTGAACTTACCTCGTTTGAGGTGAGTCGTACAAACCGGGTTTTCTGTGCTGTCATCTATCGCCCCCCGAAATACAATAAGAACTTCATAAACGACTTTTCTGATTTTTTAGCTGGGATTATGCCCAACTATGATAGTGTTCTTATTGTTGGAGATTTTAATATACATGTATGTTGTCTTGATAAGCCACTGGTAAAGGACTTTTTAAGCCCTATTGACTCTTTTAGCCTGGTACAGTCCGTACGTGGCCCTACACATGAGCACGAACACACACTGGACCTTGTTCTGTCATATGGTCTGCCTGTCACTGACTGTGTACTCTCAGATCATATGCCTGTGTTATTCAACGTTGGTTTGACATATACCGCAGTTAAATCTGGCGCTGCTACTCGGTGCTGTCGGGTTATTAACCCCGCCACTGCTGCGCAGTTTTCTGCTGCTTATAATCAGCTCGGCTTGCCCTTCTGACTTTGTTTCCTCTGATACAGAAGAGCTAAATTCCTGGTTTTATTCTTGCTGTCAAAAAATCATGGACTCTGTGGCTCCTTTAAAAACCAGGCAGCCTAAGGCTAAACCTGAGGTTTAATGAGAGCAGTCGTGCTGTTAAGAGGTAATGTCGTCGAGCAGAACGGAGGTGGAAAAAGGATAAACTGCATGTATCATTTCAAATCCTAAAAGACTGCTGGCATCGCTACCAGAACACTGTTAAAGAGGCAAAAAGGGAATATTTTGCAAATATTATTTCTTCCAACTGTCATAACCCACGTGTGTTGTTTAGGACCATTGACACTGTTCTTAATACGCCATTGAATGTCTGTTTGGAAGTTTCTCCTGAGATTTGCAATGATTTTCTGAACTTTTTTATTGAAAAGGTTGTCACCACCAGGGCTCTTATCACAGCTCCTGACTCTGAACCCTCTGTCTCTGTCCCTTGCGCTGCTGTTTTCACTCAGTTTGAGGCTGTGACGCTCTCCACTTTAGAGGATGTGGTTCACCATATTAAGCCCACAGGTTCCCCACGGGATCCTGTCCCTCCACAATTCTTTAAAGAAATTTTTCCTAGTATACAACAGTATGTCCTTGACATTATTAACAGCAGTCTGTCTTCTGGTATGGTTCCTGCAAATTTCAAACATGCAGTAGTACAGCCACTGCTTAAGAAACCTGGCCTTGATCACACAGTTTTAGCGAACTATAGGCCTATTTCCAAGCTGCCTTTAGTCTCCAAGGTTTTAGAGAAAATTGTTTTTAGTCAACTGAAAGATTTTCTAGATGAAAATGGCATCTTTGAGGTTTTTCAATCAGGTTTTAAAACCTTCACAGCACAGAATCTGCATTTTTAAGGGTTTTTAATGACATCCTTCTGGCATGTGATTCTGGTAACCATGTTGTTCTTGTCTTGCTTGACCTAACTGCTGCCTTTGACACCGTAGACCACAATATTCTAATTTCTCGATTACATGATGTAGTGGGTATTGGTGGCACTGCACTTAATTGGTTTAGGTCTTATTTGTCAGATAGAACTTTCTCTGTCAGCCTTCTCGGTTACGAATCGTCTTCTGCTCCTCTGTCACGCGGCGTCCCACAGGGCTCAATTATAGGGCCACTGCTCTTTTCACTGTATCTATTGCCTCTGGGTTCTATCCTTAGAAGGCATGGGATCTCATTTCATTGTTATGCCGATGACTGCCAAATTTATTTGCCACTAAAACACAAGGATAGCATCTCCATAAAACCTCTCTTGACATGTTCAAAATGCAGCTGCACAACTCCTAACAGGAACTCGAAAAAGAGAGCATATAACCCCCGTGCTAGCCTCTCTGCACTGGCTGCCTGTGTCTTTTAGAGTTAATTTTAAAATTCTTATGTTTGTTTTTAAATGCCTTCACAGTCTTGCCCCGCCTTACCTCGCTGAGCTTCTTCATCCCCACATACCCTGTCGGTCTCTCAGGTCAGCTGACCAGCTGATCCTGGAGGTACCGAGATCCAGGAGGAAGCTCAGAGGGGACAGGGCCTTCTCTATTGTGGCTCCAAAATTATGGAATCATTTGCCCATGCATGTTAGAGAGGCCCCTTCACTGTCCACTTTTAAATCACGTCTGAAAACCCACTTTTATTCCTTGGCTTTTAACCTCAGTGAGACTTAGTTTTCTCTTTTAATTGAAGTAGTTATTTAATTAATGATTTCACTCTTCTTTTATTTGTTTTTTATTTATATCTCATGTAATTTTATTTTACAGTTCCAATGTACAGCACTTTGTGTCAGCTGTGGTTGTTTTAAAGTGCTTTATAAATAAAGCTGATGATGATGATGATGATGATGATGATCCACCCTGTAAAACCTTGCAAAGATCAAAGGTGAAGCCCAGCTTGCTGCTACACATATCTCTTCTTTAGAGATATAGATATAAAAATGTTATATAGTTTATAGCACAGTGGCATGGTGGTTAGCACTGTTGCCGCACAGCAAGAAAGTCCTGAGTTCAATTCCACCATCGGGCTGTGTGGAGTTTGCATGTTCTCCCCTCCGGGTACTCTGGCTTCCTCCCACCGTCCAGAGACATGCAGTTTGTGGGGATAGGTTGACTGATTAATCCAAATTGCCCACAAGTGTGAATGTGAGCGCAAATGGTAGTCTGTCTCTGTGTGTTAACCCTGCGACAGACTGCCCACCTGGGATAGCTCAGGGCGGGATATACAGGGCAGGGATAGCTCAGTAGGTAGAGTGGTGGCCCCATGATCGGAAGGTCGGTGGTTCGACTCCACTGAACGGCTACCCTGAGGTACCCCTGAGCAAGGTACCGTCCCTACACACTGCTCCCCGGGCGCTGCATTGGTGGCTGCCCACTGCTTCACTGGGTGAATGGGTTAAATGCAGAGGAACTATTTCCCTACGGGGACTAACATGCACACTTTACTTTGCACACCTCTCGCCCTATGACAGCTGGGATAGGCTCCAGCGCCCAGCGCGACTCTGAAAAGGATATGCGAATGGATGGATGGATAATTTATTTTATTTTTATGTGGGTGAGTGTGTGTACATGCTTATATCATGACTGTCTTAGTCTTTCCCAAAGTTTTTGTCAGAGTCCTGGGTCGGTGACCCAGGATTCACATTTATTTCCTATGGCAGTCACTTTTGACTGGGAACACCACAGAAGTAACAAGGTTGATATAAAACAGTCAACATGAAAGGGATGATCATCACTTTTATATGTTCAAGTGCAGAATGTGCAGTGTGGAGAATGTCATAAGGCCTTGAGGCAATCAGATGTAAAACACAATATTTATGAGTGTTTTAAGTTGTAAATTGGTCAGATTTGACCCGAACAAGACAGGAAGGCTAGTATTTCTTAATTTCTAGTCCTTGGGTTTTTTTTTCCCCTGTGCCCCTCATGTTTAGTGTAGGTTTAGTTCTGTCTTCATGTTTATTTTCTTATTCCCCATGTCACTCCTGTCCTTGTGCTCTGTGTCTGTGCCTGTCGTGTGTGTTTTCCTGTTTTATTTTGATAGTCCTGTCCTGTGTTCAGTGTTTTGGCTGTCTTGTTACATCTGATTAGTCCTCGCTGTGTTTCCACCCATTCCCCGTCCTCTTGTTATCCTGCCTGTGAATTTTGGTCCTCAGTCTTCCCCTGCTTGTTGTCTCGTTGTACCCTCACCGTGCTCTGTGTTTTCCTCTGTGTGCCTTGAACAGTCCTAGTTCTAGTTTTCCCAGTTTAGTGCCATGTTTCTAGTTTCTCCTTGTCTGAATTTTGGTTAGCACTCTTATTTTTGGATTGTTTTGCTACAGCAATACAGCTGCCTCCCTTAGTTAATTATTCTGTCTGCAAATCCTGCGTTTGGGTCCTTCATTGTGTCGACCCCAGCACAACATGACAGTTTAACTATTACTAACTTCTAAATTTAGTATTATCCGTTATCTTAGGTATGACAGCAACAATACATAAATTAAAAAATTTAAAAAAGAAAATTCCATGGCTGTGTCCATGTTTTAGAAAATGATGGCAGAGATGGCAGTAACACATCTCAAAAAACACCATCTTTTGTTGTTGGTATCCAGTTTAGTATTGTTATTCTGCCCCTCGGTTGTTGCTTTGTTGGTTTTCTTTGGCTGGCGCATTTCTCAGGTTTCCCAATAGTGAGCAGTATTACCCCTTCAGTTTGTGGCTTCTTCTTTGGTTATTTGGTGTGCACTACACTGCCCCCTTTGGTGATGTGTTGTAAGCAGCAGGTAAAGTTCACGCAGGCAGTGGGAGAAAATGCATGGAGCAGAGAACAAGCTGCAAAACTTTAAGCCCAGTGTACATTGTTGGGGAGTTTGTTGAGCCATAATCTGTAAGTAAGCAATGTCTAGCTTCATTTTCTGTAAGATTTGTTACTTTCATGTTACTTAAAAGGTTATTTGAACGTATAAGGAAAGATGTTAACGATGAATGTAAAGCATAAGGAAAGCTATGTTGCTAACTTCTGTTTTGTTTACAAAATATGTTGATACTGATGCTTACGTATTATTTTACTGCATGTTCACAGTCTTACAAATTAAAAGAGGAAAAAACGGTCTTCAGTTAAAGACACAAAGACAAAGCGATGTGTCCTGTCGTTCCTGGAACCATCTCCTCTTATGTTAAGCTCGCTGCATAGGGTGAATAGCCATACATTCACCTGAGGGCAGCAGAATTGTCTTGCTGCAATATTCAAGGCTTTCCTTGAAAAATAAGCCATCTAGATGAGATACGATGTTGTTATAAAACCTGAATGTACCTTTCAGGATGATGCTGAAAATGTCTTTTT
The DNA here is from genome assembly GCF_965226115.1 of Aulonocara stuartgranti. Classification (NCBI taxonomy): domain Eukaryota; kingdom Metazoa; phylum Chordata; class Actinopteri; order Cichliformes; family Cichlidae; genus Aulonocara; species Aulonocara stuartgranti. The sequence goes on along the minus strand of NC_138945.1, from coordinate 32,370,686 downwards.
TTTCTAATTGTTGAACCTCTTCCCAGCTTTACTTGTGAGAAACTGCCTCTTTCAGATGCTATTTTATACACAATCATGTTAATGGACTATTGCCAATTAATTAGCTACTTAGTGTTCTTCCAACTGTTTCTTTATAGTACCTGTTACTTTTCTGACTTTAGTTGATGCTGTCCTACTCCTTTTTAGATGTGTTAATGCAATTAAATTCTAATATTTTTGATGAAATAGCAAATTTTCTCAATTTAAATGCTATTTATCCCTCATGTTGTTAATAAAATATTGATACTTTTTGGAACTAGTATTGTATATGAACATGAATACAGCCATGTTTTTTTTTGGCTGTGATGTATGTACATTCACAGAAATTTCACTGCTGTCAGGAACGCAACACATTGCAAGATGATGCAGGTTTAGCGTGGAATAAAAGCACCACATTTAGAAATATATTTGTGAAAAAAACCCCCAAAAAAGCAAAGCAAAAAAAGCCCACTGAGTTTAAAAAGTCAGTGTTGTAATTTGCAGTTACTTGTTTGTATTTTTACTCAACTGATATGATGCCTACAGGTCAGTGAATAAGTTTGCAAAACTTTTCAACATATAACTCGTAATGATGGCAGAGATGGACCTCCTAGTGGTTTTAAAGTTATATGTAGCTTAATAATATTTCACATATGTCTAGATTAAGAAAATGTTTTACAAAACTGGCAAATAAGTACTTGCTAATTACTTCCATTGTGCCTCCCTCTTTCTGTAGCATACTGGGACCTGAAGGGAGAAGGAGGGGATTGTGCAGGCATGAGTGGAAGGCTGAAAAGTGACTCTGGCCAAAGTTTGGACAGAAAGCACCCTGTAAATAAATGTTCACTAATCTGCAACACTGTCTGTATTGGATCCTTGCATCAAAGCATTCTTTGCAAAATAGCTTCTTGTTTGATCAATATTGCTATACAAATCCTGACCTGACAAGTTACTCAGTGTACAAGAATAAGTGTGGAAATGATTATCAAAGATCAGGGAACAATCCATAATAGATGTTCATAAAAAATAATTAAAATGTGTTGATGTCCTCTCTTTTTAAAAATAGTAGAAGTGACATTTTGTGTTTGTGGAAGCCTTGGTCAAATCCAATTTTTTACTTTGACTTTTTTTCCTCTTTTTCTATGGCTCAGTAGAACATGTTGAAGTGAGCACTTTAGAAATATATATTTCAACTTTGAGACCTCCACACATTGTAAGCTTGGTTTGATTTTCTTACAATACCTACCACCATTTCTCTTGGCTTGCCATATAACCACCTCATTTTTTTGCCTTCAGTTATCTTTCTCCTGTCTGCCTTTCTCCATTTATAACTTGAGTTTCCAACCTGTTTGAATCAACTAAGCAAGGTTTCAGGCAATGAAAAGAATCAGCCTTGTCAAAGGATTCCTCTCACTCTCCTCTGTGACATCATAGTGCACTGTGCATTTCAAGCTAGCTGCTTTTCCTTAACACCCTCACTGGGGTCAGCCTTTATTTTTGTATTATAATGAATACAAATACAGCTTATAGTAAACAATTTAACGATATGAAAACAAAACAAACAAAAAAAAACCCAACCTAAACAACAACAAAAAAAAAAAAATTCACAACATATACAAGTAGGAGTCAACAGTTTTGAAATAACTCTGGCTAATTAAAATGAAATTACACTTTTTAATAAAATGATTTAACATGTTTAGTTTAATTAAATAAAAAAATGAATGCATTTCAGTGCATTGTTTGAAGGTTGAGGCATGGTTAAGATCACAACCATTATATATATAAGATCTATCTGTAATCCATCTATCCCTTACAACAGAAAAAAACGTTTTAAGGTATAAAAGAGATTTAAAAATAGAAAGGTATTGAGTTTGTCATTTGTGATCAATCATATCTCATAAATTAGGGGTACTTTGTAATCTTCATTGTTTTCAGCCTTCATAATTTCCAGATGGTATGTGCCATCATTAGTGACTTTAGAATTCATGGGAGCTGGATTCTCCCTGGACTCTCCCAAAGCCTTCTATGTGACTGATTGCTTTAGTGGGTATTCCTGAGGTATCTCTTCATGTACTACCTAGAGTTATCACCTGATAATGATATTCCACATAACCACATGATCCACATCCTTTATCCATATCCACTAAATATTGTCTCTCTACATTACATCTTTAGGTCAGTCTCTGAGCTCAGTATGTTTTACATACATTATGTTTTAACACCCAGAAGCATACATCATGCATGCTCTGCTATACCTTCTCCAATAGTTGTTATTCAACTGTTGGTCTATGTTTTTATGCTTTCTTCTCACACAACTGGGCTGAGGCCCAACTTAATTCCCCAGTTAGAAGTCTCAGCGTAGTCTCAGCCTCAGCTTTGTCAAAGCTACAAGACAAGATCACATCAGGATACACTGATGACTGCAATAATGAAACACAGTGCCCATGAGAGTTTCACCAGTTCTCAAAACATCTCTATTATTACCATTTCCTGCTGATTCCCTTCGCACCTCCTGCCATTTTCCCCTGCAAATAATATTCACAGCTCATGTCCTGTTGATAACGGAGAGAAAATATTTTGTTAATCTATTCTAAACATGCTTATCACCTGATTAATGTACCCAATGCAATTTACAAAAAGATAAAATTTTCTTTGCATTTATTCCTCCCTATTTCTCTGTCCCCTCATATGGTAAATGGACTGATTCTTATATAGTGCTTCTCTACTCTCTCTGCTTGATAGAACATGCAACATTCACCCACTCGCACAAGCACTTCCTTCTATGCTTTTTAAGTACTTACTAACTAATTCACACACTTTCATGCCTCAGAGATGATTTTGCATGCAGACTAGAGAGAGCCAGGGATCAAACCACCAACCAAGTAGATCAGGGGTGTCAAACTCAAATACACAGTGGGTCAAAATTCAAAACTGGAACAAAGTCGCGGGCTAACATTAATATTTATTGAAAAAAAAAAATCTTCCTCCAGATTTAAGAATGAATCTTTTCTTATGGACTCAAACAAGCTTTGCTCAAAAACTGAATATGGAACAAGCAAAGCTCAATACTAAAACATATTAGCTGTATAATACCAGTAGGCCAGCTCTAATAGTAATTTGGTATGGCTTCGATTATCTACTTCATAGGTATCAAACTCTGGCCCGTGGGCCAGATTTGGCCCGCAGCCTAATTACATTTGGCCCGCGGGCCAGAGTTTGACACCTATGAAGTAGATGATCTGCTCTACCTCCTGAGCTACAGCCAACCTGTATAGACATGTACCCCTGAATCTTATAACATTTAATTCTACTTTTTTGATTCTGGGGTGTACTCTTCCTCAGTTAAGGACAGTTAACTTTCATCAAGTTAACTGTCCTCACTGACAGAGGGAATGATCCTACAGTCTGATTATATTTTTTTCCTCCACCAAATAAGTTCTTATGTTCTTCTTGTAAATTAGAATAAGATGGTCTGACTACTTATGTAACCAATCCGTGCTCTCAGTGGTTTAACAAAGAGGTTACCCTGATGACTACGGTCCAACATGCTCCAATATAGCTGATTCAAATGATCAGTTGGGTATAAAATGCTGTGGCTGTCTGATAACAGGATGAACATTTGAATCAGTTGTGTTGGAACATCTGACCTGGTGTTCCGAAGATAAATAGAATTCAGAAGTAGAAGAAGTCGGATTAGTAGCGCATTTCCTGTTGCTGTGTCCCAGGCAGCTTTGCTTCTTAGGAAAAACAATTACTTGAGCACCAGGTCAAAGGTCAAAACCTTTTTTACTCTTCATTTTATTGCTGTGACATGTCGTGTGACATTAAAAACAATATTAATAATAATATATTATTATTAATAATATAAGTAATAATACAAGTATAATAACCAAAATACATAGAAGGTTAATGCATTTGTAAATCCTAAATATTTGAAATAATATCTGCTATCTTCTTCTTTAGTATCTGATATGCTTCTCAGGACAACCATCAACTTCTTTGTGATTAAGGATGAATCATTATTGTCATCTTAACCTGACGAATAAATTTTAATCTTAGTCAACTTAACAGGAACATTTAAAACCTTATCCTTATTTTTGTTCTTTAGCATATCAGCTAAGAAAACATAGCTATGTTCCAACAACTAAAAATGAAAAAAAAAGCATTAATAACAAAAGTATAAAAAAATGCACAATTAGAAATGCATAATATACGATGCTAATCAATTGATTTGTCTTATAATTTATTTCATTTGTAATATTTAAACCTGTAGTTTTATGTTAGTAATGTTCTATTAAGCAACAGTTTTTGTCTTCTGTCTCTTTTTTCTTCCCGAGTCTTACAAAACCTAAAAGCTATCTACCAAGTTCACATCCCAAAGAAGCTGAAGGCAGAAGGACAAGGTAAAGAAAAAAGTGCAACATAAACAATAAAGCTGCCAGCAGCTCTTTGTGTCATGAAAATGATGAATGAAAACAACTTGAAATTTATTAGTCATGTAAATCTGCATGATGCTTTCCTTATTTTCCCTGGCTGTATTATTACAAGAGCAAGTTTATTTATTTTGAACATCCATCAATCAATCAATCAATCAATCAATCAATCAATCAATCAATCAATCAATCAATCAATCAATCAATCAATCCTGTATATTTGAAACGTAATATATCTATAAATACATTTCCAGGATTAGCCACAAACTGCAAGTTGTATCTCAGTTACATATGGCCATTATTTCAATAAAAATGTTAATAAAGTTTACTTAATTTAAAACACCATATGAACATAACATATTTTACGTTCTCTGGAGTATTTTCTGTGAGCTGAAGGGCTGTTCTTTATCAGGGCATGCATGTGCAGCATGTCCAATCAGATGAATCTCAAAATGGTTGTTGGAAGTACTGGATATATAACATTTCATATTGGCTTCACCGTATCCAACTGACACAATACTGACTGGTATGTGGATTTTAATACAGCCTCTGGATACACTTACCAAGTAAGGCCCATGAAGACTGTTTGAGTTTGTTTGTATCTTGCAGCCAATTATAGCACAGATTGCTGGTCAAGTCTGATAAAATTCCTTTAGTGAAAAGGGAGAATAATTTCCACCCTCAGGCTCAGATTTCTTCCAACTTCTTCCAACAATACACCCATGGGAACTTTCAACCTCAAAATCATTTTAACATGTTAAACTAAACATATGCAGGGTTTTGGAGGGTCGTGCTCATTTATGAAGTTTTGCAAATGTATCAAACTTCTACAAATATACATATTACCAAGCTGTTATCTCTTACAATAAAATGGGTCTAGATAGTCTGTGAACATACTGCTGTATGAGTTGATTGAAGCAAGCAGTATGTCCTTCAATAATCTTTCTATCCTGTTAATGCTTTTATATACATTTTTAATTCAAAACTCTGCACACAATGTATATTCTGTTTTATATAGAAACGGTTGAGTGCAGTGGTAAACTATTCGGTACTATAGTAAAACGTTTCTAGCATTCAATTACGTAGTGTGTATGGCCATGTCAAAGTTCAGTCAGACCACCATACAGGCTTCTTTACCAGTAGAACCCCACCCTGCCCTCATTTATGTCAACACAATAGTTTCTCCAACCTCAACCAACAAATACATACAGACTCACACATAGCCAGTGTGAAGCTGACAAGAGAATAGCATGGTGAAGACCGTGTTACTTGAGTTGGCATAAAACCTTTTCCATCAGAAATCAGTCTTAAATACATGGATTTGGAACCATACCCAACTTGAATTTAGCAGGTTGGGTGAGGAAGCTACAACGCCTGCTGCTGATAACAGTTGAATAACAAACAGTCCAATTTTCATCTGAACAAATTGAAACAAAAGAGAATGGTCGCCAACAGCGAAAAGCACTGATGACAGTCACCCAATAGGTGTGTGACATTTTGAAATGATTTGGCACATTGCAAACATGCTATATTAATACCATTGTACACACCTGGCTTTTCACATGTTTTCTTAACCCCTTATTTAAACATTAACTGTAGGGGCACAACCTGACCAGATTGCTAGTGCATGCCACTAACAAATAAGGATTATCACTCAGATCCACATCTCACTAATAACTGAACTTAACCAGTGGTGTTAAAAAGGATACACAACACTTCAGTTCAAATTTAGTAAACATAACTGTGAGTAGACATATGAAATCACCCATTAAATTGGCAACTATTGTTTTATGGCTACAGTGAAGTATTCTTGATACTTAAGTCTAGTTATTATCAGTCAAACATTTTCAAGTTGAAGCTTCTAAAATAAAATCTGTTTAATTTGGAATCTTAAATTATTTCAGACTGCTAGTTGGTCATACCTTGTATGACCAACTTTTAAAAATAATTCTTAATATTTTTTTAGCCCAAGCAAAAATTCTGTTACAGTTATATTGGCATTTTAATCCATAAAGAAAAGTTATTTCGTGGAACCCTTCCTGAATTAAACTAAACATCAAAGCCATCATTAATAATAGTCATGAACCTAGGGGTGTGCAAAATGATTTTAACCCTTCTGTACAGCTTGCACATATTATTCTGCCGAAAGAAGCCACTGCCATTAAGGAATACTGTTGACATGAAAGGGTGTATATGGCCTTTTGCATAGTTTAGGTCGGTGGTACTTATGGAGATGACATCCGCATGAATGGAAAAACCCTAGGTTCCACAGAAGAACATATTCCAGAGCATCACACAGCTTTCTTCCTACAAGCTTACTTAGTGCATACTGCTGCCATATCTTCAGGGTGTGGATACATCCACATCCACATGACTTAAAGAAAACCTATCTTATTAAATCAAGGCACTCTTTTTCCATTACTGTGTGGTCCCATTTGGACAGTGATCTGCCCACTGTTCTTTTGGTGCTTTTGGTGATTGACAAGGGTCAGCATGGGCTCTCAAGCTTTGATGCACTATATATTCTGACACCTTTCTATCATACGTTCAGGAACTTTTTCCCCAAGACTATTTTTGGGTCAAAAGTTGTACTACTGTACATCTAAAAATTTACATTTTTGTGCAGGAAAGAAAACCTTCTGAAAAAGTCCAAGTATTATCTGCCAACTATAATTAAAAGCCTGTGTCCCTTCATCTGTGATTGTATAAAGCTTAACTATTAAATAAAAATAGACAATTATTTCAGATCACTGAAAGCAAACAAGAAAAATAACATAAATGACTTCAGTGCTCTAGCTCTTCTGTATTATATATCATAAACACACCATGAATCCTCTGGAGAAGTCAGAAGGACTACATAAGGCTCATAACAGATGGCATAGCATTACTCTTTTAGAATACATCAAAAATTAGATGATCTCAAGAGGACAACACATTCAGAAAGCCCATTATGGTATGTCTAGTGAGAGACAACAGCTTGGGTATGCTCAACAGGAGTTCATTTGCCCCAGTGGTAATAACTATACAATATGTGAATAAACATGTATGGTATAACATGTGCTGTAACATTGAAGGAAAATACCTTTGATTGAAATAAAATTAAACAAAAAACAAACAAAAAAAACAAAAACACAAACAACCCCCCCCCCCAAAAAAAACAAACAAACAAACAAAAAAAACTGTGTGACAGCTATAAAAATTAACTAACAAAAACAAATAAAAACAAGAATGTTATCAAGAACATACATGTAAAAAGTGTATTTACAAAAACAAGTCCTAAACACATAGTTTTTAAAGGCCTGTCTGTGCAAAATTCTCTTGTGACATTAAAAATAGACACAGCGTCAGTTTTGCAACTGAAAGGTACAGTTACAGTTAATTTTCAGTCTAACCTTATTATATTCATCACATTTACATATCACATATTTATATGCAGTTGTCTCTGTGTGCTCTTTCTCAGCAGTGCAGTACACAAGCAGCTATCTATATATGTATATGTATACATATAAAAAGCTGTATGTATAGGTTTTTTTTAATGTGTCTGTAGTATCAGAACTACACGTTAAATACATGTTGAAAATTGTGTCAAAATGCTGCAGTCTTTCAATATGAAATATTGGGTTTCATAAAGATCTGTAGCCCCTGGTGTGATATGCACATTTATGCATGTGCCTCAGTAACAGTGACTTTAATATTGCAGTATGGGTATGACTCTGATGGTATATGATGCTCTGTGTTCTTCTCCTGCACATCCTACAGATTAGCTGTGAGAAGCTCACCTAGATATCAACATTTGCACCTTGTGTATAACATACATGTATAACAATCTCAGGGTAATATTAGTTTAAATCTGTAGCATTCAATTGGATTGAAATTCTATGGTACCCAAGGCTGTGCTTTATTTTGAAAACTTGTTTTTAAGGTGTCCTCCTTACTGAGGTGCATTTGCTAGCATTTTTGGTAGACTGAATTTTAAATTTGAGGTTTTCTGTTCTTTTGAGTTCAACGCCCAATTGGATTTTCAAAACTGTATAAATAAAGCAATTTGAAAGACATTTTAGTTACTGAGTTTCAATCTGTACATCAGACAGCTGCCTTTAATACTGCAATAGTGTGGCTTTCTATGCATGTGTGTATTGCATGAAATAAATCACTAATGGCTTTCCAGTTTTGCTTTGTACTTTGGATGATTCTACAAGAAGCTGCACAGATTGTAAAAATCAATTGCCTCACAGCAGGATTACATATTTACTGTGATATTTATGGATAAAAGGATGGAAAAAAGTGCACCAGATCAGAACTGGGAATAAAGATGAATAGAGCTGTCTTCCATTAGATCTGCAGTAGTACTGGAGTGTTTAGCTATGTATGTAACCCCGAGTACTCTGCCTTACGTAGCCGTGTCAAAACTACCTGTTCATGTGCACAGATACATTTATAAACAGACTCGGGAAGCACCGAAAAGCTGTTGAGCATCAGAAGGAACCAAATGCCTGAAAGAACTTTCCAGAGGTTTAAAGTCCTTCCAATGTTTTTTTTTTTCCTTGAAAGGAACATTATTTGTCATGTGGTCTGTTGGATGGAGTTAAAAGGACATTCAAGCTCTACTGTGAGAAAACTGGCTTTGATCTTCTGATGGCCTAAGCTCCATTCAGCACTGCAATATGTAAAGTGTAAATTGTTAAGGGTAGGCTTTACTTTTGCAAACACCGTACATCAGTCAGTATGCGTTTCTGTTCTTCTTCAGCACAGTTCACTATTTCTTCACTTAAAACGCTATCTATAATAGTACCTTTTTTCAACCATTAAAAATTCTTGAGGGGTTATGGACAAAAGACAGACATTATTGTTGCTGATGAACAGCAATCCTCCTAAATCTCTACACACACACACACACACACACACACACACACACACACACACACACACACACACACGTTTTATATATATATATATATATATATCAGATGCAGGAAATGTCTTTTTTTTATTAAATCCCCAAGGCCATTACAGCAAGAGTCTGTTCTTCTTTGTCAAAAAAGAGAGGGGGAGCAAGTGAGAGACAGCAAGAGCAAGTTGAGGTTGACAGTTCAATCAAATTGTGGCTAATAGTTAACTTTATCGGTTTCTCCTTCCTAGGGTGGTATCATGACCAGACACCTGCAACCCAGAGAAAATGCGAGCACAGTGAGAGGGCATGTATCTTCAAACAGGGCCAGGATTTGAGTCAAAGATTTCAATCGGCACTGGAATTATCCCAGCCTGCAGGCATGGATCTGTGGAACTGTTCTATCATCTGAAAGACTTGGATCTCTGCAACACAGTTGCTTCTTTGAACCAGGAAGATTTACTGTCAGGAGTGTGTCTGACTTCATTCAAAGCGAATGCTTTTTAAATATATGAAAGGTCCCTGATTTAAATTTCTGTAAAATAATCAAGAGGCAGTTTATTTGAACTTTTTTGTCATCAATTTTAATAGAGCAAAATAAATAAAATGTTAGCAAGAAGTCTTGGTATTGTTTAAAAAAAAGCCTCTAATCATAAAGCCATGATAACACAACATCTTGTATGTTGATAGAAAAACTTGGTGCTGGTAAGGCACAATGTATCTTCCTTTTCAGTTATTACTTCTTGTTTAAAGTCGTGTTTAGTTAGTTCTGATTTTTGGCACACAACCTTGTGATGTTTTTTCCCTATTACATTATCAAGGCTACTGTATTTGGAAAACACTGATTTACTTATGTATATGTAGCAGAAAAATCATCATTCATTTTTAGTCATATTTCAGTCTAGCTAATGAAGAAATCCAATGTAAATCTTGTTCACTCTATTTTTAGGGTGTACCCCGCCTTTCGCCCTATGAAAGCTGGGATGGGCTCCCGCGATCCTGGAAAGAATAAGTGGAAGTGAATGGATGGATGGATGGAAGTTTATATGTATCCTTTTATTTGAGAGTCTGTGTTTGAAGTCAAAATCTTTTAAAGCCCTGATACAGCACTGGGATATACAACATATTTCTTATGGTGGCACAGTATTTGTTGAATCACCAGAAGATTAAAATAGGACAGGGAATACAGGGAATATTCCAAATGAACCCTTAGATGATCCCTTTGACACCGACAATAACTACTTTTTAGGCCACAAAATGCCCCAAAGCTGTTGTAAAAATATAATATAGTTATTTATTTCACTTTAAATGACTCAAACTACTTCAGCCTGAACTATAAAAAGCAATTATATATATATATATATATATATATATATATATATATATATACATATTATTTTAACCCTTTAAGAGATGGCATATTTACATAATGCCACTGATTTTTATAGAAAAACAAAAACAAAAATAATTTCTCTAAAATACATTTTAGAGAAATTAAAATACAATGCAAGGAGTGTTTGATTATATTTGTATTTTTATTAGGCCCACAGATAAGTTAATGATTGGCAGTGACTTGACTTGCATGCATTTTTTTTGTCAGATTTTTTAAAAAAAAATATCACTAGTGATCCCAAGGACACAAAATGGTAGCTGCTGTAAAATAATTATCGAGTAATATTTTTTGTACTTTAAATGATGCAGTATTTTAAAACTAATTCAGCCTGAACTAAAATATTATATAAATTATATTTTTTTGGATTTTTAGCCCCATTTAAGGCCAGTATGTTTACATATAGAAAGAAAGAAAACCCAACAAAAAACAAAAATAATTTGCATAAAATACATTTCAAAGAATATTTTTATTAGGTGCTAAAATGGGTCAATAATTGGCAAGAAAACTGATTTATTATTTTCATACAGTGTCAGATTATTTTACTAAAACATTCATCCTAACAAAAATAATGCCACCTTCCCACAAATGGCTGTAAAAGTATTATGAAGTAATATTTTTTTTCCACTTCAAATGAAATATAATTATGAAATATTAATGATGTTTTTTTTGCATTTTAAAGAAGAGGGACTGTGGTTTTTGCATGTAAGTTTCCCACATGGCGCTGCCAGCGCATCTCTTTCTGTCTGTGCAAAAGTCATACTGCCCTTACATTTGCTGATGAGACAGGCTCGTAGCAGCATCCTGCAGATTTGAATTGATTAATTTTTTAACCTGTAAATACCGTCCAAAATGAACATCTCTGCATAAGCCTGCAGTTCCTCTGTCTTCACATAAGCCACTGAGTGTTTCCCATACAGGTGTGTCATGACCACAATTTGTTGCAGGATTTCATCCATAGCTGTGCATAGCTGGTGGCATGGTGTGCAGGTCAGGGGATCAAACTTCTGGCTGTCGGGATGTAGCAGAGCATTGCAGTCTTTGTGGGAGACCAAAATATGCAGTATGGTACTGCTCATACTTCTAACCATGGCTGGAGTGCATCTGCATAAACAAGCGAGAGTGAGAACCAAAAAATAGTCAGATTTTGTCTTGGTTCTTGCTACTGAGACATCTTTGAAACTCTGAAAGATTGCTCATCATTTACTGTTATTGAATTAGTTTATAACACAGTGTGACCTTTTAGGAAAAAAGGACTCAGCTGACCCCCCCCCCCCCCAATCAAACACACGCACACACACACGCACACACCATATCTAAGATTTTCTGGGCCAAGTACAATAACCTCAGTTTCATCTGAAGCAGAAAATTGCAGGCTATCCAAATCTTTATGTCTTTAAGACATTCCTCAGTTGATAGATGGATAGATAAAGTTGTGGGTCATCTGCATAGTAGTGAAAATGTTTACTATACCTTCTGATGATACTGCCTAAGGGAAGCATGTATAATGTAAACAGAATTGGTCCTAGCACTGAACCCTGTAGAACTCCATAATTAATCTCAGGGTGTGAAGAAGACTCTGCATTTACAAGAACAAATTGGAGTCTATTAGATAGATATGATACAAACCACTGCAGCACAGTACCTGTAATACCTACAGCATGCTCTAATTGCTCTAATAGAATATTATGGACAACAGTAACGAATGCTGCACTAAGGTCTAGCAGGACAAGCACAGAGATGAGTCCACTGTCAGAGGCCATAAGAAGATCATTTGTAACCTTCACTAAAGCTGTTTCTGTGCTGTGATGAGCTCTGAAACCTGACTGAAATAAGCCATTCCTCTGCAGATGATCTGTTAGCTGTTTGACAACTACTCTTTCAAGGATTTTTGATATGAAGGAAAGGTTGGAGATTGGCCTATAATTAGCTAAGACTGCTGGGTCTAGAGATGGCTTTTTAAGTAAAGGTTTAACTACAGCCAGCTTGAAGATCTGTGGTACATAGCAGATTATTAGAGATAGGTTGATCATATTTAAGATCGAATAATTAATTAATGGCAGGACTTCTTTGAGCAGTTTTGTAGGAATGGGGTCTAAAAGACACGTTGATGGTTTGGAGGAAGTAATTACTGAAGTTAACTCAGAAAGATCAGTTGGAGAAAAAGACTAAATGAATATCAGTGGTACTGAAAGTAGCTGTATACACTGTAAACCCGAACAAGTTGACTGAACTTAAAACTTTTGTGGAAACTGATTACCTCAAAAGATTTAAGTACACAAACTCATATCTTCTAAGTATGGGGGTACTCAATACATTTTGTTTATTTAACATTTTTTCATGAAAATTTAAAAACATCACAAATGTTTTTATAAAACAACTAACATGGACATTGGCACCATAAAGTGAGCATTATAAATTCTGTGTAGAACATTTATCTTTTTATAAAATCACAAAGGACGACATCAGTCCTAATTACATCTTTCTCAAAATACACAAAAATGCAAAACAAAAAGTCAAATACTAATCACTTTTTTTAAATAGAAATGAAAAACAATTTTTTAAAATGGGTACAAAGACGATCAGCTTCCAAATAACCAGATAGGGCAGTCAAGTATAGGAAAATTAGGTAAACTGATGGAGTTAAATCCACCCAAAGCCTGTAGTAAACTTAAAGTGCTTAAAGTGCTTTAAACAAAGGGCTCAGTAACAGAGTGCGTGTCCTAACAAACATTGCCTTATATTCCTTAAGAGCATGTAGCCAGGGGTTTCAGGGGTTTGCCGTCATCAAGCCCCATGAAGATATTTTGGACAGAGGCAAATGTGTGAACCAGCTTCCTGGGGTAGTCTAAATGCAGAGCATAGATCAAGCCAAACAATAAAGCAAATGCATCTGCAAATCTGGGAATATCACGCATCACCTAGTCGGCTTTCACCACAGTATTTTAAAATAGTGTTCTCCAGATCAGAGCTGTAATCTATATAGAACATGGGGTTCAAAGCAAGGAAAAATTGTGTGTTTATCAGTGAAACTTTTAATTTGTGTTAATTTTATCATTATCAATATATGAAATCTTCACCTTAAGGGACTTAACGAATGGTTTCTTCTAAAAATTAGAAATGATTGAGTCATTTCACATCATATGAAAATATTAATTTTTAATACAAATTTGGCCCTACAAAAATGGAAACTCAGTAACAAAGATAATGGAGATTCTCTAAACAAGAGCGAATATCACAGTAAAATTGTTGATTGTGATTTACACATTGGATGTATCCTCAGTGATTTGGTACAATTATACAACATTTTATAAGAACTGAACAACTGATGAAACAACTTACTTATGTGACCACATATGAAATGTTATAACTTACCACAAAAGGTGAACTGTGCCACTGACCCTTGGTAGAGCTGTACATGATAAAAAAAAAAAAAAAAAGCATTATAAATACTAACACACCTATTAATAATTAGGGGTACATTTAAGATGTTAATGTCACAAAATAAAATAGACTGGTAGAAAGAAATACAAGGAAATGGTAATGGGGGGAGCCATGAAAATAGATCTTTTCAACATGATTCAGTGTGACAAAGCCAGGGCATGATTTAAAAAAAAAAAACAGGTTGTCACGGTCCTGGGTCAGTGACCCAGTGTTTTGAGTTTCTTGTGCCTCTGAGTTTTTTGTATTATGTTCTTAGTTCTCTTTGTTGTCCCAGCTTGTTCTTTAGTGTAGTGTCTTAGTTTGGTGTTCTTGTATTCTGTTTAGTTCTGAGTATTTGGTAGCTGCCCTCTGTGTTTCTTAGTTGCTCTGTCTCCCCTAGTCTAGTTTGCATCTGTGCTAATTCCTGTTTTACTTTGAAGGTCTGTGTCTCATGTGAGTGTATCCTACTTTGCTCCCTTGTCTCGTCAGTTCTGATTTCTCCCAGCTGTGCTCTCCTTCTGTGTCTCATTCCCCTCGTTACTTCACTTTGTATTTAAACCCTGTGTTTCTCTGAGTCAGTGCTGTGTCGTCCCTCAAGCTGTGTGTTCCCTCGTGTGCCTCTCTGCAAGGTGTGAGTTTATATTTTCCCAGTTTAGTTTTGTATGCTCGTTTTCTGTGACCAGCAATTAAAGCTGTGATTTTGAGTTCATCCCCTGAGTCTGAGTCCTGCATTTTGGGTCCAACTCCTGCCTGCCGCACAGCGATTCATGACACAGGTCTTTTAACCTAAAAATGTTTTAATGGCCATGAAGAAAGGTCTCTTCAATAGATCTTTCAACTCACCTGTTTACTGTCTCCACCTGAAATTAATTGCAGTCTGAATTTTTTTTCTTCGGTCTTCAGCCTTGGAAGAAAAAATAAAAATATTGAAAACCTTATCAGCACACTAAATATACAACACCTTGCTATATTTCAATTGTTTTAGATAGAAGTTGCCACTGCTAGCTAAGTCACTTTTGAATGATGCTAATGAGAAGGGGAAAAAAACCTGCCGAACAATGAGGCTGCTGTTGTAAAAACGCCAACTTTCTTGCGTTGGCAAGGGGTCGTTAAAATATCACTAAGACCCTTTCTTTATGTGTGATTCGTAAAACTGTTTTAATCGGTTAAAACTGTAAAACTGACGACATAATCTATCTTTGAAAAAGAGCGCGAACAACAGCGAACAACTATTCACCACCTGGGTCTGTGCTTTTTAACACAACAGCGCATTCGAAAACAAGTTATTGGCTGCAACATATTAATATACTTGCTTTTTTACGGAAAAAATAAACATAATGAAGGTTCCGTTTTACTTACAAGTTTCTCCAAATGTGCTCTCCAGTCGCTCGAGAAGGGCAGCCATATTGAACAGAATTTTCTGTCAACGTCGTTCAGGTTAGAGAGAAAACGTCATGACGTACACATGCGGAGCTCGGAAAAAAAACATTTACTCAAAAATCATAATTAAGAAAGCAGTATTTACTCTTAACTTCTAAGCCATGTACAATTATAACTGTTTGAATCGTTAACCGAACAGAAAAGTTTTAAGTTGTTTTAACTTTGTGAGGAATTTCAATTGTTATATCCACAAACTTTATAAGTCAGGTAGACTGTTGGGGTTTACAGTGTATAATATTACATCTGTGAGATGATTATGAATTTTTTTTTCTCTTTTCTCTTTTTATTTGTGAAGAAGTTCATGTAGCCATTACTAGTTAACGTTAAAGGGATGGTTGGCTCAAAAGAGTTCTGACTTTTTGTCAGCCTGGCTACAGAGCTGAAGAGAAACCTGGGGTTGTTCTTATTTTCTTCAATCAGTGATGAATAGTAAGATGTTCTGGCTTTGAGAGGGCTTTCTTATAAAGCAGCAAACTATTTCTCCAGGCTAAATGATGATCCTCTAAATTTGTGACACGCTATTTCCTCTCCAGCTTACGAGTCATCTGCTTTAGGCTAAGTGTTTGAGAATTATACCACAGAGTCAAGTACTTCTGATTGAGGCTCTACTTTTCACAGTAGCTACAGTATCCAGTGTCATACGTAGTGAGGAGGTAAACGTTTTAACAAGATAGTCAACCTCAAAATGTGCCGAGGATCATCTAATTGATCAACTACAATTAGCTGCACTGATCTGAGCATATCTCAGGCATGCACAGTGCCAAGCAGATCTCCTACAAATGTTTGATTTGTAATCTGGAAGTTTGTAGAATCACCCTGGTTCTGGCAAAGCTGCATCTTGTTGCAACTTATCTTTCTTCTGTGCAGTAACACAGGTTGAGTGAAGCAGGATCTCATTAGGCAAGTTATTAATATCTAGTATTACACAAGCATTACAGTTTATTACTGCATACTGCAGTTTTATAAAGCAGTTACATTTTCTTGAATCATCCCAAGTTTGGTAAAAGTTTAAATGATCACATTATACAAGCTTAAACTCACCTCCCTGCATATCATCTGGGTTCCTGCTGGGTCAAATTTTGCTCCAGTCTGAGAGCAAAAACTAAATAAAAATATAAAGATAAAATAGCTGATGGGCCTAACGGGGTTAAAAGAAAATAAGAGAAAATGAAATTTTGAAATCTAAATGCAAATTAGTAAACCACCACACAACTGTGCATTTATGGTGTTTGTGTTACTTTGCAAGCATATGTGCACTCCCATGCACTCGCTCTAATTCAGTAGGGAATATTCCATGATATGTGTTTTGCAAGCCTCCGAGGGCTGGCTGGAGAATTCAGATAAGGACAGTTAGGTGTAGTGGAGATGTGCAGTGTACTGGGCTGCTGTGTGAAGTGCATTGTGTGGTTCCAGGTTTGCCATTGGTGTTCTCCCCTACTTTACCTGTCACAGTGTTATCTGAAGGGACCCAGAGAGCTCCTTAGGGGCGGGTCTAAGTAACGCCAGACATGCAAGGAATAGAAACTACTCCTTCTCAGAGGCTACTTCTTAAAGATGGCTGACCCCTAAAATTACCATTGTTGCCAGTTTAAATCCACAGAAAGTTTATTTTTTTAGGAATTGGCAACACAAAATCTGCATTTCACTCAGCAGTAGATTAGTGGATTTATGATAAATATACATAACTGGATGATATTATTGGGAGTATTGGGACTCATTCATAACAGTAAAATGAATCAAGACGATTCATCTCAGGTCCAGCTTGATGTTTATGCAGGTTGTAGCCACTAGCAACCATTTCTAGTGTTGATCTTAAGCCATCATTTTAGGTAACAATCAGTCAATGATGGACAGGTTTGTTCGAATATAAATCATAATTACATTTTGTTGTCCCTGACTTAGCCTGTCGTCCATTCATGTACTGATAGCAGGAGTGACTACACACAGTACTGCCCTTAGTATCAGGGATAAGGTTAGTTTCAGTATCTTTTTCAAGAACACAGACATACAGAGAAGAGGTGTTAAGGCCTAAACCATCTTCCATGTTAGTGAGCAACCCTGCTCTACCTCAAGAGTCACAGTAGCACGTGTTGATTATACAGACTACACAAGCTTCTTGCACTAAACTTCACTGTTACAGGTCTTGCTTAAATGTCAATTACAGGCACTTTAAAGATATTCTTTGGAGTGTTTTTTATATTAATAAACTTAACTCTATGGGGGTTTTTTTTCTAAAGAAACACAAATTTAGAGTTTTTTTTTTCTTAAATTGAATTAAGTATACCACAGAGTTTTATAAAATATGCAGAATTATTACCTTCCTCATAAAACACATAGAAAGTATTTCTCATTTAAATTTAATGCTATGATGGCTCTGACTCAAGAGGGATGATGTGTGGCAGAGCATGCTACCTGGATACAAATTTGGGCCTGATCAAACCAGTTGATTTTCCAGGGAGAGGGTGTCTGGTGTACCTGACAATGTAATATACACCTGTACATCACTGACAATATGTCCAGGATGTACCATGAGGTGTATGTGAAACCAGTGTGTGCCTACGATGGGTGCTAAGCAGAGGGGCAGAATCTTGGAGACAGAGCATGGAGACAAACTATTAAAACCACAATCTTTATTTTACATAAACTATATGAGTCTGAACAAACATGGATGCACATTTGGCCGGCAGGCAATCACAAGGCAGTAATTCAATTTTATTATTTAAAAAACTGACCATGAATAAAAAGCAAAACACAATTTCTCTAAAAATATATAGCATTCTTTCTGTAAAGCTATAAATCATACTGAGTCATTTATTACATCCATTTCTTTTAAAAAATTTTTTTTTTAAATTAAATACAGTTTCTAGTATTATGTCTCTTACTCAGTGCTGAAGTACTCCTGGCAAAAGCCTTGGTGTGAAGGACCATGGTAACATCTCTCAAGGCACCTGTTATTTAGTTATATGTGTCCATGAATAACACTCAATTTGCCTGCATCCACTTGTTGAGCGCTGGGAAAAAAACATCATAAAAGTGTTACTGGCAGTAGGCTGCTGGCTCATGCCCATGGTGAACATGCTGCTTATAAGTTTCCCCGTGGGAAGGCAGCATGATAGAAAAGCATCAGCATTTCATCGACAATTCTAACAGGAGGTATTCACATTGTCCAACCTAAATGAAACGCACGAGAGTACTTTAAATCCACTTGAATTTTTCCAGCATCATCTCTGCTCCTTTCCTGAAATGTGACTGTGCTCCTTGGATAACACAGCCATCATTATCATACAAGAGGACGCCTGTTTGAGAATACACTGTCAGACTAATTAGTTAAAGCATTGAAAGGGAAATAGAAATAGAATGGAAAAAAAATATTTAGAGAATTTGCTGTGAAAATAATAATAATAATAATAATAATAATAATGATAATAATAATGATAAATGAAATATATCTTTGTTCTTTGTTTAGAGATACAATGCAGAACTTTTTAAAAGAAGGTTTAATTCTCGAAAAGTAACATCCCTTTCTTTTTCATATCATGGATGTGTATGAGGATGCAAGGCATATTTCTTCTGCCAGTTTATTGCAACTTTTCTTGTGAATACAGAGTTGACTGTGTAACTGAGTTAAAAATACATCTGAAAAACATGCACTTACCTGGTCTTAATTATTTTAAGTGTGAATTTTATCACACTATTTATTTTGTTGTATTTTATTTTGAAAACCCAGAAACCGGATCTCACTCTAGCGTTTAGAAGCTGCTAAGGCGCGTTTGCACTGTGAGGGTAAGTTCTGTAATGAAAGGATGTGGCATTTTTATGGTTTCTGGTGTGAATGTTGTTACTTAACTTGTACATGTCGATGTATATAGGTTTATATTGATGTGCGAATGTTACTGTGTAACAGAAACAAAGGCTGGTTGCTATGAGGTGCCGTAAGGGACATTATTACTGAAACGCTCTCACACACACTACTGAAACGCTTTCTAAAAAATAACCAGGATAATGCACGTCTCCCGCTATTCTAAATTTTGACTTATGCTGAGGCTAATATATTGTTAAGTAATGCAGCTGTCTCACTAAGGTCCAGAATCGATTTGTTCCACGATTCGATTCAATTCAATTCGATTTGATTATGGGGAATTTTGACAGTCAGAAATATTATAATTCAGATCAGTACATTTACATATTTTTGTATTTAAAAAAAGGAAGCTGACACACGCAAGACTTTATCAAAGGTGTGAGCATCACAGCAGATGCCTTTGTGTCAAAGTAGCTGAAGATAAAACACATAAAAACATGAAGGTGGTTTTCCTGGCCTGGGATTTTATAAAAAATATTCTGCAGTACATCAAAAACGAAAGAAAACCATTAATCAACATATGAACGTTACCTCTGACGTTACAGCGGTTTTATTAGAGACACGGCTAACGTTTTGCATTTTGCATAATTTTAAAAAGTTTAAATTTATTCAGTATTGAACGGCAGAAATTACGTTTTCTTTTCGGAAGTATGTAAAATGAAAAAAAAAAAAAAAAACCAGCGGCCGACTGCGCTGTAAACAACAGTAGACTTATGCCTAACAAGCAAGCGAATAATGCAGAAAACAGATTTTTAAACGGGAAACTGTTCTTGAAGTACAGAGAGAGAGAAAGAGAGAGAGAGGGCTGTGCATGACGTGCGATTTTATCGTGGTGGAAGCAAAACAGTGAGGGAATTCATGACGATGTTTATGTGAAGCGCAGTTTGGATCTTCTTTTGCTGCTGGTTCAGTCAATATTGTTTGGAGAGAGATAAAACTAACAGCTTTAGAATCGGCGCAAAAACGGCGTGAAAACAAAGCACGGACCTGCCGACAGATCAGAGTCAGCGAACTGTCGGCTTTCAGCCCCGACCGTGTCCGTGCTGTCGGGTGAGAAAGGCGACATCTCACTGATTCTGATCCGCGGGTCCGCGCTGTGTGTTTACGTCTTTGTGCAGAAGCCGTGTACCTGCTCTCATTTACTGTCTTAGCTGTTTGGTGGTTGTTGAAATTTTGTGAGGTTTCACCAGAGATTCTGGCATTTCGGGCAAAATAAATTTATATTAAAAAATCGATTCAGGATTTTAATGAATCGATTTCACATTATCCAAGCCAGAATCGATTTTAATCAATAAATCGATTATAAAAACCCACCCCTAACTAACAGGTTGCTGAGTAGACATCTGTGTAGTGGTTTGTTTGAAATCTAACACTTTTTCCTTCAGTTTCTTTGTCAAGAATTAACTTCCTGTTCAACTGAAATGCCTTCCTGTTTAACTGAAATGCCTTCCTGTTCAACTGAAACGCCTTCCTGTTCAACTGAAATGACTTGGTTTTTCAGTAGTGTGTGTGAGAGCGTTTCAGTTGTGTGTGTGAGAGCGTTTCAGTTGTGTGTGTGTGAGAGCTAAAATTTCAGTAGTGTGTGTGTGTGAGAGCTAAAATTTCAGTAGTGTGTGTGTGTGTGTGTGAGCTAAAATTTCAGTAGTGTGTGTGTGAGAGCGTTTCAGTTGTGTGTGTGAGAGCGTTTCAGTTGTGTGTGTGAGAGCGTTTCAGTAATAATGTCCCTTACGGCACCTCATAGGTTGCTGTTAAACAGTGTTTCTGCCGTATTTATGCTCTTTGGCAGTAAGCTTTTTTCGGCCCCCTAGTGGTTGCTGCGCATAGCAGGAAATGTGTTTGGACTCACTGTTTTACTGTGCTTTTTGTGATGTTGTTTTACATTGTAAGAGCTACAATTGCGGGTACCACCAGAAGACACAAGTGATTTCCATGTCTTCTGCAGGTACGTGAGCTTGTTAACAGTCATTTTGTCTGTAAAGCACAAGCAAGTGAAAATGTAATGCGCTACCGTTAATTTGTCCACTAGAGGGAAATGTTTAGCCGGTGATACTTCTGTTATCCTGTTATTTTGCTTTATACGATTGTGAAATGTATTTTTATGGGTTATAAGATGTCTTTTTGTATACAAGTTAAGTGTGACAGACTGTAAAATTGAAGAAATTATTATTTTCCATATTTTCTTTATTAAGAAGTAGATTCTAAGTCTGTCAACACAAGGTGTGTTTGCACTGTGAGGGAGCTACAATTGCGGGTACCACCAGAAGACACATTGTAAGTGTTTTCTATGTCTTCTGCAGGAATAAACCGTGAAAAGCCAACCTTTCTGAGCGTGTGTGATCTTTGAAGAGCTGGAAGCGTTATAACTGCATTATTTTAAAAGTGTAACAGTGTGTCTTGTTTTATGAAGAAAACTTAAATTGTTTGTAAGTCCTCTGGGATATGTAACATTTATTTTGTTATGTGATTTAAGTAAAACAAACAAACAAAGAAACTCTGGGCCATTAAGGTTATGGTCAATTATGATGATAGTTCTGTGACTGTGACTTAATGGTTCTGTGTAAATGGCAGAGTTGTCTCTGGTTTCAGTGCCAGAACCTTTGTACATCACCCACTGTGGCCCTCTGAAAAAGATAAAAGGAGTCTGATATCCCTAAACGTTTTATTTTGCTAGACAACAGTTATTATTTACATGACCGCAAGCTACCTGTTTTCATGTTGTCAGACAAATAACAATGTGTTTGGTCAAATGACCATTGCTGTACCATTGGGTTTTTTTTTTCTTTTTCCCAGGAAAGATATTTTAAGATTTCTGCCATTTATGGTAATCAAAGAACAAATACCAACATGATGTGGCATCTCCCATGACCACATTGATTTCACAGTTCAGGAGTCCCAACAATTTCAGTTGTGGGCTTATGATTAAAAATGGCTTTCTAAACCTCCTGGCACCAAACAGATCACTAACCTTGTAAGCAGTTTAAGAGAAATACTGTATTTCCGTGTTTTATGGACAGAAAGGATCGCCATTAAAAGAGAAACCAAGTGCTAACAAGGTTACCTCCATATGAGAGCAGGAAAAAGAGATTCGTGTATAAAATAAAAATCTACTTAACAAAAAAATAACCCCTAGATTTAACCTTTTGATATTTCCTGCTGTGCATCTATGTGAAAGACACAATTATAGTCAAAAGTTACACACTCTTGACTGTCATTTCAATAAGGAGAGATCACTTTGAAGAATTGAACAAGATTTCTTGAGATGGAGAAATTAATGTATTTGACAGTTAGAGTCCAATGACATATCGTGACAGAACAGAATCCCACCATTGATAGGATTTAGGACAAGACCACCCAGAGTCTAGACGCTGGTGGTGGTGGTGGTGGTGAAGATGAAGACTGAGGCTTGAATAGAGCTTTGGCTGAAGTCTCTGAGGTAGAGATGGGGAAGAGGTGGTTTGCACGAAAGAGAGTCTGAAAGGGAGACTGACGAAGAACAGAGCTAAACCATGCCTAAAGTGGAGGCTGACTTGGCTCAAAGAAGGTGGATGAGAAGATAACTGGACTAGAGTAAT
Source organism: Aulonocara stuartgranti (assembly GCF_965226115.1). Lineage (NCBI taxonomy): Eukaryota > Metazoa > Chordata > Actinopteri > Cichliformes > Cichlidae > Aulonocara > Aulonocara stuartgranti. The sequence goes on along the minus strand of NC_138945.1, from coordinate 32,347,663 downwards.
GATGTCAGTATTGAGATTGACAGATGAACACCCAGGAAAGCAGGCAGATGAGTGATTACAGAGCTTCCTTATTGAACTTACACATAAGCGTAATGATAATTTGAAGGTTTTAATGTCTTGTAACTGACTTTTAGAGTAGTTGCTTTTAAGCACTTTTTTTAAACAGGGTTGAGGTCAGGGCTTAAGGAAATCCATTCTAGAAGCTTAATGAGTTATTTCTAAACAACTGCAGATTACAGTATCATCCATTTAAACTGTATATAAGTATATACGTTTTTGGATATGTCATCACTTGAGCTATTTGGCCACAATTATAAGAGGTGGAGGAGTAAAGGGTAGGCTCTCAAACCTAAGAACACTGTACCAGATATCAAGTATGATGAGCATCATGCTCTCAGGCTGTTATGATGCTAGTGGTACCAGCAATTGGACAAAATGGATGGAATAGTGAAGAAGGATTACCTCTGAATTCTTTAAATTCCCCACAATTCAACAATTAGACAGTTGAAACTTAAACACAATTATGAGGAGCAATGATCCCAAACACACATCAAAATTGGTTTTAGAATAGATAAAGTAGGCTAACATTAATTAACATGAAAATGAACTTTACCAATTCTGCCAGGAAGAGTGTTTAAATATCCAGCCAGATCATATACCTGGTACTCTTATGTTGAACATATTACTCCAACAATTTTTTTAGCATCATTCACTTCATGTGAACTTTAAGTAGATTATAGACAGTACTATTGCTTTAAATTATGCAGTCATTAGGCATCTTGATTCCACACTCCATATGTATGGTGGGATATGATATGAATAAATCATAACAGAAGATTTACTGTTGATCTTTTCCATTTAAATGAGGTTAACTAAGACGTTGCACTGAAAACTAATTACACTGATCAAAGTGCAGACATTTGCTTTATGCAGGCACTCTACTGAAAACTATCATAAGTTGTATTGTAAGTGAGTTGTGTTCCTCAGCCAAAGAATGGATAATCAAATACAGCTTGTTCAGTCCACTATTCATTGAGCATAAATCATAATACTTTTAGGTTGTATAACAAAAAGAATCATCCAGTTATTTCTATGACCATAAGAATCTGTATTAGCATACCTTTGGGGAAGAATTATGGGTTTTTTTTTCAGCTTTTCAACACACTTAGAAGACCGTGCAGAATAATATCAGCTTTTTAGGAAATAACATGCACAGCAGCATAGGGAATAAAACAAATGTAAATGAATTTTCAGCTTCCTCTTGACAGCTAAATTAAATGTGTTCTACCAGTGTGTTTTACCTAATAAAAACATATCAGGTTGGAAAATTCAGAGCCGTTCCACTTATGGCTGATTAAGTGAATGAGTAACATGAGGTGTAATATATCTCTTGTTTAATATATTCCTTCCTCTTACATCCATTACAACCTGCATCCACTGCAGTGCACTGTGTGTGGTGCAGTGGCATAGGGGCTGCCTCTCTTCCACATGACACCCTTCCATTTTTCACAGCAAGAGGATACCTTCATTTAAGTGAATATGACGGAGATGACTGAGGGTCACTTGAGGAGAAGTGGAACCCTCTAGGTTAAAGTGCTATGATCAGTCACCGGATTATGGATCAAAGAGTCTAGCTGAACTCTTGACTGTGAATTAGGGATCACTTGCGCATGAGAAAACACAAGAAGAACATAAACATCTTAGCATAGCTTGGACTTTCTTTTTTCAATGCACATCACATATAAACCACACATATATTACATTGTAGAATCTAAAGGGAGAGACAGGTTTGGAAAGATTTTAGCATTAATATAGCTGACATCTTGCACAGCAGGTACTACACCGTTTTAGGCATTATGTAAATTAGTACTTTACACTTGTCTAGCACGCCTCTAAAGAATCTCTGATCCTATTGTTTGCTCCTCTACTAGAGGATTTCACACTATTCTTCAGAAAGATTTATCCTCATTTGGAAATTTGAGAGGAAGCAGATGGAGAGGGCTGTCAAGCATGTCAGCCAAAAATCTCCCATAAATTTTCAACTGGGTTTTTATCGGATGACTGCACAGAGAATAGCATGTGATTGATTTTTTTTTTTTAAATTCTTTTCAAACCATTCAGTTACATCACCCTGCTTTATATGTATATTGCTTTCTATTGAATGTTTTATATTTTTTTAAAATAATGAACATTATTTTTTGCCTTGTACTTTGATGAACTTGTCACCCCATCTACCTCTCTCCCTCTCTCTCAAACACTTTGATTTTCAGAGATGGCCAAATTCATGCTTAAGCTTATGTGTGTAACTGCATTGATGATATATTGATATTACCTTTGAATAGGAAAAAACAGAAGGCACTGGAAAACGCTAATGAGGTCATTGTCTTTGATTGTGCATAGAGTTGCACATTTAAGTATGCATATACAATCTCTAAAGGCTACCAGTATGCTGCAGAGACAGGGCAACATGAAAACTCTTTAGTTTAATTACGATTTGGAGTTTTTTCTCCTTGTAAATTTTCTGTCTCTTGAATGAAGGCACATTCCACACAGTGGTTTTTAAGTAATTGTTTCACATGATTTCTGAATGTCTTTCAAAGTGTTTATTTCTTTCACTAAGTCCTGGTACTGGACTAAGGCTACGTCCACACATACACGGGTATTTTTGAAAACGGAGATTTTCCGTTTTCGTTTTAAAAAATAATCCCGTCCACACGTAAAGGCAGAAATGAAGGAAAACGCTGCTAGGAACATGCCAAAGCAACAGGTGGCGATATATTCCTAACTGTGCAGAAATGTTGGCCAATCAGAAGTCTAGAAGCCTCGGTGGGGAAAAAGTAAACAAAGCTGGTGCATAGAAGCAGAACCGAGCCGTATGTGTGGAGGGACAGTAACTGTGTGTGTATGTAAGCATTTAAAGACTGCAGAGACTACAATTAACAGTAATAGTTTTGTAGAAACGTGTGTGACGTCAAAAGATGCGCACACCTTTGACGCTGCGTTTTCTCCGTTTTCAAAAATATCCACCCTGGCCGGAGTTTTTAAAAATCTTCGTTTTCAGTGACCAAAAACACCGTTTACGTGTGGACGAAAGGTGCAAACGCATAGAAAAATCTGCGTTTTCAAAAATACCCGGGAACGTGTGGATGTAGCCGAAATGTAAAGCTTTTTAAGGCATAAATTGATCTTTTACTCCAACAAGGTAATTAACAAAGCTCTATTACCACAAAAAACACTAAATTTAGGCATGCTGTGCAGTGTAGAAGTGGCAGGTCTAGAAAGTTCTATGGGATACCAACAGTATTTAAAAGTAATACATATATATTAAAAACAAAAACAGGCAAACAATTAAATATATAATTGTTTATAAATACAAACAGCTGACACAGAACCTGAGAGCTTCGTCTAGCATTTTAGTTGATCAATCTGTTGTTCACTGAAGCTTCATCAGAAAGTGTCTCACTGTAAGGGTCAAAAAGTTATTCTTAAGAAAGAGAAACATGAAGGAAAAAAACAAAAGAAACAAGCTGATGTATGCAAATTTACTCGAGAGCTGGACTGAAAAGAGAGAGATGTTTTTGTGATATTTAATGGATCAGATAAATTTTTTTTTTCTCCCCGATATCCGATCCAGTAATTTAGGTCAGGATTGGACCGATACCAATACTGTATATCGGATCGGTCCATCCCTAGTTGAAAGAGGAAGAACAAGAATGAATGTTGGATGCTTGCAACTGCTGCTAGTTACAGGACAAGAATAAAGTTACATTTCTTTGGATGTGTTAATAATGTAATTTATCAGCGGTTAACTTTGTTATCTAAATAAATGGATCTAACTCAAACAACAAGATTGATATTCATAATATTTTCTAACCGTGCATTAGTTCATTCAACAAGACTGACACTTGTAACATAAAGTACATAATAGTTGACATAACTAGACAATATTTTGTTGCTCTGAAGACTACTGAAGAAACTCCTGAAGAAATTGCAAGGACGCTTGAGAGGTTAAGCTGTATTGAAGAATGAAGTGGTTATACCAAAAACGGAATTTCAGCTCTCTAGAATTGTATAAGTTCTACCATATACATTGTATTTCCATTTAATTTTGCACATATTTTAATAGATTGCTGCACCTATTTCCAATTTTTCTGGTAAAATATAAAGAAATGAGGAGAATCTTTATACTTTTAATGGCACAGTACTGCATGCTGGGATATTTCTTACATTCCTCTACTCAGTCCTTACAGAAAAAGAAAAGAAAATCTTTGAATATACAAACATTTCTTTGTGATGAAAGTTCAGTAAAATGTGTCCGAAAATTCCTTCTCACTTCAGAATACTGTACAAAGGTTGTGGGCAATGTTCCCTCTAAGCTGCGCGCAATTGCGCACTGCTGACACGGTCTCTGCGCACAGAAAATCTGAATCTCTGAAAATGTGTGAAAAAAAAAAAATCTAACCTGAATTGAAATTAAAATAAATACATTAACAATTCTGTTTTGCAGTGTTAGTCAGTAAGTGACTGGCTGCCCCAGTATGGGATGAGAACGATGCCACCTTATCCCATAGTCCAGCCAATGATGCGATTCACATTCGTATATACGCACCTAATCAACGTCGACAGGCTATGACAGCGTCCTTATGTGCCGACACCAGTAGTGATGTGCGATACCAGTCATTTCCTTTCCGATCCGATACAAAGTAAAATTCAGGGTGGTATCGGCGATACCGATCCGATACCGATACTTTTTAACATTAAGTTGTTGTACATTGTATTTCAAATTTTAGCTTCAAATTGATTACAGAACATCAGACTACTTTTTTTTACTGTTTAATAATGCAGAATTATTATATACAAATAAAAAAACCTGAAGTTGTGTGCTATTTGAACACGTAATTTAACATGTCATTTAACGTTTATCTTGTCTGGACATGTCAACAAAAATATTCAACACAATTTAACGTTTATCTTGTCTGGACATGTCAACAAAAATATTCAACATAATTTAACGTTTATCTTGTCTGGACATGTCAACAAAAATATTCAACACAATTTAACGTTTATCTTGTCTGGACATGTCAACAAAAATATTCAACACAATTTAACGTTTATCTTGTCTGGACATGTCAACAAAAATATTCAACACAATTTAACGTTTATCTTGTCTGGACATGTCAACAAAAATATTCAACATAATTTAACGTTTATCTTGTCTGGACATGTCAACAAAAATATTCAACACAATTTAACGTTTATCTTGTCTGGACATGTCAACAAAAATATTCAACACAATTTAACGTTTATCTTGTCTGGACATGTCAACAAAAATATTCAACACAATTTAACGTTTATCTTGTCTGGACATGTCAACAAAAATATTCAACATAATTTAACATGTCATTTAACGATAACTTGTCTGGACATGTCAACAAAAATATTCAACATAATTTAACATGTCATTTAACGATAACTTGTCTGGACATGTCAACAAAAATATTCAACATAATTTAACATGTCATTTAACGTTTATCTTGTCTGGACATGTCAACAAAAATATTCAACATAATTTAACATGTCATTTAACGTTTATCTTGTCTGGACATGTCAATAAAGACATTCAACATAATTTAACATGTCATTTAACGTTTATCTTGTCTGGACATGTCAACAAAAACATTTGACAGTAACACTTTCCCTTATTCACAGGTTTTTGTTTAGGAACAACAGCATGTTTACAGTTTTCCCTCTTTTTTTTTTTTTTTTTTTTTTTTTTTTTGCCTGTCCCGTTTGGCTCTTTTGCCATCAGAATTGTTGTCTAAAGGCAAAGAAAGATGCCCAACGGATTTACTTTACCAAATTGACCATCCCAGCCTTACCGTAATGGTCCATTTGATTCACCTTTTATGGTTTATTTTATTTTCACTTACTGAATACGGGACAGACTTGACTGGAGGAAAGAAGGGGAGAAAGAAAGAGGGAAAGAAAAACAGCTGAGAAAAGGGACGGGGACAAGGGCAAAAAACAAAAACCAACAGAATGAGCAGAAAAAAAAAGCATATATCAATCACCTGGATCGCCTGCTGAGAAAGAAAAAAGAAAACAAGCAGAAGAGAACAAAAGTAATAGAATAAACAACATCACAATGATATATGGGAATATGACAGTAAATACTAAATATTAAACATTATTGTGCAGCACATAAGATCAACAGAACACAGTGTGCTTTGAGGTAGGAGCCAAAAAGGGTGTAGTTTGTGGGTGTGATCACCCGTGTGTACACCTGTGAGCATGGACGCGCTTGTTTTGTTTTTTTTTGTTTTGTTTTTTAAAAGGTTCCTTCATGCAATGATCTGCTAGAGGGTGTGGGGGGGCCACTGCCCCGTCCTCCAGGGCATGAAGCAGGTATGGAGGAGATCAAAACTCCAGACATCCAGAGGCCCCCAGAACACAAGAGACCAAGGAAGACCAACAGAGGGGCAGCCACGCCACTGTCCCAGAAAGAGCTGAGGAGAGTCCCAGATGAGGGCTCACTCAGCAGCCGCGGGGCAAAAGCCAGGGGGAGTTGTAGTGACGCGCCCGTGAGCTCCGCCGGCAGCCAGCCGTGCCTGAGTGACCGAGGTTTGGAGTGACCTCCGAAGTGGCCCGAGCGAGCCCCAGGCTCCAGGCTCCGATAAGCGGCCGCCAAGGAGTGAGCCGGTGTGTACCTGGACGCCCATCCCCGGACACAAAGAACCACCAACGCATCGATGTCTGAGGGAGTCTGCCACTGGCAGGGGAAGTGGTGGTGGGGGGAGATAGGCCTCCAAACCTTGGAGGGCCTAAGATGTCCCCAGAGAGGTGGCGCCTGACACCCAACCTGACATATAGACACAGAAATACAGGCACACACAGATACAAACATCCATTCCCACCCTCATGCTCTCATATACACTTACTCCACACTCAACCAACGTGGAGACAGACATAAAGAGACGCTGTACACACGATCACACTCCCCAAGCGTACTCTACAAACCGGGTCTAGGTACCCTTGCCCCTGGAGGGGGGAACTGCACCCAGACCCAGGTGGTGTTACCCTTTTCCCTGTGGTGGGGGGAGGCAGACCGCCCCGACTCCGCAGCAGCAGTTTTCCCTCTAAGTCTGCTCCGTTTATTGCTCACAACCTCTCCTGCTTTTGAAAAGATTCTCTCTGCAGGTACAGAAGAAGCAACGATTCCTAGGTATCTCACTGCAAGTCTGCTTAGGGATGGGAAGGTTTGTTCATGCTCTTGCCACCAAACCAATGGATCCTTATCTCGGGGAATCAGTTTTTCCTCTGAGTACCGGCGTATTTCAATGAGTACATCACTGGAAGCTGACCGGTGATGTTGGCTTGACACAATCTGCATGTCAAAATCTGTCCATATCCCTCCTTTTGTTGCAGCTGGACCTGCGGGTGGAGGACTCGGGGTAGACCCTGAAGTAAGGCCCTGAGGCAGAGCTAACAGTAGGCGTTGAGCTTACAGTTAGAGTGGGAGCAGACTGTCCTGTCTGATAGACTTCTTGCATTTCATTGTGGAGACATTTCTTTAATACTTCAACATTGTCTTTGTCACAAAAACCAAGGTGTTTAAACCTAACATCCAGAAATGTACTTGCAGCTAGACAGTGAATGCTCTCAATACCCCTGAATCTGCGCTGGCATTGCTGTGCCAGCTGTGTGGCAAGGGAGCTGCCCTGATGTTCACAGGCTGCTACAGCCCTGTGAATGAGTGACACAAGTGGAATAACTTTGGAGACTGAAACATGTTTTTCAGATGAAACTTCCTGTGTTACTTCTTCAAACGGCCGTAGTGCAACAACTGTTTCCTTGATCAGGGATAATTCTCCCGCATTTAAGCATAGTTGATTCTTCCCTAAAAGGCAGAGGGCTGTGGTCACGGCTTCATTTTGCTCACAGAGCCGCTCCAACATGTAAAAGACAGAGTTCCAGCGGGTATCTACTGACTGAATTAGCTTGTGCTCTGCCACTTTCAACTGTTGCTGAATATCCTTAAGCTTCTCAGTAGCCTTTGTGCTGTGGTGAAAAAAGGACACAATCGCACGGCATTTTTCCAGCACCTGCACCACTTCTGGGACAGCTTTTACACTGTCCTTTACAACTAAATTCAGTGTGTGTGCAAAACATGGAAAATGCCTCCATCCAGCTTTGTGCACTGCAGCAACCATATTTGCACCATTGTCTGTGACAACTGCAACCACCTTCTCAGTTATGCCCCAATCTTCTGTGATTTGCTTAAGTGCTGAGCTGATATTATCTGCTGTATGCTGCCCATGGAAAGAGTGGGTTTCCAGGACAAATTCTCTCATTTGCCAGTTTTCAATGAGATGGCATGTTACAGTCAAATATGCCTCTGTGGACACTGAGGTCCACATATCAGTGGTGAGAACAACACTGGAAGCATTTTGCAAAGATGCTCTTACTTTGCTTTTACATTCATCAAACAAATTTACAAGATGAGTCTCAGTCAGTGATTTTCTTCCTGGGAGTTTATATTTTGAGTCAAGAGCGCTCACAAATCCCTGGAAACCCTGGTCCTCCACTATGGACAGAGGCTGGAGGTCCTTCAGAATCATCTCTACAAGGCATCTTGTGAGTGTTGCTGCTCTTGGGGAATCATCTACAAAGAAAATAAAATACAAAGGGCAAAACAAAAGATGGGGTATACTGCACTGAATGTTTAATCTTTTTAGAGTCATGTATGCAGTCTGTTAAAATAGCCTAAGGGGAAATGAATTGATAGTTTACATATACTTGCTGTTTTACATAGAATGCTGTGTGAATGAAATTGTCAGTATAATACATAATTAAAGGAATAAATAAGTTTGTCAATACCTGCATTTTAAAATATTCAAATAACTCAGCCAAAAAAATTAAACTGAATGAAAATAATAATAAAGCTAATAGATAATAATAGTATCTATAAAACGTTTCTCTTATCTATGAAATAATCTTCAACTGAATTTTTATGTTTTAAAGACTACAATGCCTGTTTTACTGCAAGTACTCTGTATTTTAATGCGACCTAGCCTATGTACCCAGCATTTTCCTCCTCTGTACCTGGATAGTGCCTGCCTGCAGCACTAAAGGACTCCGCGAGAGACGTCTGTCTCGCCCTAGCAGCACCTGTCCCTCTCCTCCTTTTCGGTTCGCCTCGACATGACCTCATCATATTCTGTGTTATGATTAATTCTGAGGTGTTTTACGAGGTTAGTGGTGTTGCCACAACACCTCACTGTCTTGCCACATACATCACAAACCGCGTCTTGGCTGTTTGTGGAGGTAAAATATGTCCACACATGACTTCGCTTGCGTTCGGCCATTGTTTTGAGTGCGCAAGTGCGCACGCCAAGGGGCTGCGAGACATTTATACAGCCGTATTTCGCACATGACTATGAAATGCGAAAGAGGAAGTAGTTCCTTCAAATGTAGATAATCCGAATGTTATAGTTTCTTTCCACTGTGTTCCTGTTGATGATAAACTAGAAATTTACCCTAAATTACTAAAATATCGATATTTTAATGTGAGAATCGATTCTAGAACATAAATGACTGGTATCAGAGGAATCGATATTTCAGGATCGATCTGCACATCACTAGACACCAGTGTTTTAGCTTGCAAAGCGGCGTGGCTGATGTCGAGTGAAGCCACGTTAATGACAACGTGTACAACCACTGGAGATGTGAGCAGAACAGACGGAACAATTGACGGACAAAGTGTGGACTATACCACAATTTGAAATAGTAAATGGCCTGTATTTGTATAGCGCTTTACTAGTCCCTAAGGACCCCAAAGCGCTTTACACAACCAGTCATCCACCCATTCACGCACACATTCACACACTGGTGATGGCAAGCTACATTGTAGCCACAGCCACCCTGGGGCGCACTGACAGAGGCGAGGCTTCCGGACACTGGCGCCACCGGGCCCTCTGACCACCACCAGTAGGCAACGGGTGAAATGTCTTGCCCAAAGACACAACGACCGAGACTGTCCAAGCCTTCCAATTACAAGGCGAACTCCCAACTCCCCCCAAACTATACCAGTTTTTAAATTGTGTTGATAGGCCACATAAAACCATAGTTATGATAAAAAAAAAAATGCAATGTTTGTTGTTTATATTTAACTGTGGGAAGAAACGGTCAAAACGGCGTTTTATAAGGAAAATGCTCAAAAGCACTCTCTGCCTGTGAGCAAAAACACCCCTTCCCCTCTCCAGCCTTTCCTATTGGAAAAAAAAGTATTAGGAGTGACGGCAGTGTTTTGAGATGTGAGAGATTTGCGACTTTTAGCGCACATGTTGTGTAGTTACGGTAGTGTGTAGTGTAGTCAATAGTTTTGTTGTGTGTGTCAGAACTATGAGGCGACTGCTGACTGTTACAGGTGTTACAGGAGTGATACATCTCCTGTTGTCAGGCCTGCAGGTACCTACAGGCTTGTGATGTTCTCCTTTATCTCATAGTGGACAGAAATTATGTTTTGGAGTGGCACAAATAATTTGTGTAGCATCAAATTTGATGCAGAACAGCTGATTGTTCTGTAAATATTTTTGAAATGTTTATTTTAAAAAAACGCCTTGGCTGCAATTTTAGGTAAACAGCTGCAAAAAACTTTGTTGTTTTCATAACTCAGTTACTTTTTTTGAAGAAGTAACTATATAATTAATTGCACAACATTGGTCATTATATACTGTATTTTGCAGACAGAGAGTTACAGGACTCTCTCCCAGACCACAGACGCATACTCATAATACAAGTCAGGGCTTTATAAAAAAAAAAAATGAAGAAAGAAAGTTAGAAAGTTGTGTTTTCAAAATTATTAAGTTATTTTTACTTCCAATAGTGTTAGCATACTACACAGATCATGAACAAGATTTTTTTTAAATTTTCGTTGTAAGTGGACTAAAGCAGTTATTTCAAAGTAGTCTAACATAAATGTAAATGCTGTCATTTGATTATTTAAATAAACCATGTAACTTGGATGGATTCAATGCTGGCATGACCACAGTGCACACGTCTGCTGTTGCTCACAGTGGTCCAAGGTATCACTCAGGGAGTTTGTGTGTTCACTCAGACACATGAAAAATTAGAGGGAACATTGGTTGTAGGGACTCTATATGTTTATATTCTTTTCTATTACACAATACCACCATGTATACCAGCAATGACTCAAATGTGTTCTCAATAACAATGACACCAAATATATACAAAATCATAGAGAACATGAAAAAAGAATAATGAGTGCCTGAATCCATCGTCAGCCACATTTTTGACACCTGGCTTTCAATTCAATTCAATTTTATTTATATAGCGCCAAATCACAACATAAGTCGCCTCAAGGCGCTTCATAGATACAGAGAAAAACCCAACAATCATATGACCCCCTATGAGCAAGCACTTTGGCAACAGTGGGAATGAAAAACTCCCTTTTAACAGGAAGAAACCTCCGGCAGAACCAGGCTCAGGGAGGGGTGGCCATCTGCTGCGACCGGTTGGGGTGAGAGAAGGAAAACAGGATAAAAGACATGCTGTGGAAGAGAGACAGAGGTTAATAACAGATATGATTCAATGCAGAGAGGTCTATTAACACATAGTGAGTGAGAAAGGTGACTGGAAAGGAAAAACTCAATGCATCATGGGAATCCCCGGCAACCTATGTCTATTGCAGCATAACTAAGGGAGGATTCAGGGTCACCTGGTCCAGCCCTAACTATATGCTTTAGCAAAAAGGAAAGTTTTAAGCCTAATCTTGAAAGTAGAGATAGTGTCTGTCTCCTGAATCCAAACTGGAAGCTGGTTCCACAGAAGAGGGGCCTGAAAACTGAAGGCTCTCCCTCCCATTCTATTTTTAAATACTCTAGGAACAACAAGTAGGCCTGCAGAGCGAGAGCGAAGTGCTCTAATAGGGTGATATGGTACTACAAGGTCATTAAGATAAGATGGGGCCTGATTATTTAAGACCTTGTATGTGAGGAGCAGGATTTTGAATTCAATTCTGGATTTAACAGGAAGCCAATGAAGGGAAGCCAAAACAGGAGAAATCTGCTCTCTCTTTCTAGTCCCTGTCAGTACTCTTGCTGCAGCATTTTGGATTAGCTGAAGGGTTTTCAGTGAGTTTTTTGGACATCCTGATAATAATGAATTACAGTAGTCCAGCCTGGAAGTAATAAATGCATGAACTAGTTTTTCAGCGTCACTCTGAGACAGGATATTTCTAATTTTAGAGATGTTGCGCAAATGGAAGAAAGCAGTTTTACATATTTGTTTAATATGTGCATTGAAGGACATGTCCTGGTCAAAAATGACTCCAAGGTTCCTCACAGCGTTACTGGAGGCCAAGGTAATGCCATCCAGAGTAAGAATCTGGTTAGATACCATATTTATAGGATATGAAATAATTTCTGGGCTGTCTGTAACAGTTTTTGATATTTGACCTTTGGAGCAGGGTGCTTAGGGTGCTTCACTTCAGCCTATTAGCAATTATCTCTGTAAAAGTGGAAATAAGAAAAAGATCAAGAAAAGCTCACCTAATAATGACGGAAAGGAGAGGCCAACAATAAGAGTCAGAACATTTTATTGTTTTTATTTTTTTGTTTATTTTATTTTATTATATTTATTTATTAACATATCAATAAGGAATACTTTTGTGTATTACATTTAAAAGTTTGAAAAGATTACTTTAATAATCAGGGCCTGCTTAAAGATAATTGTTGGAACACTTCTGGAATCAAGACTGGAGAGTGTAAACAGACTACACTGATGTTTTTGAGTCAAAGAGTGGATGACAGACAGTGAGCAACATGCATAATGTGATGTTTACCCCAACATAGGTGTCAGTTAAATATTTATTTTAGACAGGGAATCAATATTGTAAGTGGGTACACGTGAGAGATGAGAAAATTCCTTTGGATGCAAGAAAATTGATTTTTAGCAACAGTCCACTACCAGCTTAAATGAAATTTTGCCTTCCCAACAAGCTCTAATTTTAAAGTCTTTTGTAGTGAATATTTTAAAATGATTGCCATCCAATTTGCACTCCTATCAACCCATTGCAGACACCACTACGACCATTGGCTCTAAAGTAATTAATCGAGGCAATACTGGGATAACAGTACCTGCTGCTCTGCTGACACAAGCAATGTAATGACATAACGCTGTTTTAGTAACCTGTTGGTAACTAGAGCATTCATTTACCAAGTGACAAAAAATTTATTTCATTTCGGTTTATTTTGATTTACGTGCAGCCATTTCATTTTAGCTCAGTTCTTCAGCTGCTACTGTCACAGCAGAGGAACATAGCAATGGTAAATACAGTAGCTCCTTTTGTGACTGTATTATTTATTTTATTTCATTTGATCTCTCTATTTATTTTAGACTGGCTTTTATTCACAAAAGCTTTCAGGTTGTAAATGATATGTGCAAAGCAGGGAGATTATTATTTTGATGTGAGATGCTGATGCTCCGGTGCAGACAGCAGAATCTGTAGTCTATTTTTGTGGATTTTGAGATTTTCCAGATAGTTACCTCATCTAAAGGGGGCTATTGGCCTAAAAACATGAGGTCATTGAGATGATGAAACATTGCGCAACACTGTGAACTTCAAGACAGCTATCACTCACTCAATACTTGGATGAAAAAAAGTTTTTATATTTACAAATTTAGAATAAGTGCTGATACCACATCTGTCTGGAAAGAAATGGCCTATATGTGTACAAGTGCTAGGAGATAGTGACAATAGAATAATAGCCAAGTTAGAATCACCAGTTAACCTCAGAAGTATGTTTGTAATCTGCGAGAGGAAACCAGAGCACCCAGAGGAAACCCAGGCAGACACAGAACATGCAAACTCCACATGGAAACTAGATATGCAATTCAATGAAAATCATAAATGTCAACCTTGTGATGTTGTTACTAGAAGAAAATTGACAGAACACCAACATCATTCTTTAAAGACTGTGTACAGATCTATCACAGTCCAAAGCTATCTGTCAAAACTAGTAAAGATTTTTCAGTGAGAAGCAAAGCTTGTTTATATTGTATCATATTATAATATATTATATGACAATTCCCACGACCCATGAGACAAGACACAGAACATAGTAAAATATATAAAATATTTTTCACTATGTTATTACAGTTAGAAAATGCATTCTTTCTGCAGATTGTTACGACTGTGATCGTAATCATGTGTGACTTTGAGTGTCCAGGTGCTCCTCCGGGATTGGTGCATCCAGGGTGGATGGCTCACACCGATTGGCTGAGGACTGGGAGGCAGCGGATAAGAAGAGACCGCCAGGGACTGCCAATTCATTCATCCTCGGCCCAACCCAACCGGCAGACCGTCCACTGTGTCAAAATATTATGTTAATGTAAGAGCATGTAGGGGTGGACCGCCTTTTTGGTTGATCAGTTTTCTCCTGTTTTTATTAGGCAGGGAGGAAAGTGATTGTCGTTTGGTTTGGTTCTTTTGAGTAGGTAAGTTGTGTTTATTCCTGAGATAGGTTACTTTTTGTTTGTTGTTTTGGCCTTGGGTTCACCCTGAAGTTATGGTATGCTCCCTTCCTTTGTTTAACTGCACTTATTGTAAATAAATCACTGTCACAAAATATTAAGTGTGTGACGTGCTGCTTGGAGTTGGACAAGGATGGATCACCCTTTATGTTGTGGTCTGGCCGCGCCTAGACGGGCCATAACAAGGTTTAATATTACATTAGTTCATTCTGAATTAATATTTATTAATATTTAATAATTCATAATATTTATTAAAGGAGTAGTTTAATTTTCAGTTTCAGCTTTGTCAGACCATATATGACCATTTAAGAGTTATACATTGATAATATCACCATGTCTTTTCATGATTTCTTGTTCCTCCTCTACTTTTTCATCTCCATCCTCCTCCACTGCTCTCTCTTCCCTCATCTTCCTCACTAAACTAATCTTAAGCCAGAGGTCTAACAAAAGAAAACATGTATAAACATGCTTACTTGTTACCAATATTGTCATACTTCTTCATTGTTAGCACCAGATAAGCCAAGCTCAAGTCAACTGTCTCTCATGAAATATATTCAAACATAGTGTATGCATTTAAATATTACATTTTTAAATAAATAGAAAGTAAAAGACACTTACTAGCCATCCTCAGCTGTTACAGGGAAATGCAAAGCAGCCAGGGTGGTTTTGGGGTACAGAGGATTAATGCTGGCCTGCTAGTTTGCATTTATACGAATTTCTGGTTTTGGGGTACAGAGGATTAATGCTGGCCTGCTAGTTTGCATTTATACGAATGTTCTGTCTGTATATATATATATATATATATATATATATACACATATTCAGGAAATTTACTTTCAGTAAAGTAAACAAAATAGCTTAAAGGCAAAGGGATTTTATTTCATTCTCACACCACTCAACTTACTGTTTTGAATGGCGTAGTCTACAGCTAATAATCCTCTTTCTGTCTCCTGGGTAGTGATTTGACCGTTTCACCAACTCTTGAGCTTGCAGTATGGCACAATGAACTTCTTACACTTGGGTGAGCAGTTGATAGCCCCCCAAATGAAAGGTTTATGGAGTCATTAGTAAGGTTTTCATATGTCTGTGCCACTTTTAATTACTTCACAGTGAATAGTCACGTCCACTGTGGAAAAGGTGGGAGGAGGACACATGAGATGTCCTTAATTAAAACTTGGAATGAACCTACGTTTTCTCCTTCTGAAACGTGGAGAGTACTGCACAGCAGTCCATTCATCGAATAGGATGAGGTTTGTATTATGGGTTCTTCACCAATTTGATGAGCCTAACCAAATACCATAGTGCATGTCTGCTAAAGGCTATGGTTATTGTTGTGATTGCACATTTTGTTTTCAACCAAATGAGCTGAAGTGGCATCACCCACTACGAGACTATAATGTAAATGAATAAACACAGAAAGGTCCCTGTTCAGTGTGTAAATTAAGATGAGCTTATCTACGTGACTTATTGAACTGCACATACACTAACATTCTGGAGGGCACTTTCAGCCAATTAACTTTGAAACACCTCAGAGCAGAAAACAAAACAACCTTCTGTATCTGTGTAAAACTATTGTAACACTCTGGAATGTACTGGAATAATCTGCATTCTTAGTTAACCTTTCAATCGTTCATGAGTGAAAATTAGCAGGATAATGCATTTTTTTTCTTTTAATAAAATTCTATTTTTTCCATATGCAGTTGCTCTAGCTTATAATTATTGCATAGTTAAAATATGTACCAAAGAAAATAACAACTGAGCCACATGTCAAAATTTTGCTGATGTTTTACTTTATTTATTTATTTATTTTACATGTCACATGCCCATGAGAGAAATGTCAGTGCTATCAAGAAAATGGTGTTCAATTTGCTAAATGTCACCAGAATTCATTTGCACACAGAACATTTTTTTTCTCCTAGGACAGAAAATGTTTTTTTTTCATCTATGCAAATAACTGTAGTCTTTGTAAGGTACATTATTATATTGATACTGATATGACTGTATATAATTTGATTTATTTTATTCCCAAATATTTTTTTTTCAGATTTACTTACTCTTGTATATTATTTAGTGATTCTATTTATTGTTTTATACATTTTTATTTAGTGAAACAACTTCTACTTATTCTGGTTATCTTTTATTTCTTATACTTTAAAAATACTGGTAGTGATTTGAGTGTTCTTAACCTCTTAAGCCCCAAAGGGGTTTCTGAGCTTCCTGCTTGAAAATGGAATGCCCAAAATTAATTGATTATTTCTCCGCACTTATAAACTCTGTGCTTAAAATCTTAGTATCAAAATAAAGCTAACACTTGTGAAATTTCATCAGAGGTCTAAATATTGAAGCAGATATTAATGTGTCAAAGTTACTAAGACTGGAACACAGAAAAAGTAAGTAGATTTTATCCTTGCCTAATTCTTTTTATTTTTTAGCATATAACCCTTTTAAAAATATGCTTCAGTTCACATTTTATTCTAGAAATTCAGTAACCAACATATAAACATCATCTGTGCAAAGATTTATGTTTCTAAAGTAAATCAATGAAAAATTACAGTACTGTCAATACATAAATATCCAGACGTTTTACAACAATGTCCAATTTTGGCACACATTGGACACGAGAGCAGAAATTAATTAATTTTATTAACAGGCCCAAAATGCTATATATATATATATATATATATATATATATATATATATATATATGCCTGAACCCCCTCAGTGAGATCATTAACAAGACTGGCTACGAATACCGACTACGGAACGGAGCAGTTGTCAGCCACCTCCTGTACATGGATGACATCAAGCTGTATGCCAAGAGTGAACGAGACATCGATTCACTGATCCACACTACCAGGCTATACAGCAATGACATTGGAATGTAGTTCGGACTGGAGAAGTGTAGTCGGATGGTATCAAAAAGAGGGAAGGTAGTCAGAACTGAGGGGACTGAACTACCAGAAGGCAACATTGCAGACATAGAGGACAGTTACAAGTACCTGGGGATCCCGCAGGCAAATGGGAACCATGAAGAGGCCGCTAGAAAGGCTGCAACCACCAAGTACCTGCAGAGGGTCAGGCAAGTCCTGAGGAGTCAGCTGAATGGTAAGAACAAGATCCGGGCCATCAACACGTACGCCCTGCCCGTGATCAGGTACCCTGCTGGGGTAATAGGCTGGCCAAAGGAGGAGATAGAAGCCACTGACATAAAGACAAGAAAGCTCCTTACCATGCATGGAGGGTTTCACCCCAAGTCCAGCACCCTGAGGCTGTACGCTAAGTGGAAGGAAGGGGGCCGGGGACTGGTGAGTGTCAGCACCACAGTCCAGGATGAGACAACGAACATCCAAGAATACATTGGGAAGATGGCCCCAACTGACCGAGTGCTCAGTGAATACCTCAGGCAGCAGAAACCCAAGAAAGAGGAGGGAGACGAGGAACCATCATGGAAGGACAGGCCCCTGCACGGTATGTACCACCGGCAGATAGAGGAGGTGGCTGATATCCAGAAATCCTACCAGTGGCTGGACAAAGCTGGACAGAAAGACAGCACAGAGGCACTAATCATGGCAGCACAAGAACAAGCTCTGAGTACAAGATCCATAGAGGCTGGGGTCTATCACACCAGGCAAGACCCCAGGTGCAGGCTGTGTAAAGATGCCCCAGAGACAATCCAGCACATAACAGCAGGGTGCAAGATGCTAGCAGGCAAGGCATACATGGAACGCCATAACCAAGTGGCCGGCATAGTGTACAGGAACATCTGTGCCGAGTATAACCTGGAAGTCCCGAGGTCAAAATGGGAGATGCCCCCAAGGGTGGTGGAGAATGACCGAGCTAAGATCCTGTGGGACTTCCAGATACAGACGGACAAAATGGTGGTGGCTAACCAACCGGACATAGTGGTGGTAGACAAACAGAAGAAGACGGCCGTAGTGATCGATGTAGCGGTTCCGAATGACAGCAACATCAGGAAGAAGGAACACGAGAAGCTGGAGAAATACCAAGGGCTCAGAGAAGAGCTCGAGAGGATGTGGAGGGTGAAGGTAATGGTGGTCCCCGTGGTAATCGGAGCACTAGGTGCGGTGACTCCCAAGCTAGGCGAGTGGCTCCAGCAGATCCCGGGAATAACATCGGAGATCTCTGTCCAGAAGAGCGCAGTCCTGGGAACAGCTATGATACTGCGCAGGACCCTCAAGCTCCCAGGCCTCTGGTAGAGGACCCGAGCTTGAAGGATAAACCGCCCGCAGGGGCGTGCTAGGTGTTTTATATATATATATATATATATATATATATATATATATATATATATATACATATAATTTTTTTATTTTTTATTTTTGAAGAATTAACCACACATTTACATGGCAATGGCCCTTTACATGGCGCATGGAGTGTTTAATTGGCCTCTGGCCCCTTTAAACTCTGAGGGGCTGTAACTTTGGTTTCTTTTGGTCAATTTGCATGATTGACACCTCTTTTTAATTGTTTGAGCCAATAGGATCACAGTAACAATGCCACGTTCACATCACTTCAACCAATCAGAAGTTACGAGGCATTGGCTCTGATGCAGCTAGTTCAGCGTGGTAACTGCTGATAATCACGTGGCTACCGGCTACCAGCGAAAATAACGGAGGAAATCAAGACGGAAAGCCAATTTCTGTCTTAGTGCATTTGCACCACTGTGTGTTTTTGTGGTCTTCTTTTGCGGCTCATTCAGTGAATTTTGGTCAGAGCATGGTGAAATTTGGTGTTTGGGGTCAGTGATAGCTCTGGAAGATAACCAGTCTTTCTTTAGCCAGTTACATTAAGTTTGAAGAATTTCTGGTTTGGTTTTGTTTGTTTAGCAGACTTGTTCACATTTACGTAACTGCTTGTTTAATCATGGCTTGTTTTCATTGTGTTTGGTGGTTGTATAAATGGTAGAAATTGTGTATACTAGATTTTAGCTGAGATTCAGAGGTTTCTGTGGATACCACACATGTCAAGACTTATATTTCTCACCCCGTGTTATAACCAATTAAACGTGATCTCCTCCTTTTTGCCCCAGGTACCAGGGGCGTGGGGCTTAAGTGGTTAAAAAGACATTCACAAATTGTTTTGTTAAAAGGCAAATACCTTATTGGCCTTACCTTGCTGTTTTTGTTTTGTTAAGTTCTTTTTGTTTTTGACTGCCATTAAATTTTTTTTATAAAATTGAATGTAAATCCAAAAGTCTGAACTGGTATATCCTTAGTGCTCCTGCTTTTCATCAAAATGTTGCCAAGCTGCTATACCAAGTGGGACTAGCCAACTGAGACCTGACTTATATCATTTAGTATATGTTTGAATTTAGCTCACCAGCAAGAAGAAAATCATTTGTATTTCCAAGCAAAAAGTAACCCTGTACTGAACAGCCCTGCTTTCTGAAGTTCTTTTGTAAGTCCTCCCCACAAGGATTAAATTACATAGACTATACATAATGTTATCTATTTTGTGTGTGTGTGTGTGTTTGTTTTGTCAGCTGCATTCAGACCAAATAATTCAATTTTTGTCTAAAAAGACCAACTAATATCGAGTCCCCTTGCTGTTGTAGTCATTTTAGATGCCATTTGGCAAACTCTAGGCAAGCTGTCCAGGGCTCTTTATTGAGCAGCCACTTTGTCTAGCCAATGTACAATAGGGACATGATGGATGGAGTGCTGTGGAGAAAGCAGTCACTCTTTAAGATCCTGCTATCTCTGTAGAAAAAAAAAAAAACCCCAAACAAACAAAAAATTCCCTTTACTTCTTTAGGTGTTAATTGCTACATCATTATGCAAAAGTGATCATATAATAAAGACATAAACAGACAAGACATGCTTACATTTTTTGTTTAAAAGTCAAATACAAAAAAAAACAACAAAACAAACATCTTAGAAATAGTACTAAGCCAGTCATATTTCAAAATTCATAAGCAATGCTTTGTATCGCCAAAGCAGACTTCTGAAAAATTGTTGGCTAGTTTAAGCCATGCAAATCAAACTACTAGCATGAAAATGTCCTGAAACTAGCAAATTCACTCCTTTTTTCATTTTTCATTGCACATGGTCACTGAAATTATGGCTGTACCTCAGTCTCCAACGTGTCTATGAAGGTTCTCAGTCATCCAGGTCATCGTAGTCAAAGGAGCTTGCAAAGAAAAGCATCTGGACTTCTTTAAGTTACTTGAAGACGTTTCACCTCTCATCCGAGAAGCTTCTTCAGTTCTAAGGTCAAATGGTGGAGAGTCCCAGATTTAAACCTAGTGGGAGTATCCCCCCACAGAGGGACAAAAGAACCCCCTGATGATCCTCTAATCCCCTGAGCCAAGGTGTGAAACTGGGTGTGGGTCCCAATCAGCCAGAGTTTCGGGTGAGTTCATTGTGAAACCTGGCCCCACCTTATCATGCGAATTCCTGAGATCAGATGGCCCAGGATGTGAGTGGGCGTTAAGGCGTCTGGGAAGGGATCTCAAAACTGGATTATAGATGGCAGAGAGTTGGTGTCGTAAACCACCGCCTCAGTTCAAAGATGGTCGCTCACAGTGGACATAGATGGCTTCTTTCACTCCTCTTTCAAACCATCTGTCCTCTCTGTCCAAAATGTGAACATTGGCATCCTCGAAAGAGTGTCCTTTATCCTTAAGATGCAGATGGACTGCTGAGTCTTGTCCTGTGGAGGTGGCTCTTCTGTGTTGTGCCATGCGCTTGTGAAGTGGCTGTTTGGTCTCTCCAATGTAGAGGTCTGGGCATTCCTCGCTGCACTGTACAGCATACACCACATTGTTAAGTCTGTGTTTTGGCGTTTTGTCTTTCGGGTGAACCAGTTTTTGTCTGAGCGTGTTGCTGGGTCTGAAATACACTGGGATGTCCTGCTTGGAGAAAACTCTCCTGAGTTTTTCTGATACACCGGCTACATAGGGGATGACAATGTTGTTGCGTTTGTCTTTCTTATCCTCCCTCACTGGTGTCTGATCTTCTTTTCTGTGCCTCTTTGCTGACTTTAAGAATGCCCATTTAGGATAGCCGCACGTTTTGAGTGCTTCCTTTACATGTGTGTGTTCCTTCTTTTTTCCTTCAGGCTTAGAGGGAACATGTTCTGCCCGGTGGTGTAGGGTCCTAATTACTCCAAGTTTGTGTTCCAGAGGGTGATGGGAGTCGAACAGGAGGTACTGGTCCGTGTGTGTGGGCTTCCGGTAAACTTCGATGTTGAGGTTGCCATTCTCTTCAATGTGCACAGCGCAGTCCAGGAAAGGCAAACAGCTGTCCTTTGTGTCTTCCCTGGTGAACTTGATGTTTTTATCCACAGCGTTAATGTGCGCAGTGAAGGGTTCCACTTCTTGTGTCTTGATTTTGACCCAGGTGTCGTCTACATATCTGTACCAGTGGCTGGGTACTCTTCCTTTGAAAGAGCCAAGAGCCTTCCTTTCCACTTCCTCCATGTAAAGGTTGGCTACAATAGGTGACACGGGGGAGCCCATGGCACAGCCATGTTTTTATCTGTAAAAGCCTTCGTTGTATTTGAAATATGTAGTGGTGAGGCAGAGGTCTAACAGTGTGCAAATCTGATCGGGTGTGAAGTTGGTCCTGTCCTCCAAGGAGCTGTCTTCTTGTAGTCGTTTTCTGACAGTCTCCACGGCCTCCGTGGTGGGTATGCAAGTGAAGAGAGAGACTACATCAAAGGACACCATGGTTTCATCTGGATCCAGGGTAAGTTTCTGGACCTTGTCGGTGAAGTCGGTGGAGTTCTTGATGTGGTGTGGGGTGTTCCCCACGAGAGGAGCAAGGATGGTAGCAAGGTGTTTAGCAATGTTATAAGTGGCTGAGTTTATGCTACTGACTATGGGTCTGAGTGGGACAGCTTCCTTGTGGATTTTAGGAAGTCCGTAAATGCAGGGTATGGCATCCCCTGGGTAAAGGCAGTGATATGTAAGGCGGTCAATAATTTTGTCCTTTTCAAAGTCTTGAAGGCAAGCTATAACTTTCTTTTTGTAGCTGCTTGTGTCATATGCTGTGGGAGTGTCTGGTCGGGCGTGGTCCAGGTTCCTGTCATTCGTCCCTGGGGGTGGAGTTGGCCAGCTCATCACCTGTTGTCAATCTCCGGGGCTCCACCTAGAGGGTTTTTAAGCCGGCACGGCCTGCCACTCCTCGCCAGTTCGTCCTGCTACCATCTGTGGTAAACTCGCCCTCCTCTGAGCTCTGACTCTGTATATCTGGACCATGGGTTAATGTGTTTTTGTTTCCTGTATTCTTCAGATTCACCACCCGTCGCACTCATCAGTAGTGCTGGTTTGGTCTCCATTCTGTTCTTCCGTCTGCTCTGAACCCGAGGATTATATACTCCACTTCTCCTCAGCCTGCCCTTCAGTCCGTATTCTCCACCTCCTTGGAATCTGGACCGGACTCTCCACACTCTTGACCCTCTCTGGAATACTCCCACGGCAGCCCTTTTCCCACCTAATAACTAGGGTCTCCAAGTAAGCCCAAGACTATCCACTGGCACTCCGTACCTCTGTCCCTTACTCGTTTTTTTCCATTCAGTAACATCTCTCTCCTGTGTTTACAGAAGTTCCCGTTAGAGTTCTCCCCGTGCTCTACGCCGGTCTCTCCGCCCACGGATTTCCCTTAGTTTCTGCGTATGGTTTCTGTTAAACCCAGTTCTGTTCACGTTTTGTTCTTTTCAATAAATTATACACAGTTCGAAGCAAATTGAGTCTGCTCTTGAGTCCACCGCATTCTCGCCCGTGACAGCTTGTGGGGTCTCGCTTTAAGGCTTCGTAGGTATTGTTGTCACTGAGGAGAGTAGTGATCTTTGTATGGTAATCTGTAGTGTTTAGGACCACGGTGCATCTTCCCTTGTCAGCTGGTAAAACGGTGATGTTGTGGTCTTTGCTCAGGGAAGCAACGGCCTTCTTTTCCTGTATTGTGAGGTTGGATGGAGGGACTTTGGCACTGGAGAGCGTGGCTGAGACTTTCATCCTGATTTGCTCTGCTTCTGTCTGTGATAATTTATTAATCCGTATGGCAGATTCTGTGGCTGTGATGAGGTCCAATATGGGCAACTGTTGTGGAGAAATGGCAAAATTGAGTCCTTTGGCTAATACTCTCTTTTCAGGTTCAGTGAGAATCCTGTCTGAAAAGTTCTTAACCCATTTCTCCTGACTGACTTCAGGTGTGTTTTCTTCTCTGGGTTGTGTAGGTTAAGGAAAAGAAAGACAACGCAGGAAATTTCACACTTTGCTTTCAAAAACACACACTCCTCATCCTGAACCTACACAACCCAGAGAAGAAGTATATATATATATATATATATATATATATATATACTTGTATAAGTATATATAAAGTAAAAGCTCTGGCGGACTTGGTTCTATGGTAGGTCTTAAAGGGTTAATGTCTTGTTTCAATTTTTTTAACAAATCTTGAATTTAAACTCAATGGATGCATGGACAGATATATCCATGTAGTAGCCATGTAGTGTGATTGACCCATTTAGTGGATAGAGAATTGAGCATGCACTTTATATCTAATGGTCTTACTGCCTATATCTTGCCAACATCATCTGTTTGACTTTCAACAAAGCCACACTGTGAATTTTCAAAACATTAGGAAGAAGTTACCTAGGACTCATATAATACTTTATTGATCCTTGTTAGGCACACATTTCTGTCTCCTTTGTAAGCGGTGAAGAGGCAGAGGCAGCTGATAAGTTTTAATGTACTGTTCACTAGGGATGGGTATCGTTTAGGTTTTATCCGATACCGGTGCCAAATCGGTACTTTTGAAATGGTGCCGGTGCTCAAACGGTGCTCAAACCGGTGCTTAAAGAACGGAGAACACAAAATTGGTCCAAAAACCTCTCATGTTCAGCTGTTTTTTGTAAAAATATAACAATGTTAGCGTTTTCTGCAGCTATGGGGCATATATGGTATCACTCTTGGCTGGAAGCAGTGCTTAGACAATGGAAAAAACACAAACTTTGTCCTAAACCTCTCATGTTTAACTGTTTTCCACTTTTTCTTTGGTCATTTTAGCCTTTTTAGCCAGGGTGAAGGGAGTATCTGCCATCAAACAAGAAGACAGCCGCTGATAGGTTTGTAGCATAAACCCTATTCGCTGGAACGTTGAAGACAATATAATTACACCGCAAAGCAAGACTCAAGGCACCAAAGTTCTCTGGTTACTCATGCATGAGGGAGACCTGGCTGGAGCCAAGCGTCGTTCCACCACTTGACCTCTGTCAGACTCTCAGCCAGATTTCCCCACAGCACTCCTTTTATTGTGGTTACATGAATATGCATAGGTTCATTAACATATAGCATCTTACCTAGGTATACATGTGAACAAAGAATACTGTGTGTGTGTGTGTGTGTGTGTGTGTGTGTGTGTGTGTGTGTTACTGCTGATCAAAGGGTCATATAACATCCTTGGTCAGGAAGAGGGTAGACTAGACCCCCCCGGTGAGGAAGTCCAGCAGTTCATCTAAACAGAAAAGCACTTAGACTAGAACAGACGTAGCTACGTTAATCCTATCATAAAACAATGAGACAAGATGCAAACTTTTCCCATGCCCCCAAGATGCAGGGGTGCATTCCAGTGTGGAATACACACCAAGCCTCTGTAGCCTGTTAAAGATCACACAACTTATCACTACACAATTGATTATACACCTCTAAGCATATATGGTTAAATATTTCTAAGCATAAATGACAATCAACAATACAAACTCTAACATTCCCCCGTTTTTGACCTTTATGCTAGAAAAGTTCCCAGTTATGAATACCTCATGTCTGACAGCTTTAAGGCAAACATTTTTATACTCAGCATATGTCAAATCACCCTAAATTATTGTAAAGATACACAGTTTAACAAATGTATTAGCGGTTATCCCATTCATTGAGCTCATCTCATGGCAAACTGCATCTTACGAGCAACCCAAGAAATTGTTGATTTAATAGTGAAACTAAGAAAGTAACATTTTCAAAAACATCTCAGCTTGGTGACGCTTCCTTCAGGTGTGCAAATCACATATCTCTGCAGAGTGGTTTGAGTTCTGCAGGGCGTCATAAATGTCTCTTCCAGTTGTTTCCATCCGCAGTCCAAATGTATGTAGAATAAACATTCAAACATACCAGTTAGTTTTGTTGTTTGTCAACATGGGTCTCAGCTATTTCCAAAGTTGCAGACCTCTCAGCACTCTAGTTTTATGGCCTCCCATCACCTCACTTCAGGCCTTCATCCTGCGAGGGGGATATTTATGACTCCTTCATTGTCCACGCGCTGCAGAAAACACCTCTGTGGAAAGGGTGCAGGGTTCCGTTATCTTACTGCTGTTGTGATCCCAGCAGTCTTCAGTGTCATCGTATGCACATAGGAAACTGCTGTCATCACCACCATAGCTTCTGGTTCCTGTGCTTTCACAGAATCATGATGTCATCCTCGAACTCCTTCTGCGCTGTCGATGGAGCTTGGCACGCTCCCTCATCCTTCGAGTTTTCATGTTCCAACGCTGCTGAAGGCTTAAGGCAGAGCACGTCGTACACCTTAGTCGTCTTCCTCAGCGTCAATATTGAATCTTTCATTTTATTTAAAATCTTGCTGTGGGAAGTCTCCTCTTGATCTCCTGGAAGCTTAGTAGCACAGCTCTCTGTGTCCTGTCTGCTGTGCTGAAGATGATCTCTGATCCTCCTGAAGTCTCTCCTGGCCTCAGCTCCCATCTTGTGGACAATCCTCTCCTCTATTTTGCAGGCAGTTTCATGGTCCTTGCTGTGGCTCCAAGGTCTGATTTCATGATGGGCCCCAACCAGCTTGATCTTTGACCTCAACCACTGCCTGAGCTATGCCTGGAATGTTTCTGCTTCTCACTGCTGCACCTGTGTTTTAGAAAAACTTCTATTTGGAGAGCATGTCAACAATCATCAAACCACATTCTTTAGTTCAGTGAACTTATAGACCATCAAAGCCTCATCTGAACATGGATGCACCACTTGCATAGATTTAATACCTGTAAATAAACAGCTAATCACACAAATCACTGCAACAATAATAGTAAACATTGTTTAATATTAATTCTGGACCCCACCTCTTGACGCATGGACAACCATGCGTCAACTCACCAAACCTGGATCCCTGTCTTAAAAGCTGGCTCCACCAGGAGCCTGCATACTGGTGGCCATCATGGCCCGGAAAACAAGATCTGGAAATAAAATCAAACTTCACACGTATAAACAATTATCAAAAGAGTAATAAGCATTCAGCACGGGCAAGACAAGTGTCATGTGCAGGTCTTCTCAAATCATTAAATCACTATTATTACCATAATTCGCCTCAAACATGGATCATCCCATGTGCTCAGTTAACATTAATGTAATCGGTGACTTCTCTTAAGCAAAGTCACTCCACTTACATATTATTATTATGGGCTCAAAGTGGCCAGCAAAGAGCCCATAATAAACTATTCCATAAATACCGTAATCTCTTATTTGTTTTACTCATGTCACTTGTCCGTTTCAGCTGAATCTTCCACATGCAGTCCCAGAAAAACAAACATTAGCAATACACATTGACTATCCTGGTGGGCAGGCGTCGGCCATCCACATTCCAGAGGTGCCATAAAACACCATAAAGTTAACACTCGCTGTGGAAAAAGTAACACTGGTCTCATCACAGTATGTCTCAGACTATATTAATTTCTCCATCAACATATAGCCTGTAACCACAGTTTTCTTCACACATAAACCCAGAAATCTTGTAGTAGAGAAACATTAGCCAGCATTCCTATAAATCACATGATCAAACACATGAAGAACCGTAATGCTGTAAAAAAGAAAATGCAAATGTTAGCGCTGCGCAGATGTATACAATTTCTCACAGTAACTTCTGTGAGCAACAAAAGGTAGGGAATATCACCCTTGGTAAATGCACAGACACAGAAAGTGGCATTTCACAGGTTAAATCATCATGCACCCTCGAATGTTGCTGTCATCTTACTGCTCCTGTAACAAAAAACCACATATAGATTCATCCACCCTTTTGTCCTGTCTAGGTGGAGATTAACTTTGAGTCGTGATCAAGTCTTGTCAGCTTTTACCAGTCGATCAGTCAGTTTGTTTGTTTTTCCATTCATACATTCATCCATTCTTTGTTTCTTTCTTTGCTGATAGTGGAACCTGTCGTCGCATTTTAGTTTCCACTCCCAGCAAAATTACATCATTTCAAAAAAAGAAAAAGAACTTTAGATAGGATTACATCGCTGAATCCGGTTTTAGGACAGGGACTCTCATTTAATATTGTCCCAATAAAGTAGCTTTCTCCTGAGTCAATTTCAATGTGGAGAAAACTCACTTGACACAATTTTCTCGACGACGTGTAGCGCTTTTAATTCCCGATGTGCAGATCTGCTTAAAGACAAGAAATAGACAAACAAAGCCAGTGCCTGTTCAAAAGATAAAAATGAAAAATAACAAATTATCAAACAAAACTTTCAGTGCACTGTGAAAGTATCAAAAATAAAAAGGCCTTGTTAAGTCATGACACAAACTCCTCATCAACTTCACAACAGGAGAAGAATCATCAGCTAGATTCACTCCAAACCAACCATCAGCTGCACAACACACAACAGTCTAACCCTAATGTCATATTAGCTATGAGTTTAATCACCAGGTCTGTGCTCTTCACTCATCTAAATCACAGATCTATTTTATCCAGTTTTCCTTTTTCCCTTCATCATAAAACATATGACATGCTGTCATGCACCTCATAAAAACAATTTGTTCTGACGTATTCAAAGTTGTGTATCTAAATACAGGATTCACTCGCACATCAAACAGGAAACTCAGTGTTTTAGAGTTTCCACTTAACACACAAACTCCAACACATCTCATTCACTCGTGCTAGAATTCAGTCACCTTTCATTAATCTAAAACCGATCGACTAATTTGCATATCAGCTATTAACCCACTAAGTTGACAGGACAACAGGAAAGCATGTTCAAAATATTATCACAAAAGACAATTTCCCTCATACAGTAAATTACTTGTGCTGCATCAATCAAGCAGGAAGCTTCTCCCAATTTACCATTTTAACAACTAAATTTATTTTCTGATCGCTGGTTAGTCAAACCAGGATCCTTTTTTCCACACAAGGTAAATTGTTGTCCTGCAATTTAGAGAGTCAATATTTTTTTTTTTTTCATTAGGATAAATTCAGTATTTGATAACAAGTGTCTGCTAAATTGACACTATTGTAACACTGATGAAAGATAACAAGCTAATTTTCATTGCATGGGTGTTGAGCTGTATATCCAGCAGAGCATGTTCCTAAGCTGCCTTTCCTACACACTTCTCTGCTATTATTCGATCATTTCTTAACTAATGTGCTATGAGTCTTCATAAGTCATTTTGTATTTGGAATTGTTAGTAGGGTTAATTCATATTCTGCTTGTTTGTGTGATTTTGTATGTTTCTATTTGTTTCAGACTCCTTCACAATTTTCCAACTTAAGCAGTCAGTTTTCTTTTCCCCAGATTTGCTAACCCAAATTTTGATTTCCCACATTTAATAACAGCATTCCTCTGTGTTTCCACTTACTCTCACTCTGTTGTCATCTCACTCTGTTGTCCTCTCCCACTTGCAACAGTCCCCAGCCGGCAGTTCTCCTTCAGCTTTGTCCTGTGTTCCACTGTCTCTTCTTGCCATTTTACTCCACAGGTGGCAAATGTCAAACTCCAACAGTCTCCTCAGTTCTCCTCAAAAGTTCTCTTCACATGCACAGTGAAGTTGCAGCTTGTTGGAAACACAGTGCCATTCATCCGATCAGTCAGGATGATGGGTTTGCTCTTCTCTGATGCTGTTTGTCCACATTGCTGCTGCTTTGCTGGGACTCTTTGCTCAGGACTTGCTGCTGTCTCTTTATCTGCCATTTTACTGCTTTGGAGCTGAATTCTTCAGGGAGGAGTGAGCACTTGCTTGTGAGGTTGAGAGACACATACACATTGCACTGTAAATAAGTCAGCCAGAAACTTGGCTTGAACGTTTCCAATTATTAAACTATTGTTTAACAACTATTGTTTAAATTTTCGTCCGACCGCTGCATGTGGAAAATTGATTCGGGTCTGCTTTTCACCTGAAAGTGACAAACTAAGACATGTTCATTATTATCATCACTGCTTAATCAACACACATCTCGCTCTCTCTCTCTGTGTGTTTGTGTGAACAATCCTTTCTTAAAAGCAGAAAATGACATTGTAGTTGTTTTTCGGCTGATCAACACAAAACCTTTTTCCTATGATTATTTTTCCTTCGTCTACAATGTAATTTGTCTCTTTTTCACTCTATTTTTTTTCCCTTTACAATAGCTTGTGATCCGCAAAATCACCGTTCTCACTCACAATCAAAGGCAATTACTTTTGCACAGTGCACAAAAACACTGTGATGTCAGACACATTCACACTCACTTTTTCATCTGCACAAATAAACCATATGGCTGGAGATATGTGCCATGGTGATCCATAGGCATGATCACACGTTTATTTAATTATTTTCAACCCAACAAAACAAATAAACAAAAACATGATGCTGATGCTACACACACACGAGTCAAGGTGCAGAAAAACTGCTCATGGAAACGCTGCACACTCCAGTTATCATAGTTATCATAACTCTGTTTCTTTCATATTCAATACAGCTTCTCCATCATGGACTTTTAGATGTTTCATACAGGGTTCAGAATATTGGTTGTTTTCACAGACATGCTGTATATCTCAACAATGGCTCATAATAAGATGACAGTCTTTCGCACAGGTCAAGTGCCTATATGCACTTCATTAGTTTAAATATTTACCTATATCACTTCACCTCACATGTCATTGTACTGAATTTGAGCAACCACAAGCTTAATGTAGGTTACTTTTAATAACTATCCACCTCAATTACGTCTATGGTTTGGCACACAGGCTGTTAACATTTTGTGTCAGGAAGGGGTGGGGGAAAGCCACCCACCAGAGCACAGCTGCTGATGTGGGCTGGCCTTTTCCACACACTCTTCAAGGCTGGTGTGTTTTCTGAAAACTTCTAACATTTGAATCTCTTCCATTCATAAGCCTGCGATTAACCGCACGGCTCAGGTCCGCGTGAAACCCGCGCGACCGCATTCGCGTGCACCCACGCAGCTGTGGAGCCTTCGCTCTCTCTCTTTTTTACATAAATACTTTGTGCTGCCAGGAGCAAAGTCCAGCACAAACGTCTTTCTCCCTCTAACTCACTCTTGGTTGCTTAGAAACCCATAATAACAACAACAGCTGCTGACGTCACACACCACGCGGTCTGCTCCGCACACACTCACACAACAACAACAACAACGAGACGACGACGAAAATGACAATAACACAAAATAGGCCTACTCCGGACTCACACCGGACCGCTCGGGACCCTGACCCAGCTGTGGGACGCTCACCCACTCGCGCGACAAAACCCAATGAAGGGACGCTCGGGACACACACCCAGGGCGATTTCAAAACCGGACACTCACCGGACGCTTGGGACCCTTGGGCGATTTAACCAAAACTTCTTTTTCGGGACACTAACCCAGTTATCGCTCCACAAAGCAGCGAACTTCTCAACGCCTCACAAAATGGCGGAGACTGCACAAGGACACGGTTATAGAGTCGGCCTCTTTAAACTTACTTGGCGTTGCTTAGCGTGTAATATCAGCCTGAATCCCGCCGATCGCCATTCATCGAGGAGAAGGACAGACAGCGAATCCACAGGAACTTCCTGGCTGACGTCAGTCTTTCAGCGTGCCCCTCCTCCCCCCGGTGAATGCGATTCCAGGGCTCCGGCTCGAAGGACCAATTAATGATAGGTTTGTAGCATAAACCCTATTCGCTGGAACGTTGAAGACAATATAATTACACCGCAAAGCAAGACTCAAGGCACCAAAGTTCTCTGGTTACTCATGCATGAGGGAGACCTGGCTGGAGCCAAGCGTCGTTCCACCACTTGACCTCTGTCAGACTCTCAGCCAGATTTCCCCACAGCACTCCTTTTATTGTGGTTAAATGAATATGCATAGGTTCATTAACATATAGCATCTTACCTAGGTATACATGTGAACAAAGAATACTGTGTGTGTGTGTGTGTGTGTGTGTGTGTGTGTGTGTGTGTGTGTGTGCGTGTGTGTGTGTTACTGCTGATCAAAGGGTCATATAACATCCCCCCGGTGAGGAAGTCCAGCAGTTCATCTAAACAGAAAAGCACTTAGACTAGAACAGACGTAGCTACGTTAATCCTATCATGCCCCCAAGATGCAGGGGTGCATTCCAGTGTGGAATACACACCAAGCCTCTGTAGCCTGTTAAAGATCACACAACTTATCACTACACAATTGATTATACACCTCTAAGCATATATGGTTAAATATTTCTAAGCATAAATGACAATCAACAATACAAACTCTAACAGCCGCATGTAGCTATGATGATGTTTGCTAGTTCACCTTACATGCATTAATGTAATAACGTGGTTAGCCTACTCAACGTAAATTAGCTACTCACGCAGAGAAGAACGGCTGCTGCCACCATCATCTGTCATTATTTCTGCTACACTGGCAGGGCTAGGGGCCAGGACTCTCCTCTTCGTGTTTTTGGGGGATGCTGCATAACAGGCAACCCACCCGCAGTAGATGTGCTCGGTGTGAGGTCTCGCAGCAAGCTATCAAATACAGCGCATTTCTGGGCTTTTAAAAAAAACGCTATGCGTCGCCAGCTGTTTCATCGGATTTGAGGTGTTTCCTCCTTTGACAGTATCACAGTATCAGCTTAAAGCACTTGTTGCTGCTGAGTTTGCATATTTTGCTATGAAGTACAGCCAGACTTTTGACCGCTTCGCCTTGGACATTTTTAATCTGTAGCTCTGCTCTGACAGAACGTACGTACCTGGCCCCGCCTACTATCCTCGGAAACGTAAAATGATTGGCTAGAATCTAAAGTGTATCACAGCTCAGGAAAAAAAGCACCGAAATAAAGCACCGAAATGTGCGCTGCTTTTCGGTCTGGTTACTACCGTTTATGTCAGAACTGGTGCCATCATGGCACCGGACACCGGTACCCATCCCTACTGTTCACCGATATCTGGATGGTTTCTGATAGTTTTTTTAGACTCAAATTCTCCTCACTTGCTACACTGTGCTGCTGCCCTGTGTAGCAAGTATCTGTGTATTAGCCTTGTGTTAAATAATGGAAATATTATCACCTTTTGAAAGAGCCTGGCCACAGAGTGCCACCCCTGTAGCATCAAAGAGAGGTAACACAGCTGAATAGGTGCACTGGCGCTTGAATCTGTAAAGGGCAAGCTTTAAGGATCATCAAACATAGCATTTGCCACAATACATACTATGCATTACAATGTCTCCTGCAGAGGTTTGGATTGGAGTGTTTTTATAGCTATGTTTTGCTTGTTTTAATGTTGTATATAGAAATTATATCTACAATGTAAAACATGCACTTTGTAATGCATATTACAAAGAATTTAGTAACTGCAAAAACTCTCTGCTTTTGTTGTTGTTTTAGCTGCTTATCCAACTCAGTATAAGTTGGAGTTGGAGCCTATCCCAAATCTTATTTCATTAAAAGTAGATACACCTTGGACAGGTCACCACTCACTTCATTGTGCATTCTAGCTTCATTTATGTCATTCAAATTTATTTGATCACGATTGCATAAAAATTAACATACTTTAACACTGCCTGCTAATGAGACAGTAAAAGACATATTGTGCATCTTTTAGAAACTCGAATTTTAATTTAAACTATTTATTTTGTGCCTCTTGCTAAAAATCCAAAATGTCAATATCCCATTGATACTAAAAGAAAAGGGGGAATTACCAGGGTCAGCAG
The DNA here is from genome assembly GCF_965226115.1 of Aulonocara stuartgranti. NCBI lineage: Eukaryota > Metazoa > Chordata > Actinopteri > Cichliformes > Cichlidae > Aulonocara > Aulonocara stuartgranti. The sequence goes on along the minus strand of NC_138945.1, from coordinate 32,314,220 downwards.
TCTATGTGTCATCCTCCAAGTTTCCTGAAAGTCTGCAAATTTCATTTTAAAAATCAATCTCATGACATTTTCTCAAATAGTTGCAATAAAGGAAGTGGACTGACTGGCAGACGCTGAAAAGCACACAATATATTACCAAGCCAGTAGTTTTATTACATAATTGACTTACCATTTTTATATGTTAAGCAACATTTTTATTACAAGAGCTTAGCAAATATAAACATTCATAAGCAGACACCAGTTATAAAAATAACAGCATAAAAATAACAGCAATAACAATATTTGATAATGAAATCGATCGATAATGGTCCCATTAAGCATGGGCCAAAAAAGACAGAAGACACAGAAAGGATGTCTTGATGCATGCTCAATCATCCAGGTAAGAGAATCACAAAATGTTGATTCTGTTCATCTAGACGTAGCGTTTTCAGTGGGAGAAACTCACTCATCCAACGAAACGTTTCTCCCTTTGAAAACTCCAATTGAAAACTCTCATCCAAGTGACTTCTTCAGACTGAAGAATCAACAGAATCAACCTTTTGGCACACAGAGAGGATGAGTCTAGATGCAAGTGGTGGTGATAACCCAAGAAGTTGCTGTGCTATATAATGGTGCTGTCAAAATGAAAGAGACTGACATCATTAGAAAATGAAAGTTTTATAGAAAAAACGTTTTTATTATTTAGTATAGAAAGCCCTCTTTTTCAATTTTAGTTGAACCTGATTTCTTGTCACTATACTTTAATAACAGGAAACTATGTATCATATTTGAACAGAACTATGTATTTCATCAAATAGATTTTGCAATGCACAAAACAGAACAAAGGTTTAGGGTTTGATAATCTAAGTCTATAAGCAATCAGTTTTGGCCAGTATATAAATTTACAGAGTCAAGGAAAACAAGACACCATGTAAGGGCAAGTCAGCTTGCCAAAGAGGGTTCAGATGGAGGATCTCTCTATAAAAAGATTGATTTAATCACATACCCTTCTTAACTTGAATTAATGAATCATTGTTTCCATGTCTATACCCCGAGGAAAGACAAAGTACTGTCTGGCTGGCTGATCCTATGCATTGGATGATTAGCACTCTCATTAAGGGTGGAGGTGGAGTGTGTAAATCTCAAGAGATTGAGAATAGCTGTACAGGTGCAGCAGTCATGTACACTGTCTAAATTTTCTGTTTGGTGTATATTACTTTGCACCAGACTGAAAGTATTTGTTTCAACATCAAATAATATATTTGTTCAGTATAAAAACTGATTATTGATTAGTCATTGGCACCATTATTTCAACTTTTATTTTTATATTGATTATTGTTGTTTTATTTATTTATTTTATTATTCTTGATAGTTGGCAATATTTGTCAAAGTATATGACCTATATACCAATCTGACCTGACAGCTATGTCAGAAATGAATCCCTGCACTGTGTAAGAATGACGAGGGATGTCACATCCATCGTACAATCCTCATTGCCCACTGACATAGCAGTGCTGATATGAATTAGGATTTAGACTTCTTGATACAGTCACATGTAGGTCACAGGCTTGCGCTCAGTGTTGCAGATTTGAAAACAAAGAAAAAAATACTGACTTTCTGTCAAAAACCTGTAAAATTATGAAATTTTAGGACACAAGATTGATAAAATAGATTTGTGGCTTTCTGTGTATGCAATGAAGCTGTCCTGCAATCAATAATACACCATTCAAAATTAAGGATATCTGTAACTGCTTTACAGAGAATACAAACTCCACCTTTTTAATGATTGAAAAGAATTGATCGCTAAAGTTTTTCAGCAAGAAAAGCATATATGCAGTTTATTCACTAAGTGGTGTTCATTAACATCGATTCAGCTCTACAGCAGGACCTTTAATCAAGTTATGCAAATGCCTTGAATATAATGACACATATATTATATATAACATGTCACATTATATATGACATGCCTAAATAGTTGTCCTTCAGTACTTTGGTCAAGACACTAAAATTTTAGCACAAAGGAAACAAAGCAAGATTAAAAAAAATTTATTCTACATTTTTAAAAAAATTGACAAAGTTTGGGTGAGGTGTGGCATCTTCAGTTTGTCTTCTTTAGTCTTCTCTTCTTTAATGTTTCATTATGTTAATTCTTGGTTTATTTTTTTATTATTTCTTTTATATTGATTTCTTCTGCTTTATTTTGCTTGTTTTAAACACAACTGCAAATATTGTTTATAACTTTACATTTCTTCCTTCTTCCTGGTCTGGACTACTAAGAATGACACCCCAAATTTAAGTTGGGTAACAATTTGGGATAGACACAGTCTATCCCAAAGTGGTTTTTGTTGGTTTTTGTCTTTTGCCCTTCTCCCCGTCCCTCTTCTCAGCTGTTTCTCTTTCCCTCTTTCTTTCTCCCCTTCTTTCCCCCAGTCAAGTCTGTCCCGTATTCAGTAAGTGAAAATAAAATAAACAATAAAAGGTGAATTCAAATGGACCATTACGGCAAGGCTGGGATGGTCAATTTGGTAAAGTAAATCCGTTGGGCATCTTTCTTTGCCTTTAGACAACAATTCTGATGGCAAAAGAGCCAAACGGGACAGGCAAAAAAAAAAAGAAAAAAAAAGGACTCTCTGCTCCGCTTGTTTATTTGATTTTAAATTAAAGGCAGGTTTGGGTGGAAAGAGAAAAAAAAAGAAAAAAAGAAAAAAGAAAAAAGAATGACACCCCAAATTTAAGTTGGGTAACAATTTGGGATAGACACAGTCTATCCCAAATTGATAGACTGTCTATCCCAAATTGTGGGATAGACAGTCTATCCCAAATTGATATATATTCAATGTATTTTCAATGTCTAATTGAAAATATATTAAATATATATATTCCCCTTTTCATACCGCCCCACACTTTGGGAAGCTCTGCAATAAATAAATAAAGTAATATACAAGGATGTAGAGAAAACAATAACACTGTTTTATATCCCTTATACATATTGTACTTTAATCAGCATATTGTGCTCGATTGTAAAAGACTAGTCTTGCTTGTAAAATTCTTGCACCGAGTGAAGTGAAAAAGTGAACCAACTTATGCTGGGCTTACACTGTGCGATTTTTGGCCCATTTTGAGCCGATTTTGGCCTTCATCATGCGTCGTGCATCGTATAGTATACATGGGGTAACGAGACGCGATTAACACCTCACGACCAGCTCCCGATCATCAAACGCTTGGTCGCGAGGATTTCAAACAGGTTTGAAATCCTCACGACCGTCGTGAGGGTGTCACCGCAGTTTGTCACACTGCGCACGCGCAAACACAAATGTCAGCGAAAAAGACAGCGCAGCACGGCAGTGCAGCGTGTGATCTGGACATAAGCGATGGAGGCACAACTTGTAGAACTTTGGAAAGCTCATCCGAGCCTTTTCGATGTGGCCTCACGAAATTATCACGACCACAACAACCGTGAAAATAGTTGGATCTACACTGCTGCTCAATCACAGCTGCCTGATCAATGTTTGTCATTAGCAATTTAGCGAAGTTGATGGTGGTGGTGTGCGTGTCTATGTGAGTGAAAGACAGAGAGGGAGAGCGAGCGACAGAATTTCTGTTATAACCTTCATTTTATGGACGCACAGTTTGAGCACTCAGGTCGCATCAGAGCATCGGGCCGTATAGCGTGAGACCCTGCATCGTGACCTACGAACTTCTAACCCCTGCGAGTCAACCGCACAGTTTGAGCAGGAGCTTAATCGCGCGACTGAAAAAATCGCACAGTGTCTGCCCAGCATAAGTCTGCGTAAAGGTAAGGCAGTGAAATATGTGTTGGAGCATCTGCATTTTTCCTTGGGTAGTAACTTGAACAGAGTAAAATGATGAGGCATAAGCTTGTGTGTATACTAGAACTACTTTGATCGTCTTCTGTGACCTGCTTCAGTACTGAACTTTGCTCTTTCTCTTTAAACATCCATCTTGCAGTACCAGGTTGAGAACAGGGCAACCTCATTCATTCCACTAAAACTGGGGAACACCTGCTTGGCTATCATAGACGAGTAGCACTGGAAATATTCAGTATACTCAACAACTGGCTTTTCACTAACCAAATAATTTTAAAAACATAGATTTACAATGAGGAAATGTTTGAGCAGCATGTTTTACACACATTTTCGACATTTGCTTTTTAATGAGTTCACCATTTCATTTCCACAATATGTACTGCTTGTGGGGATATCAGAATGGATAAAAGCAAAAAGGAGTTTAGACTCGCAGGCCTTAGGCAATTTGATTTTACTCACACTCCAATATCAGTATATGAAAGCAACTCTTAACGCATGTTTTTGAAGTTATATAGACTGGAGTGAGTGAAAATAAATTTTTTTTTTAATTTTAATGTTTAAAATAGGAATCAAGATAATGGTTAAAATGTTTTTTACCCCCCAAAAAAACAAAACAAGAATTTTTCTAGTATTAAAACAGGATAATATTTTTTCAACTTAAAAACCAACCAAACAAAAAAATAATAATTTGTGCTTAGTTATGCTGCAATAGACGTAGGCTGCCGGGGATTCCCATGATCAAGGCTGGACTGGGACAAAAAATCGGCCCGGGCATTTTGACTAGAGACCGGCCCACCAGGATAAAGATTGAAAATGTGACGTCATTCAGGGATAAAACCGCAAAGGTTTCTGGGAACTTGTGGCAAGAGGTACTAGCGCGCGCAGGCTTTCAATTGAACTCCGTTACACAGCGATAAAAAGAAACACAAAAAAATGGCAAGAAGCTGTTGTATTATTAACTGAAATAGCCGGTCGCATGACAGCCACGGGAAGCCGATGGGTAAAGAGATCGTTTTTTTTTTTTTTTTATCGGATTACGTCGTTGAAGAGAATTTTTTTAAGCCATGTTTCCGAAGTAAGAGCCGACGGATGGCCAAATATGTCTCAGAACACTCCAGCTCACATGTTAGTCTGCTCCAGGCATTCCCACAAAGATCAGAGTTTTGTAGTCGTTAATACGTCATTTTTCTTAACATAATTGGTGATATAGGTTACAAGCAAGTCTGGCGCTGAACAGAAATTGTCGCGCTATGCTCCTTTGTTTATTGTGCATAAATAGTGAATTGTTCTGACACAATATTGTGTTTCGCTTCTGTTATAACCATGGTACACTGACAAAAACATAAACTTTTATTCACAGGATAAAACAGTTGTTTTGTATCACTAATTGTCCAGTACAATTACAGCATACAATATTATTGTCACTGCTACATTTCTGTAATGCTACCAGAAATTATTTCCACTACTAATTAATTACCGTTGAGCTCATAGGTTATATTAATAAACGGTTAACGAATGTGTATTTATGGCGACGATTTGTGAGGCTGGTAAACTTACCTTTGTTCGTAGGATGGTCTTTACTTTCTACACGGTGCATTTCAAGGTCCTGCACCCATCCGTCGGTAAACTGTACCTGGGCTTGTTGCAGTGACCTGAAGTTACTAAACTTCATGAGTGTATGCACTCACTCCAAGAACTGTATAATTATAAATCTGAGCGTGGTGAAAGTTGGGCAGCACGCTAACGTCTTTTGTCCACTCTGTGTGCTCGTAAGGGTCTGACCCTTTCACTCCTTTGATTTTTTCCTCATATCTTTTCTTTGTCTTTTCGTCGAGTCTGTCTTTGTACGGACCGGCATTGTTCTCCTTTTGTTTTGTACATTCCTTTTTTGTGCGGCAAAGAAAAAACAAGAAGGTATTGGAACCGGAGAATGAACGTTTTGCGGTGCTGCAAATGCTTGCATTTGATGCGGTACTTGGATTGTTTTGCCACGAGTTCCCGGCATGCAATGCGCGAAAATCACGTGATTGCTAAACAAAGGGGAGGGTGCATCCGGCCTCCTCAGCTGTAATTGGTCCAGCCCAGAGTCGATCATGACCAATTGGCCAATCCAACACCTTTCATTATATATACCCTTACTAAAAAAAGAAAAAAAAATCCATCGGCCCATAAAAACAAAAAATCGCCAGCGGCCCACCGGGCGAATGCCCGGTATGCCCGATGGCCAGTCCAGCTATGCCCATGATGCACTGAGTTTTTCCTTTCCAGTCACCTTTCTCGCTCACTATGTATTAACAGACCTCTCTGCATTGAATCATATCTGCTATTAATCTCTGTCTCTCTTCCACAGCATGTCTTTTATCCTGTCTTCCTTCTTTCACCCCAACCGGTCGCAGCAGATGGCCGCCCCTCCCTGAGCCTGGTTCTGCCGGAGGTTTCTTCCTGTTAAAAGGGAGTTTTTCCTTCCCACTGTTGCCAAAGTGCTTGCTCATAGGGGGTCATATGATTGTTGGGTTTTTCTCTGTATCTATGAAGCGCCTTGAGGCGACTTTTGTTGTGATTTGGCGCTATATAAATAAAATTGAATTGAATTGAATTGAATTATTGGGAATCTTGTGAAACATTTGGAAAATTCACACAGTAAAATCAAATCAAATCAATTTATTTATATAACACTTTTCACAGGATAAAAACCACAAAGTGCTTCACAGTAATATAAAACAGAAATACATAAAATACATTAATAATAAAACACACAGCACAAATCTAATTAAAAGCCAATCTAAATAAATGAGTCTTAAGTTGCTTTTTAAAAGAATAAATACAATCAAGGCAAAGTAATGATGGAGGGAGAGCATTCTACAACCTGGGGGCCACCGCTCTAAAAGATCTATCACCTCTGGTTTTAAAATATGTTCGAGGGACTACCAACAGCCTTTGATTAGAAGATCTCAGGCTGCGAAAGGGAGCGTGGGGTTCTAAAAGATCAGAAATGTAAGCAGGGGCATCACAATTCAAAGCTTTAAAAGTCAGTACCAAGATTTTAAAATGAATTCTGAAATGCACTGGAAGCCAGTGTAATGAACATAACACTGGTGTAATGTGCTCTCTTTTTCGTGTCTTAGTTAAAAGCCTTGCAGCAGCATTCTGGACTAACTGGAGACGGTCAAGATTCCTTTTGCTCAAACAAAGAAAAAGGCTGTTACAATAATCTAAGCGAGAAGTAATAAAAGCATGAATAACCATTTCTAACTCAGACTTAGACAGCAAATTTCGCAGTTTGGAGATGTTTCTTAGCTGAAAAAGGCAGTTCCTAAAAATCAAGATTGTACATATTTAAAATGTCCTAATCAACTCTCCTGAGGTCAGCAATAATGTTTTTTAAAGACAGACTCAGTGTCATTTATCTTTTGTTCAGTGACATCTCTGTAACTGGTTTTTGAGATTTAAGTGTTGAATAGCCAGATCACTATCAAAAACCTGACTTTTAGAGTCTGATGGCAATCCCTTAATTCTGGAAATCACATTGATTCACGACAGTTACTTTGACACATACCACCTGCCCACTGGAGTACCTGGGCATGGGTTTGTCACCAGTTCAAATAGTAACCATGATTTGGAAGGCCTGAAGGATATTTGAATGTGCTTTTCATCTCTGGAGTGTAAGCCTTATCTACCTGGAGCTTTGAGGTGAGAAACTGCTTTTTCGTCTCCTTTATCTTGAGCTGATGAGATGAGAGATAGCCTTTATTTGTCAGTTGCAGGTCTTTGCTGCAGGTCTTTGCTGCATCTCTCGAGATGACAGACCTTGCCGACCGTACATACAATACACAAACATCACATTGGGGAGACAGGTCAGGCTAGGTAGCGAGGAAAAAAACATTGAAATGTGTAACACAAAAGGATAATACAGGAATGCACAGATATCAACACACCATAGCACAATAAACACAGACAAGCAACATGGGAATAAGGTCCAGTGTGTACATCTGATCTGGGACCGCTGCAATCTTTCGACTGCGCCTCCAACTGACCTGATGTCCACATCAAAGGGGAGGTAAGCGTTGAAGGTGGCGTTGGATCCAGGGTAGGGAGGGTGATGCGTCGGTGAGTGCTTATCAGTATCAGTATATGTATGTTTGTGCGTGTCCATAGTTCAGCTGAGACAGTGTCCTTCGCCCTGCCAGGCTAAGTAAACAGTCTTCCAGCCAACCCTGGTGGCCTTGCATGAAATGGGAAGGAACAGACTAAACACAGTCGTTATCAGGGTGTTTTGTTCAGCTCCGGCCTTGCAGCTGGCGCCGAGAGGGTATCCGCATGAAGGGATGGTATTTTTTACTGTAGTGCGAACAGCTCATATGAATTTCAAAGCAGTTCTACAGTCCAACACTGGTCTCTCACTCTCCCGTTGGAGAGCCGCGAGCTTCGCCATACTTGCGTTCTGTGATGTTGTCATTTCTTGTGCTCAAGGAGCCAACTTCTGAGAACTCACGGCAGTGTGCCTCCCCGAGATGTCATCCAATTTTGCGCCCAGAGATGTTATTCCGAGCTAGCCCTTCCGAGATGTATCCAGTCTGCAGTCAGAGATCTTATTCTGAGTATTCACAGCAGCCGTAGCCTCTCCAAGATCTTATCCGTGCTGACTCAATGACCCCATTTTGAGAAACTCACGCCTCTCTCATCGTTCCAATCCCAGCGGGCAGCCTTGTGGGGGTTTGAACAGCCGATTCCGCTTTCTTAATTCTTCGATAAGTCAGGGCCAAGCCAGCTCCGATCAGCCAGAACTCTGTTACCATGGTTCCGAATAGGTAGATATCTTCAGCACTCAGGCTCACCCAAGCCCAAACTTCTCGTTGAGAAAGGGGTGTCAATTGCATTTAGGGACCAGTTGATCCAATCCATAATTCCTCTTTTAGGTTTTAGAAAACAGACTGTGAGAGAATGGGTTTTCTAAATATACTTTTCATTTAAAAAGATTAATGTCATGTGGTCAAACTTTTCTTAATGGAATTGCTTTCAAACTGATTTTTAATAAACACAAGACATGTTGTTCTTCAAGGCCAGCATTTTCTTGCCATCACTGAGAAAAAGAAGTCTTTCACAAAGAGACAGGCTGCCATTCCATTCCTCTCATCCTTTTCCCTTTCATTGAAACAAAATGTTGAGCGAGAGGAATGGTGGAAAGAGGGGTTAATAGCCACTCTTGTCCAGCAAAAATCTATTCTGCAGGTGACGGCGTGAAATAGAGGAAAGGTACATCCTGCACAGGCTTGTATTAGTCTATCACAGAGCTAACATATAAAGGCCGCCATTCACGTTCATACCTACAGTTTAACATAACATGCATGTCTTTGGACTGTGAGAGGTTTCTTTGATGCACACCACCAGGGACAGGGATAATGTACTCCACACATAAAGGTAGATTCAAGCCCAGTAACTTCTTGGTGTGAAGCAACAGCACAAACCACCACTATGGCAATAAAACACAAGGAAGAAATGCAGAGTATATTAGTATGTGATTTGTGAAAAACCTTTGATCAACTGAGGCAAAGAGTTCACTCAAAAACTGAAATACATTATACATGGTGGTACAGTTAGCCACAACTTTATATTTCACAGAGACACACGGTGTCTCGCTTCTGCATGCTCATTCATCCAGGTAAGGTAATTGCAGAAAGTTTACTATGCACTTAATGCATACTATTAAAATTTGGGCTATAATGGTTGTATTGATGTATATCAACTTGAAATGCTATCAAAAATGGCACTACAACATGTAAAAATATAATATAAGCTCTGGCGGACTTGGTTCTATGGTAGGTCTTAAAGGGTTAATTATTGACACATTTAATTTATTATTGACGTATTTAATTAATTAATAACAAATTTAAATAATTATTGACAGATTAAATTAATTATTTAATGATTTATTTATTTAATTCATTTTGGTACTATTGTCCCCTTCATGTCTCACCTTGAAATCATTTTATCTGTCAGCCTCACCCATCAAACTAAGGGGGCGGGGTTAACGCTGCCACTGCAGCTTCTCTAACATTTGATTGGTTGCCATACAAAGTAAGTCAAGACAGGTCGATGCTAGATAATCGATTGCTTGTGTGGACTTGGGGCAGCCGGGTATCCCAGAATGCATTTCAAATCACAGGCAGCAATAGTGGTGGTGTAAAGTTTTAAAATACTCAGTTTTTTTGTCACTAACTACACTTTTATTAGTGTTTTAGCTGCAAACTTCGCGACGTAATCTTCGTATGTCTGGTCAGGTTGTCAACATAGAACATGTTTCCAAAAGTGCTCAGATGTTTTCAGAGATGTCACTAGCTTTACAACCAGTTAGCTTACATATTCCACTCTCCGTATTCCACATGTTGCATTCGCAGATTCTCATTTTCACCGAACGATCGTCTCTTTCTGCCTGGTCTTGTGTCTCTGTGCTTCTGTAACATAAAGAACGAGCTGACATTTTTCTCACGACACCAGCGATCAGCTCAACAGGCCCTCAGTTTACCTGCATGCATCCTCCTCCTCACCTGTCAGCTGTTTAACACCTGCTGCTAATTCAAGAAACACGCTCACATTACCTGGTGATAGTCACAATTTAACTGGGTAGCCGGTACTCGATATGACACAATCTTTCTGCACAATATAAGTAAATATAATTTTGTTTTTGTTGTTTTTTTTCGAGCGCAGAGCTGCTGGAGCTTGTTTCCCTACAGAGCACTTTATAGGTGAACCCACTTTATCAGCGGCTGATGTCCAGTCACCGGCACACAGCTTTGAAACCTCACCTGAGTTTTAGCTCTCAGTGGTTAAACGCTGGACTTAATTCACTCAGGTTTTGTCTGTCGGATCGCGTTTACTTTGCTGTTTTATTTACAACTGAGCGAATCGGTTTGCCTGAGGTTACAGTTACGTCTCATAACTGCATAGTTTTACTGAAGTTTAATGGTTCACTGGCACATGTGTTAGACTGAACCATTCGCTTTTCTTTATCTGGTGTGTTTTGGATTTTTTAACAGTGAATTTTGAAATTAAACTGGCTTTTAAAATGTTTTTACACAACGAGGAAAAAGAAGGTGCATTTCCACCGAGCGGAGCAGAGTTTGCAACAGCTTGTTCATCATGAAGACTGCAACCTGGACAGAAATATTGCATCATCTGTTTTTTAATAGTTATTCAACTGTATTCTAAGCACCAGCGATCTGTTAGAATTTTTAGAGTTTACTTAACTAAAAATAAATGAGGTTGACATACAATTTGTGTTTTTTCTTTTTTTTTGTTTTTTTTGTTTTTTGCTGTTTCGGTCATGTTATGTTTAACTGTCAAAGGCTTGTTAGAAACTGTGAAACACATCGTGCAGACTTCTGGATGTTAGAAGAAAACTAATATTGCTCATGAATGAGACTAAAGGCAGAATGGTGTCCTTTAAAACTAAACATGTTAATAGGACCTTCCTATTTATATCATAGTGTAGCGGGTCAGGGCTGTTCAGGGTTCTGTTTTTACAGTTATGTTTTGTTTATGTTTCCATAGTGACGGGTGACGCCCTCTCGCTGCAACGGTGTGTCCTTCCGGGGTCAGAGGGCACCCTGTGTGACAATCCGAATGTTATAGTTTCTTTCCACTGTGTTGCTGTTAATGATAAACTACAAATTAACCCTAAATTACTAAAAATATCGATATTTTAAGGTGAGAATCGATTCTAGAACATAAATGACTGGTATCGGAGGAATCGATATTTCAGGATCGATCCGCACATCACTAAACCTCAGTAAATGAAGTCAGTGTACAGCAGGGGTTATTACAGCTGAGTACCGGGGCCTGCGCTTTGTCGGCAGTAATAACAGCTCGATTGCTTGCAAGGTAAGCGTGTCTATCCCACGCCGTAAGACTGGGCTGGGCAGACATCTCCGAAATCATCGAAGTACTTTTGCAAAGAGGCTCTATCTTGACAAACCGACCAGATCTCAGAAGATTAAACCACTACATTCTCGGCTAAAAAATATTAAAATTGTATTTGGTGACACACAAACCAAAGCCAAAGCAATGGTTTTGACTCAATCAGCATTAACCCCGCCCCCTGGGTTTGATGGGTGAGGTTGATAAATAAAATTATTTCATGGTGAGACCCGAAGGAGTCAATAGTGCCAAAATTAATTAATTAAATACACCATTAAATAATTATTTAAATGTGTCAATAATTAATTAAAATGTGAAATAAATAAATAATTCTGCACTAATATCTACAGAAAGTCAACAATTTAGCTAACTCTCTCAGACTGTGTCACTTTGCAGTGGTTTAATGGTTAATCTTAATTATTCTGATTTTATTTTCCATAATAAAGCTAATTTCCCTTCAAAATAGTTAAATGCAGTAATGTCATTTCCCAGCGACTAACCAAAAGTGGTAACCTATCATTTTGTTTATGTGACTGTTTGAGTTTGTCATTACAGTTATTAAGTCCTAGAACTCATATTGCTCCTGAATGTACTCATTCTTGAAATAACATATGTAGTAGCAGTATTTCAATCGAAAACCCTCCTGCTATTTAAAGTTCATGGTTTTGATTAATATTTGTGCTATTCAAGCTATTCATTTTTGAGATCACCAGGGTAACGAATTCCACCCCACCTGATGTAAAAAACATCATCAAAGTCATTATTTGATTATGGACTATTGTCCATTAACTGTGGACTATTGCTTTGCTTCTTCCATGCTTCAAAGCAGTAAAACAAGCTGCAAACACATCACTGGCATATTGTCACCTTATTACATTTTTTTAGCATTCATTTGGTGCTCATCAGGTAGCTTATACTGTGAGGTGCTTTTTTCTTTCTTTCTTTCTTTAAAACAGTCGCTTGCTGTAAAAACAAAAGTTGGTAAGAGAGATTAAACTAAACCAAAACAATAAAGCTATCCGCCATGAAAAGAAAACATAAAATGCTCCATAGAGCTGACTATATTAAGCCTCCTAACTGTCAAAATGTCTAATCTTCAAAATCATTGAGTGTGATGTTTTTGCCTCTGACCTGCTTCCTCTTTGACAAAACATTTTGACAAAAATCTTGTATGTCTTTAACTTGCATGTCACTCAACACAACATAAATGCAAGCACTACCTTGCTTTCCCTCCCATGCACAGCAGAGATTAAGGGTGGGTGAGGCGAGTGGCTGCCATGCTGCAGAACATTTGTGCTCCCTGATCAAAGTAGACTCTGGTAGATTTCATCTCTTGTTTCGCTCTTTTCATCTCTGATCTGCCATATGCACTGAGAACTGTGACACCATAGCACCTGTCTTAATGAAGTGTACAATCATGTTATATCCCTTCCTTGTGGTCTAAAGGTTATGGCTTTACTATTTTAAATGCAACTTTTTTTCTTTTTTCTTTTTTTTTTTTGCTTGTCCCGTTTGGCTCTTTTGCCATCAGAATTGTTGTCTAAAGGCAAAGAAAGATGCCCAACGGATTTACTTTACCAAATTGACCATCCCAGCCTTGCCGTAATGGTCCATTTGATTCACCTTTTATTGTTTATTTTATTTTCACTTACTGAATACGGGACAGACTTGACTGGGGGAAAGAAGGGGAGAAAGAAAGAGGGAAAGAAAAACAGCTGAGAAGAGGGACGGGGGAGAAGGGCAAAAGACAAAAACAGACAGAACGGGCAGAAAAAAAAAATATATCAATCACCTGGATCACCTGCTGAGAAAGAAAAAAGAAAACAAGCAGAAGAGAACAAGAGTAATAGAATAAACAACATCACAATGATATATGGGAATATGACAGTAAATACTAAATGTTAAACATTATTGTGCAGCACATAAGATCAACACAACATCTGCTAGAGGGTGTGGGGGGGCCATAGCCCCGTCCTCCAGGGCATGAAGCAGGTATGGAGGAGATCAGAACACAAGAGACCAAGGAAGACCAACAGAGGGGCAGCCGCGCCACTGTCCCAGAAAGAGCTGAGGAGAGTCCCAGATGAGGGCTCACTCAGCAGCCGCGGAGCAGAAGCCAGGGAGAGTTGCAGTGACGCGCCCGTGAGCTCCGCTGGCAGCCAGCTGCGCCTGAGTGACCGAGCCCCAGGCCGAGAGGCCGGGGGCACCCCACCTCCGAAGTGGCCCGAGCGAGCCCCAGGCTCCAGGCCCCGATAAGCGGCCGCCAAGGAGTGAGCCGGTGTGTACCTGGACGCCCATCCCCGGACACAAAGAACCACCAACACACCGACACCTGAGGGAGTCCGCCACTGGCAGGGAAGTGGTGGTGGGGGGAGATAGGCCTCCAAACCTTGGAGGGCCTGAGATGTCCCCAGAGAGGTGGCGCCTGACACCCAACCTGACATATAGACACAGACATACAGGCACACACATATACAAACATCCATTCCCACCCTCATGCTCTCATATGCACTTACTCCACACTCAACCAACGTGGAGACCGACATAAAGAGACGCTGTACACACGATCACACTCCCCAAGTGTACTCTACAAACCGGGTCTAGGTACCCTTGCCCCTGGAGGGGGGAACTGCAACCGCTCTAGCAGGCCGCAGAGAATGGGGGTGAGAGAAGGCTCCAAACCTCCCTCCACCCGCTCATTGTAGTGTTGATGCATGTGTGTTCTAAGGTGCATTTAAAACCCAGGAGGGCTTGGAGCTACCTGCCAGAGAGCAGCAGGTGAGCGCATGGTCCCTCCTGCTAGCCCTCAATGTCTACGTGTATTTAAAATTGAGAGGTGGGCAACGACGCCAGGGGTGAGGTGTACACCCTGATGGTACTTTGGACTCCGTGTATTGTGCCCACCCCCAAGATCCTATATGTATGTGTAATGAGAGTGTGAGTAATGTGAATGTCTAAGTTGTGGGATAAAATTGAGGCAGAGGCAGCCAGAGGGGGACAGGGGGGGTAGCCTCCTCTGCACCCTGGTGACATACCCCTACTCCAAGGTCCTGCATGTGTGGGTGGTTGTGGTGGAGCGGGAAGAGGGAGGCAGCTGGAGATGGGGAGGGAAGGAAGGGAGGGGCAAGTGACCCCTCCCTGGGGCCAGCTCCCCCGCTGACCCCAGTAGGCACCCCCATACTCCGCGACCTGCCAGGGAAAGGGGGCCCAGGCCCATCCAGACCGGGGCCCAGTGCAGCAGCGCCTCCCGGCCCCACAGAGCCCGGGACATTTCACCCAACCCCACCACAGAGAAAACTGCACCCACCCCACCATCCACTCATCTTAAAGACTACATAAGACAAAAAACACCCAGGCTGAGATCTTCCTCCACCTCTCCTGTATCTCCCCCTCCTGCAGAGAGAGCTCCTGAAGAGAGGAAAGCTCCTGCAAGATGTGACAATCTCCCCCACCAGTTGAAGAGCCCCCCAGGTGGCTCGATGCACCGGCGGCACCCTGCTCCAGGGCTGGGCCCCCATGCACCCACCCGCCCACAACCCCGGCAACACACCAACCAGGACCCAAGCCCCCGAGGCCCGGCCCGGGCCCCAGCCCAGAGACGGAGCGCCCCCAGAACCTCACGCCCATCCCGGACCCACCCAGGGGCAGCCAGGCTACCAGGTCAGTAACCCACGTCCGTCAGCACAGACCCTCCCCTAGCCCCGCTGCACGCAGCCGTGAGGAAACAGTCACCTGAGAGCCAACAGAGCCCCTAACCGGACATGACCGCTACCCTGGGTTGAGCCCACTAAGGAAGATGCCTCCGGGGAACCCCCCGACGCCCTAAGCCTGTCCCTACCCCCACACCAATCACAACAGTGAAGGCGGGACCAAACTTTTTCAAATTTTAAATGTAACTTAAGTAAAATGATAGTACCTTCCACATGAAACTGGAAGATGTAAGCCCTCTCATTTTAATTTTGTAACCATCTCTCATCCTCTCTGTCCTTCGCACACACACGTTTGTGTTATGTTTATGATGTTGGTAACGCAGTAACAACTGTCAGTACTTTGTTTTTATGCTTCTCTTTTAATAAAAAAATAGTTTAGAAAATTTAAAGTTATATTTTTTCTCAACTTTATAACTATTTTATAACGTCATCATTACAGAAAAATAAAACTACCTTTAACTGTCAGTTAATAATGAGAAGAAGGAAAAGTAAGTCAGGACAGAAAAATTCAACATACATCTGTGATCATATATTTGGCCTCAAGTAAGGTTTTCTAAAGCCTGATAAATCCTTAAGATTACTAATCAAACTCAGATTGGCTCAGATTCAGCAAACGTTCAACACAGTATTGAAGGAATCATTAAAACATCTCTGAATTTCACTGCCTCGTCAACTTCACTCACACTCCAGACAGATCAGTGTAGGTCAGCTGTTAACGAGGAGTCTAATGCTAAAGTCTCCCTCTGAACACCATTAACCTGTCTGTGTGAAAAGGACACACGGAGGATACCACTGATTGTGCTTTAATGACTTTCTTGCAACATCCTCTCTAGCAGTAGGTCTAATTGAACTGGGGTTTTCTTGATTTTAATACACTTTCAATCTGGTTATCTGAACACATGCTAAGATTCTAAAATTCTTTTCATGTGAACATCAAATCAGCATAGGGGTAGGAAAGGCAATGCATATTTACCTGTCATTACAAATTTGAGACCAACTGCAAATATATGATTAGAAAGAAAAAACAGATGGAGATTTGGAAAGAAGCACTAAACAAACTTTTATCCTAACAGTATCACTGTTTGCAAAATGATTTTAGATGTTCCCTAAGAGATAGCACTGTATAATGAGGGAAACATGCTGCCATCAGATGAAATTTTCTGTTCATTTTCTGCCCGTCTAGTGCTTGTTTGTGGGACTGCTGACTATACAGGGAGTGCAGAATTATTAGGCAAATGAGTATTTTGTCGACATCATCCTCTTCATGCATGTTGTCTTACTCCAAGCTGTATAGGCTTGAAAGCCTACTACCAATTAAGCATATTAGGTGATGTGCATCTCTGTAATGAGAAGGGGTGTGGTCTAATGACATCAACACCCTATATCAGGTGTGCATAATTATTAGGCAACGTCCTTTCCTTTGGCAAAATGGGTCAAAAGAAGGACTTGACAGGCTCAGAAAAGTCAAAAATAGTGAGATATCTTGCAGAGGGATGCAGCAGTCTCAAAATTGCAAAGCTTCTGAAGCGTGATCATCGAACAATCAAGCGTTTCATTCAAAATAGTCAACAGGGTCGCAAGAAGCGTGTGGAAAAACCAAGGCGCCAAATAACTGCCCATGAACTGAGAAAAGTCAAGCGTGCAGCTGCCAAGATGCCACTTGCCACCAGTTTGGCCATATTTCAGAGCTGCAACATCACTGGAGTGCCCAAAAGCACAAGGTGTGCAATACTCAGAGACATGGCCAAGGTAAGAAAGGCTGAAAGACGACCACCACTGAACAAGACACACAAGCTGAAACGTCAAGACTGGGCCAAGAAATATCTCAAGACTGATTTTTCTAAGGTTTTATGGACTGATGAAATGAGAGTGAGTCTTGATGGGCCAGATGGATGGGCCCGTGGCTGGATTGGTAAAGGGCAGAGAGCTCCAGTCCGACTCAGACGCCAGCAAGGTGGAGGTGGAGTACTGGTTTGGGCTGGTATCATCAAAGATGAGCTTGTGAGGCCTTTTTCGGGTTGAGGATGGAGTCAAGCTCAACTCCCAGTCCTACTGCCAGTTTCTGGAAGACACCTTCTTCAAGCAGTGGTACAGGAAGAAGTCTGCATCCTTCAAGAAAAACATGGTTTTCATGCAGGACAATGCTCCATCACACGCGTCCAAGTACTCCACAGCGTGGCTGGCAAGAAAGGGTATAAAAGAAGAAAAACTAATGACATGGCCTCCTTGTTCACCTGATCTGAACCCCATTGAGAACCTGTGGTCCATCATCAAATGTGAGATTTACAAGGAGGGAAAACAGTACACCTCTCTGAACAGAAGTCAAAGACCACAACTACCATTAGTCATTATTGTTGCTATGCAATTTATTTTTAAATTTATTTTTAAATCATGGAGGAAAATGTTAAGAATGGAAGTGAACAGAGGAGGTTCGTAAGTGAAGCTAAAGAGGAATACATCTAGAGTAAATAGATACATAAACATCGAGATCATATGAGCAGATAATCTGCTGCAAGAGGCAGATAATGGTTTCTCATCCTCCAACCTTTAGTCTCAGTGCAGTCTTGGGTATTATCCATTGAAATTGCACGTTCTTTTCTATAGCAGGGAAATTTAGAAATTGTAATTTTGCACCTCTACTAAAAATAAGACACAAATTAGAGCTGCTAAGGCTTTTGAAATGTTCTGCTCTTATTTGCTAAAGTATTTAGCATTTTTTTGTAATTTTTTATGTCACTCAGAATTACTTGATAGTCAGGCTTTGTCCTGGGGGTCTAGGAGTTGCTCTGAATGCTGATAAGATGCCAGATGGTCTTTGTCAGACACGTTTTTTTTTTCTATGGAGAGGCAAGTGCCCTGTACAACATGATCAGCCTGTCGGTGCTAACTAATAGGCAGGACAGTAAGATGGAAGAACCACAAACCATAAATCTGTGTATTTGTTTCTCTTTACTGTTGCTCTCTCCTTTATGGTTTAATGTTACTGGGTCTGCATTATTGCTGTATTCTGTCTATCACACACAAACCTGTAAAGGAACATATTGAGGCTAGTAAACTATGTGCTACACCAAAACGTCCCTTTGGACACACAGAGAAAAGAAGATCTTACAGGTTTGACATCCATAAAATGATAACATTTCCACATTCTTCCAATTCAATTCAGTTCAATTCAGAGTTATTTATATAGCACCACATAACAACAACATTTGCCTCAAGGTGCTTTATATTATACGGCAAAGACTCAACAACAATACAGAACAATAATAACAATAATACAGTATTCAAGTTTTTCCAAAGATGAGCACTAGAAAACATCACACTTGAGTAACATTTAAATCAGTAGACCATCTAGGGACACTATTGCTTTTTCATTTAATATATCTGTGCTGATAAACTAATTTATCTGGAAAGGTACCAAAAACTACAAAAGAAATGCATATTTATAATGCATGAATATGTAATTCTAAAAGTATAATGGGTCTTATTTTCTTCATACCTTGCTCCTCACTTGACCTGGAAATTATTGTGGTTTTACATCACATGAAGTAGAGAAAAAGACACACAATGGATCTCTCATATGGCTTGAGTAATGTTACAATGTGAAAGATTAGAATCTTTTTGAGTTTCTAAGCATTTAGAGTTTAGTGTTTGAAATTAAAGTCTATATTGGGCAAGCATATTTGTACTGTACACCACAAAAGTGGATTTATATTCTGACGTTGTGTTCCAGTCAAATTTAACTGGTTTAAGTTTTATCTCTGTGCACAAACTGGTGGAATCTTATGTCAATGTGATCAAATTATTTACACTTTTCAAAGAGCATTTCAACACATAATCAATTGTATTCCTTTACATCCAATTTTGTGATTTTATTTCACCTTTTACCTTTCATCTTTGTACACTCTGTGTTCCTGGTCAAAAAGGATCTGGTTATTAAAAATGAATGTGGAGGACAACAATTAGTGCAAAAAAAAAAGTTCTCACATAAATCCTCATTTGTCAGACAGACACATGCACAAACACACATATGCCTTGGGTACCCTGGCAACCATAATGGGAACCTTTGCCCAGCAGAACCATTCTCCCACCCGAACAGCACCTATGGTGGTAGTTCTCACATAAAATTGCAACATTGTCTCAGTAACATTAAACTTTTTTTGTAGTATTGGTCTATAGTGCTTTTTTGAGCTCTTGCATACAGGTCATTGTGTGGTAGCACAATGACAGCTCGATATACCCTAAGTGAGGCTTTTGAATATTTGATCAACACATGATGATGAATAAAGACAGCCCAGGAAACTGGCAGTGAGGATTGGTTGGACTTGCAAGTGTCAGAAGCTGAAGATGACCCAGAATATAATCCAGACCAAGAAATGACGGATGAGGAGCAATCAAGTGATGAAGAGGATGGCCATGTTAAAACCACTGTTACATTTAAATCAAAGAA
This sequence comes from Aulonocara stuartgranti, assembly GCF_965226115.1. Lineage (NCBI taxonomy): Eukaryota > Metazoa > Chordata > Actinopteri > Cichliformes > Cichlidae > Aulonocara > Aulonocara stuartgranti. The sequence continues at coordinate 32,294,343 of NC_138945.1, read as the reverse complement.
TGGGAATTTATCCCTGTCTAACGATCAAGGAAGGCTTTCATCTGAAAAGGTCATCCAAATGATGACCAGAGGACATACAAATTGTATCGTATTCCAGATTGATTACATCAAATCCTGATTTGAACTTGAACTTGAACAGACTTAATGCACTGAAACCACAGTGGTGAACAATACCAACTTGGAGGGGAAAGGAGGTAACCCAGAAAGACATCAACGCATACATCAGTCTTGATTTTGAGTGTGTTGTGTACAGATCCAGAAATGAATCTACCAGCAGTTTATGGGATGCGGAGTCTGGTCGGACAATTCATTAGGCCACCGTGTCACTCCATAAATTTCACACATCATACAAAACCAGGCCATCATCAACAAGACAAACTAAGGTAATCGGAGAGTTTTGGGACAAGTGAGTGAAGTGACTGCCACTTATCTTTAAGGCAAGTCCAAATGTCTCAGTGGATGAGTGTCTAGTCACTTTTAGGGGCGCTGCCCTTTCAAACAGTATATGCCAAGCAAGCTTTATGTTATGTGTTATGTGAGCATGTTAACATGTGAACATACCAGGACAAGTTATATACCGGGAACATGCGGGTTCATGCTGGGAAACCTGCAGACAGTATTCCTGAAAAGAAGCAAATGCACAGTGATGACTGCAGATCTTAACCTTCCTGCCTTCTTGGGACCTTTTTGTGCCACTGCTATGTGTTAAATGGCTGCCATTTCCACTGTGTTCAGTGGAATATAACCAAACTTGCCACAGGATAGTTTTTACCTGTCAATGTTAATATTCCAGTGTGAATTCCTTAAATCAGCCTAAAATGGCTGAGCAGCAGAAATCCCCACACCCATCACCCTGGGGACCATTTTCTGCCCATTGACTTCCATTATAAACGCTATTTTTCAACCCCAAATTATCATCATATGATTTTATTTTTTCTTCTTTTCTTGGATGTCAATGAAGACTCAGGGCCTTGAAGTTTTAATTTTTAAATTGCAAAAAAAAAGCAAAAAAATTAATGGCAGGTCAAAATGTATGTTGGTGCCAATCTTTGGTCCATCTAAAGGCCTACTTATAATGACAATCACATATTACTTCAACTGGTTTTTTGTGGAAATATTTAGTTTCGTTTTTTGGTTTTTGGGGCTTATAACACAGGGCGCTCATGTAATAACACTGGGATTTGAAGGGTTAAAACAACGAAAATATAATTAAAACTTTACATGAATATTTCAGGGAGAAGTAGTTTTACAAGGTTGGCTAATTTAAAGTGGAATAAAATATGGATATATGGTCTTTTTATGGCGTGGCTGAGAATGGTCCCTAGGGTGATGGGTGTGAGTTTTTTAAAGGATGGCAGGAGGGTTAAGGACATACTGACATGTGATAATTTCTGCACCGTCTACACTCTTGGTCAGGAGTAGGGATGGGTATCGTTTAGGTTTTATCCGATACCGGTGCCAAATCGGTACTTTTGAAACGGTGCCGGTGCTTAAACGGTGCTCGAACCGGTGCTTAAAGAACGGAGAACACAAAATTGGTCCAAAAACCTCTCATGTTCAGCTGTTTTTTTTTGTAAAAAGATAACAATGTGTGCCTTTTCTGCAGCTATGTGGCATATATGGCATCACTCTTGGCTGGAAGCAGTGCTTAAACAATGGAAAAAACACAAACTTTGTCCAAAACCTCTCATGTTTAGCTGTTTCCCACTTTTTCTTTGGTCATTTTAGCCTTTTTGGCCAGGGTGAAGGGAGCATCTGCCATCAAACAAGAAGACAGCCGCATGTAGCTATGATGATGTTTGCTAGTTCACCTTACATGCATTAATGTAATAACGTGGTTAGCCTACTCAACGTAAATTACACACGAACAACATGAAGCTACTCATGCAGAGAAGAACGGCTGCTGCTGCATCATCATCCGTCATCATTTCTGCTACACTGGCAGAGCTAGGGGCCAGGACTCTATTCTTCGGGTTTTTGGGGGATGTTGCTCCGGGTCCGATAACTGGCAACCCACCCGACGTGCACGGTGTGAGGTCTCGCAGCAAGCTATCAAATACGGCTCATTTCTGGGCTTTAAAAAAAAATGCTATGCGTCGCCAGCTGTTTAATCGGATTCTTGGTGTTACCTCCTTTGACAGTATCACAGTATCAGCTTAAAGCACTTGTTGCAGGCTGCTGAGTTTGCATATTTTGCTGTGAAGTACAGCCAGACTTTTGACCGCTTCGCCTTGGACATTTTTAATCTGTGGCTCTGCTCTAACAGAACGTACGTACCTGGCCCCGCCTACTATCCTCGGAAACGTAAAATGATTGGCTAAAAGTGTATCACAGCTCAGGAAAAAAAAGCACCGAAATAAAGCACCGAAATAAAGCACCGAAATGTGCGCTGCTTTTCGGTCTGGTTACTACCGTTTATGTCAGAACACCGGTACCCATCCCTAGTCAGGAGTATCAGAGTGCAAGTGTAGTTTTGGGACAATATCTTTTGTACACAAATAAAATGAAAATTGACTGGGAAGCCGACAGGCATTACTTTTTACTTTTTGTGACTGTGAACAATTTTAAATGGTTTCAAAACAAATGTCCTTGGTAACTTTGAATCAACATAGTCTGTGATAAACAATTTGCTATGTTTATCTGATAATTTCTTCTTAACAAATAAATGTGCATAACTTCACAAGAACTTGAATAACAACATTATAGTTGTTAAGTATTATTATAGTTTTTATGTTGAGTCTTAGTGGAAGAGTCATGTTTGACCTTAACTTAAAAAATTTGAATTAACTGTTTAGGGGCTAAATATTAGTTATTGAGATTACTGTTTAGGAACTACTGGACAAACTATTGGACAAATAATATAATTTTAAATACAATAAGCATTTGTAACCTAATTCCACTGGAAACCATACCTGACTATGCAATAACACTGCCACCAGATGTTGTGGTATATTGTAAATAATTAACTTTTTCTGTCCTTCGACGTGCAGTTTTGTCTACATCATCATGATACAAATTAATCCTTTTTTTCTTCCTCAGAACTTTTCTTTCTCATAGTCACGTTTCGATTGTAGACTTTGATACTGATACATACAGTGGGGCAAAAAAGTATTTAGTCAGCCACCGATTGTGCAAGTTCCCCCACTTAAAATGATGACAGAGGTCAGTAATTTGCACCAGAGGTACACTTCAACTGTGAGAGACAGAATGGGGAAAAAAAATCCATGAATTCACATGGTAGGATTTGTAAAGAATTTATTCGTAAATTAGGGTGGAAAATAAGTATTTGGTCACCTCAAACAAGGAAAATCTCTGGCTCTCACAGACCTGTAACGTCTTCTGTAAGAAGCTTTTCTGTCCCCCACTCGTTACCTGTATGAATGGTACCTGTTTGAACTCATCATCTGTATAAAAGACACCTGTCCACAGCCTCAAACAGTCAGACTCCAAACTCCGCCATGGCCAAGACCAAAGAGCTTTCGAAGGACACCAGGAAAAGTATTGTAGACCTGCACCAGACTGGGAAGAGTGAATCTACAATAGGCAAGCAGCTTGGTGTGAAAAAATCAACTGTGGGAGCAATCATCAGAAAATGGAAGACATACAAGACCACTGATAATCTCCCTCGATCTGGGGCTCCATGCAAGATCTCATCCCGTGGGGTCAAAATGATCATGAGAACGGTGAGCAAAGATCCCAGAACCACACCGGGGGACCTGGTGAATGAACTGCAGAGAGCTGGGACCAAAGTAACAAAGGTCACCATCAGTAACACACTACAACGGCAGGGAATCAAATCCCGCAGTGCCAGACGTGTTCCGCTGCTGAAGCCAGTGCATGTCCAGGCCCGTCTGAAGTTTGCCAGAGAGCACATGGATGATACAGCAGAGGACTGGGAGAATGTCACGTGGTCAGATGAAACCAAAGTAGAACTTTTAGGTATAAACTCAACTCGTCGTGTTTGGAGGAAGAAGAATACTGAGTTGCATCCCAAGAACACCATACCTACTGTGAAGCATGGGGGTGGAAACATCATGCTATGGGGCTGTTTTTCTGCCAAGGGGACAGGACGACTGATCCGTGTTAAGGACAGAATGAATGGGGCCATGTATCGTGAGATTTTGAGCCAAAACCTCCTTCCATCAGTGAGAACTTTGAAGATGAAACGAGGCTGGGTCTTCCAACATGACAATGATCCAAAACACACCGCCCGGGCAACAAAGGAGTGGCTCCGTAAGACGCATTTGAAAGTCCTGGATTGGCCTAGCCAGTCTCTAGACCTCAACCCCATAGAAAATCTGTGGCGGGAGTTGAAAGTCCGTGTTGCTCGGCGACAGCCCCAAAACATCACTGCTCTCGAGAAGATCTGCATGGAGGAATGGGCCAAAATACCAGCTACTGTGTGTGCAAACCTGGTAAAGACCTATAGTAAACGTTTGACCTCCGTTATTGCCAACAAAGGTTATGTTACAAAGTATTGAGTTGTATTTTTGTTATTGACCAAATACTTATTTTCCACCCTGATTTACAAATAAATTCTTTTTTTTTTTTTTTTTTTCTTAAATCACATCAGAAACAGCAGTATGCGACATTACGTGATGGCAGAGCTTCAGTTCATCCTTTGTCATTTTTTTTTTTTTTTTTTTTTTAATAAATAGGACAGGGGGAATGAATGAGAGAGAGAGGGGGAGAGAAAGAAAGAAAACCAAAGGGGAGAAGAGACGGTGAGAAGGGGGGGGAAGAGAGACAAAAAAAACCAAAAAACTCCTGGGTCACCTGTATGGAGAGAAAAAGAAAACAAACAAACAAACAAACAAACAGAGGAGACAGCAAACAACAAAGAGCAACATAATAATAGAGAAAACAAAGCACCATCACAATAAACTAGCTAGTCATAGATATCAGTATTTACTAAGTAATAAACGATATTGTGCAGCACGCAAGATAGACAGCGCACAGTGTGCTTTGAGGCAGCAGCCAAGAAAGCTTTAGTCCGCGTCTGTGAATACCCATGTGTGCATACCTGTGTGGATCAGCATGCTTGCATTCCAAAGGTTTCTCCATGTAATGATCTGCTAGGGAGTGTGGGGGGGCCACAGCCCCGCCCTCCAGGGTGTGAAGCGGGTATGGAGGAGATCAAAACTCCAGACATCCAGAGGCCCCCAGAACACAAGAGACCAAGGAAGACCAACAGAGGGGCAGCCGCGCCACTGTCCCAGTAAGAGCTGAGGAGAGTCCCAGATGAGGGCTCGCCCAGCAGCCGCGGAGCAGAAGTCAGGGGGAGTTGCAGTGACGCGCCCGTGAGCTCCGCCGGCCCCCAGCTGCGCCTGAGTGACCGAGCCCCAGGCCCCAGGCCCCGACAAGCGGCCGCCAAGGAGTGAGCCGGTGTGTACCCGGACGCCCACCCCCAGACACAAAGAACCACCAACACACCGACACCTGAGGGAGTCCGCCACCGGCAGGGGAAGTGGTGGTGGGTGGAGATAGGCCTCCAAACCTTGGAGGGCCTGAGGTGTCCTCAGAGAGGTGGCGTCTGATACCCAACCTGACATATAGACACAGACATACAGGCACACACAGACACAAACATCCATTCCCACCCTCATGCTCTCATATGCACTCACTCCACACTCAACCAACGTGGAGACAGACATAAAGAGACGCTGTACACACAATCACACTCCCCAAGCGTACTCTACAAACCGGGTCTAGGTACCCTTGCCCCTGGAGGGGGGAATTGCACCCAGACCCAGGTGGTGTTACCCTTTTCCCTGCGGTGGGGAGAGGCAGACCACCCCGACTCCGCAGCAGCAGGGAGGCCCCACACCCCAGACCGCAGTCGGACGGCCAACTCCTCCTACTAGCCCTCCCGCTCCAGCAGGCCGCAGAGAATGGGGGTGAGAGAAGACTCCAAACCTCCCTCCACCCGCTCATTGTAGTGTTGATGCATATGTGTTCTAAGGTGCAATTAAAACCCAGGAGGGCATGGAGCTACCTGCCAAGGAGCAGCAGGTAAGCGCATAGTCCCTCCTGCTAACCCTCAATGACTAAGTGTATTTAAAATTGAGAGGTGGGCAACGACGTCAGGGGTGAGGTATACACCCTGATGGTGATTTGGACTCCGTGATTGTGCCCACCCCCAAGATCCTATATGTATGTGTAATGAGAGTGTGAATAATGTGAATGTCTAAGTTGTGGGATAAAATTGAGGCAGAGGCAGCCAGAAGGGGACGGGGGGGGGGGGTAGCCTCCTCTGCACCCTGGTGACATACCCCCACTCCAAGGCCCTGCATGTGTGGGTGGTTGTGGAGGAGCGGGAAGAGGGAGGCAGCTGGAGATGGGGAGGGAAGGAAGGGAGGGGCAGGTAACCCCTCCCTGGGGCCAGCTCCCCCGCTGACCCCAGTAGGCACTCCCACCCTCCGCGACCCGCCAGGGAAGGGGGGCCCAGGCCCATCAGACCGGGGCCCAGTGCAGTAGCGCCCCCCGGCTCCACAGAGCCCTGGACAGTCCACCCAACCCCACCACAGAGAAAACTGCACCCACCCCACCAACCACACATCTTCCAGACTACATAAGACGGTAAACGCCCAGGCTGAGATCTTCCTCCACCTCTCCTGTATCTCCCCCTCCTGCAGAGAGTTCCTGAGAGAAGAAAGCTCCTGCAAGATGTGACCATCCCCCCCACCAGTTGAAGAGCCCCCCAGGCGGCTCGATGCACCGGCGGCACCCTGCTCCAGGGCCGGGCCCCCATGCACCCACCCGCCCACAACCCCGGCAACACACCAACCAGGACCCGAGCCCCCGAGGCCCGGCCCGGGCCCCAGCCCAGAGACGGAGCGCCCCCAGAACCTCACGCCCATCCCGGACCCACCCAGGGGCAGCCAGGTTGCCAGGTCAGTAACCCGCGTCCGTCAGCACAGACCCTCCCCTAGCCCCGCTGCACGCAGCCGCGAGGAAACAGTCACCTGAGAGCCAACAGAGCCCTCAACCGGACGTGACCGCTACCCCGGGTTGAGCCCCCCAAGGAAGATGCCTCCGGGGAACCCCCCGACGCCCTAAGCCTGTCCCTACCCCCTCACCAATCACAACAGTGAAGGCGGGACCAAACTATGACCCCCCACCCCCACTAGGTGATGGAGCTGATAAAAGGGGCCCAGAGCAATTGATCTAATGTGGTGGCAGAGGCTGTGTCAAGACTAATGTAATCTAATAGATAATTTCTATATTGGTTAGAATTAAGATTATTTTTATTTTTCCAGTTCATGAGGACTGTTTTCTTGGCTATGCATAGGGCAGTGAAGATCATATGGGCTATATTCTTTTCTGAAGTGACATTATCTAAGCTGCCCAACAAACACACTAAGGGGGAGGTTGGAATGTTACATTTCAGACATTTTGATAAGTCTTCACATATCTCGCGCCAAAACTTTTGCACTGGTGGACAGAACCAAAGAGCGTGGATGTAATTGTCTGGTGTATTGCCTTGACAGTGTGAGCAGTTGTTGGAAGATGTAAAGCCCATCTTGAACATCCGATGACCTGTATAGTGCACTCTATGAAGTATTTTGTATTGTATTAATTGCAGCCTGGGATTTTTAATTAATTTAAACGTTTTTAAGCAAATCTGAGACCAGAAGTTTTGGTCTAGGTTGACTGATAAATCTGCTTCCCACTTTGCAGTAGGAAGGGATATTGATTCATCTAATTTAGAAAGTGTTCTGTATATTTTAGATAATAATTTGGGGGATTTAAGAGTAAGAAAATGTGCCGCACTTAGTGGTGTTTGTAATTCAACTTGACTGAGGTTAAATTTCTTTTTTACTATGGATTTAATTTGTTGATATTCTAAAAACCTTGTCTTGTTGATCCCATATTGTTCAACTAGTCTGTCAAATGGAATAAATTCTGTTCCCTCTAATATATGTTCTAAGTATTTAATTCCTTTACAACTCCATTCTGGGAAATTAATCATATTATTGTTTTGTAATATGTCAGGGTTATTCCAGATAGGTGTACGTTTGCATGGGATTAATGAAGACTCCGTTATTTTTAGAAACTCCCACCATGCTGTTAGAGAAAAGCTGATGTTGATACTTTTAAAGCATTCATGTCTTTTGATGTTTGAGCTAATAAATGGTAGGTCTGAAATCTCTAGATCCTTGCATAGTGCCTGTTCAACATCTAGCCAGGGCTCAACTAAGAAGGTATGTTTTAACCATTCTGAGATGAACTGAAGCCTGTTGGCTAAGAAGTATTGGTGAAAATTAGGCAGATCTAATCCTCCTCTATCCTTGGTTCTTTGTAGCGTTTTTAAGCTAATACGCGGGGGTTTATCTTTCCAAAGGAATTTGGAAATATATGAATCCAGAGATCTGAACCAATCTTGTGATGGTTTGTTAGGGATCATCGAAAATAAGTAATTTATTTTTGGCAAGATCATCATTTTTATAGTGGCGACCCTTCCCATGAGTGATATGGGTAAAGATTTCCATCTAGTCAGATCGCCTTCTACTTTCTTTAGAAGTGGGATGTGGTTTAGTTTAGTTAAGTCTGAAAGCTTAGGAGAGATATTAATACCTAAATATTTAATATTTCCGGATTGCAGTGGGGCAGAGGAAGAATTATGGAAGGAGCAGTTAATGGGGAGAACTGTAGATTTTGGCCAGTTAATTGAATAATCTGAAACTCTTGAAAACCAGTTTATTAAAGTAATTACCTCAGAGAGGTTGGTTTGTGTGTTTTGCAGAAAAAGCAACACATCATCCGCATAGAGACTGATTTTATGTTCTATGTTCTTACATTTTATGCCCTTAATTGTTGTAGCCTGTCTAAATGCTGCTGCTAGAGGTTCGATAAAAATTGCAAAAAGTGAGGGGGAGAGTGGGCATCCCTGTCTGGTGCCCCTCAGGAGACAGAAGCTGGAGGATGTCTGGTCATTTGTTCTGATACGAGCCGTTGGGGAATTGTATAATATTCTTATCCAGTTTATGAAAGAGTTTCCAAAACCAAATTTGTGTAAAGTTGCGAATAAAAATTTCCAATTAACTCTGTCAAATGCTTTTTCTGCATCTAGAGATAATATTATGGCTTCGATGTTTTTATCGTATGAGTAGTCTATTAAATTAAGTAATCTACGAGTGTTTGTTGAGGAGTGCCGACCTTTTATGAAACCAGTTTGGTCAGGATGAATTAAGAGGGGGGTCATTTTCTCTAATCTCTTTGAGAGAGCTTTGCAGATTATTTTAAGGTCTACATTTAAAAGAGAAATTGGACGATAGCTTGAGGGAAATAAAGGGTCTTTGCCTGGTTTTAGCAGGAGACTAATGTTGGCAGAATTCATATTTGGTGGTAGTCTGCCCTTTTCCTCGATTTCCTGCAACATGCTGTGGAATACTGGTGCCAAAATTGTCCAGAATTCTTTGTAGAATTCTGCAGGGAAGCCACGAATAAATTCTTTACAAATCCTACCATGTGAATTCATGGATTTTTTTTTTACATTCTGTCTCTCACAGTTGAAGTGTACCTCTGGTGCAAATTACTGACCTCTGTCATCATTTTAAGTAGGGGAACTTGCACAATCGGTGGCTGACTAAATACTTTTTTGCCCCACTGTATATTTCCTTGAGAATGCTTCTCACTTTGCTAGATGTTGTGAGGGTTTGCTAGGGTTTTTGTTAACCAGCCACTTAGTTATCTTCTGTGATATTCTAGATCTGCTGGTGTTACAGATCTGGCTCTTGCACACCTTTTGCTCATAAAAAAGGACTGTTCATACATCTGCTCCATGAGCATACTACACTGACACCACTCGTGATAAAAATCTGTCAATGGGAAAACAGTCAACTGTAGTGCAGATGAAAAGGTGATAAGGTTTGTTGGCCTGCGCCACCACCAATCTGTTCAAGGCAGGAAGAACTGCCCACAGGAGGCCAGAAATGACAAGGCCACTGCAGAATAATGCTCCCACACATGGCTTGGGTACTGAGGGAAGGATATCTCTCTCTCAGAGGTGCCATAACATGGTCTAGATGCCTGCCTTTTAAGAAAGGGCTACAAAAGGGATAACAAACAGCACAGTTTGGTTGTGCTTTAGCTGAGTGATAATTTAAGAACTAAGATAGAAAATTCATTTCCATTAATGAGCATGGTTTTTGATCAAAAAGATTTGAATAGTTATCACTCTAGCCCAGAATTATTTGGGATAAACAGATTAGAATCATTATTAACATATGATTAATGCTTCTAAAAAATGTAATCCCTGAGAGAACAATAATCTATTTAATCACCAAGGGACTAAATCCAATGTATTCTTTGCAAAGGTACACACACACACACACACAAAGGTAATTGCTCTAAATTTTAGCATTATGAACTTGACATTAATAATTAAGTTCACAATCAAGAGTGTCATGCTGTTTTTGTGCCGTGACATCACACCAGCTGGAGCTGTGATCATCCTAAATTTAAGATGACAGCAAGTGAAAAACATTGTCAACATGATTTAGACATATGATATCTAGCCAGGGTGTCTTGTGTTTTAACACATTATGCTTAGTTAAACGTTAGAAATGTCATTATTATCAGGTGGTTTTAGCTTATCTGCTATATCTGGGTTCATATCATGATAGGCTAAGATGTCCATCCTTCTGTCTTCTCTCCATGTTGGGAATGCCTTGGGTCTTCCCAAGGCCGGACAGAAAACATAATCGCCCCAGCTTGTTCTGATTCTGCCCTGAGGTTTTTGTTTTCCCTGCTGGCCAGAAATAACTACTTCCAGGAGCCATCTCAAACTACCTCATCTGTCTCTTCTCGACACAGAGGAGCTGTGGTTCAGTTTGGCGCTCCCTCTGGATATCTGAGCTCTGCACCTTGTTTCCAAGGATGACCACTAGATGCCCTGCAAAGGAAACTCTTAGTTATTTTAGGGTAGATTGTTTGGTGAAGCAAGTGCCTCCCTTTCTAGCTAACTTCTGTCTTCACCTTATTGGTCAGGCCACAGGTCAAACTGATTATTTTAGTGGGCCTTATACCTTTTTTTTTGTTACTTTACTGTAGTTTACCTTATTTAAGTAAGTAAATTTGGTTGCCCTCGAGAATAGCAGAGGTGCAATCCAAATAGTCCTGAGTGTAGAGGATGACAGAGTTGACCCAGTTACAAGGCTGAATTTCCACAAAAACTTTGTGTTCTCCATTGAATCACTTAGGAAATATCTCATAACTGCTGATAATGTGCAAGAATCATAAATAAGTAAGCAGAAGATGGAGTCTTGAGACACTGGGATTTCTGTCTGCTAAACAGATTGTTCACCACCATATGATGTAAAAGCAGCCCTCATCGCATCTTATTAATTCCCCAATTAGTTCCTCAATTCTGGCTGTCATGGATTTAATGTCTCAGCAGTAAGCTGGAAAATTATTGTCTAGACATTGTCAATAAGTTAAAGTCTGTCTCATACAAATAATACATAACCAAGGTCGCTTGTAAAAATAATCATTTAACAAAATGAGAGTGCTGATGGACTAGTGAAGTCACATTCAGTACAAGTATTACTGAGGCAGATCCTGAAAGATCATTTAACTTATTGCTTGTTCTAGGAAACATGAGATAATAATAGTTCTGACAAGGATCCATGGGTTACTCAAGAATAAAATAGAGAGAGGGAACCTTTAGAGCAAAACTGTTTGCATATCATGAAAAACAACTTCCTCATTAAAAATGTTGCTTTCATTTCAAGTGCAATCTATAGCTGTAAGAAAATGTTTATGTACCATTGTCACAATAAATTGTTTTTTGCTTTTTATATGTCAGGACAAAATAAAAAGTCCTCAGATTTCAGTATCATGCCATGTCACAATTAAGGCTCAAGAAAGTGATGGGTGATGAGAAAACTAAACTTTTCTTTTATTAGTCAATGTTCTGATTAGGGATGGGTACCGGTGTCCGGTGCCATGATGGCACCGGTTCTGACATAAACGGTAGTAACCAGACCAAAAAGCAGCGTACATTTCGGTGCTTTATTTCGGTGCTTTTTTTCCTGAGCTGTGATACACTTTAGATTCTAGCCAATCATTTTACGTTTCCGAGGATAGTAGGCGGGGCCAGGTACGTACGTTCTGTCAGAGCAGAGCTACAGATTAAAAATGTCCAAGGCGAAGCGGTCAAAAGTCTGGCTGTACTTCACAGCAAAAGATGCAAACTCAGCAGCCTGCAACAAGTGCTTTAAGCTGATACTGTGATACTGTCAAAGGAGGTAACACCTCAAATCCGACGAAACACCTGGTGACGCATAGCGTTTTTTTTAAAAGCCCAGAAATGCGCCGTATTTGATAGCTTGCTGCGAGACCTCACACCGAGCACATCTACTGCGGGTGGGTTGCCTGTTATGCAACATCCCCCAAAAACACGAAGAGGAGATGGAGATGATGACGGCAGCAGCAGCCGTTCTTCTCTGCGTGAGTAGCTAATTTACGTTGAGTAGGCTAACCACGTTATTACATTAATGCATGTAAGGTGAACTAGCAAACATCATCATAGCTACATGCGGCTGTCTTCTTGTTTGATGGCAGATACTCCCTTCACCCTGGCTAAAAAGGCTAAAATGACCTAAGAAAAAGTGGAAAACAGTTAAACATGAGAGGTTTAGGACAAAGTTTGTGTTTTTTCCATTGTTTAAGCACTGCTTCCAGCCAAGAGTGATACCATATATGCCCCATAGCTGAAGAAAAGGCTAACATTGTTATATTTTTACAAAAAACAGCTGAACATGAGAGGTTTTTGGACCAATTTTGTGTTCTCCATTCTTTAAGCACCGGTTTGAGCACCGTTTGAGCACCGGCACCGTTTCAAAAGTACCGATCGGATAAAACCTAAACGATACCCATCCCTAGTTCTGATGGGAATTGGGTTATGGCATTAACAAAATATGTGATGGGACACTCAGCCATCCACACATTTACTGTGTTAAGAACATGCTACTTTCTGGATATCTAGTGTACTGATGTACAAAACCTTTCAGTACGAATTCAATGCTTATGATACTAGATTTTCACACCTCTTCCTACTTTATAGCTTGTTTTTTTCCACAATATATTGTTAGTTGTGGTCTCTAATGTTGCATCACCTAAGACTTTGTGGGTCTAGAAGAGGTGAGGGTGTTGAATCGCTTTCAAATGCAACCACGCACTCTCTCACACATACACCCTGTAAATGGATTTATGCACAGTATTAAAAAACTAATAAGTCAGACATTGCTGTACACCAGTGCACATGGCTGAACAAAGAGACTCACTTGAATGGACTAATATTCAATCATTTCCTGTCATTTTGATAAGTTTGGAAACACTGCTGTAATAGCCTTTTCAACATACTTCTTCACAGCATTTGCACAAGCAATCTCTGGAATTAATAGAGTAACAGGGAAAGCTTTCCTTTACACACACATATATACATATATATACAGACACATATGTATACACACATACATACACACACACACACACACACACACACACACACACACACACACACACATATACATACATACATATATATATATGTATATGCGTTTGTGTATATGTGTGTGTGTATATGCGTTTGTGTATATGTGTGTGTGTGTATATGCATATGTGTATATGTATATATATGTAATAGCAGCTGGATGGAATGGGAGTTCCAAAGTACCAGCCTTTGGAAGGGGAAGGTGCATAAGAAATACAGCAAGCTGTCCATACCTGAGGCCTTGGAAACTGCCAAGCAAAGACTCAAAGCCTTGGCCAGCCGCTTGAGGAGGTACACCAGAGAGATAGAAGGCAGGAGAATAAACCAGCTGTTCTCCACAGAACCAGCGAAGGTGTACTCTCAGTGGCAAGGGACCAATAATAATAAGAGAACAGCACCACCAAGGCTGGAGACGGAGCAATACTGGAAGAGCATATGGGAGAAGGACGCAACCCATAACGGCAATGCTCAGTGGCTAGTGGATCTGAGGGTAGACCACAGCGACCTCCCTGAACAGGGTCCAGTAACCATCACAGTGGCAGATATCCAAGAAAGGGTCTCCAGTATGAAGAGTTGGACAGCACCAGGGCCCGACATGGTTCACGCCTACTGGCTGAAGAAGCTGACTGCACTCCACGAGCGTCTGGCAGCACAAAAGAACCAGCTGCTAGTTAACAAGAGACACCCGGAATGGCTAACCGAAGGTCGGACGGTCCTGATCCCCAAGGACCCCAAGAAGGGACCGGTCCCGTCCAACTACCGACCAATAACCTGCCTCAGTACTACATGGAAGCTCCTGTCAGGCATCATATCGGCTAAGATGAACAGGCACATGGGTCAATACATGAGCGGGACACAGAAAGGAATTGGCAAGAATACCAGAGGCGCAAAACATCAGCTACTGGTAGACAGAACAGTCAGCCGAGACTGCAAGACCAGACTGACCAACCTGTGCACTGCCTGGATTGATTACAAGAAGGCCTATGACTCAATGCCCCACAGCTGGATACTGAAATGCCTAGAATTGTACAAGATCAATGGGACCCTAAGAGCCTTCATCAGGAACTCAATGGGGATGTGGCGTACAACACTAGAGGCCAACTCCAAGCCCATAGCACAAGTCACCATCAAGTGCGGGATCTACCAAGGAGATGCTCTGTCCCCACTGCTGTTCTGCATAGGCCTGAACCCCCTCAGTGAGATCATTAACAAGACTGACTACGGATACCGACTATGGAACGGAGCAGTTGTCAGCCATCTCCTCTACATGGATGACATCAAGCTGTATGCCAAGAGTGAACGAGACATCGATTCACTGATCCACACTACCAGGCTATACAGCAATGACATTGGAATGTCGTTCGGACTGGAGAAGTGTAGTCGGATGGTAACAAAGAGAGGGAAGGTAGTCAGAGCTGAGATGATCAAACTACCAGAAGGCAACACTGCAGGCAATGAGGATAGCTACAAGTACTGGGGAATCCCACAGGCAAATGGGAACCTCAGTGAGCACTGCTTCTGTGGTGTAGATCAGCTGGCTGGTTTCCGTAATGGTTGCAGTAGGTGTTGTCTGTAATGCTGCATTCACATCATCTGGTAGACCTGGTACTTCACGTAGTCTTGGTAATTGGCTGGACTACTCTAATTTGTTATTGTCAGTATTAGGGCTGACACAAACGATTATTTTGATAGTCGACTAGTCACCGATTATTTTTGCGATTAGTCGACTAATGAGATCATGCATCCATTGGACATAAAACGTACAGCTTATTGCACCAGCATGCATCTGCTCTTATATAACTATCATTAGCTTACAGCTTTAAGTGTTTAAGGTATGTGCTAACTAAAAATAAAGACAGGATGATAGTTTATTAAATTTAAATGAAATTTGCAGATTGTTTCGGTGGAGTTTAATAAACTCAGCTGTCTGCTCCTTGCTATCTAAAATATAACAGGACACTAGAGTATATTCTCGAGCATCTCACACTTCTGGTAATCAGTTGTCTGCTTGACGTTTATTCAGCTGTGTAAAAAGTATAACTTTAATCTCAGCCAAACCGATTTACTCAGGAATAAATAAAATACTGAAAAAAGCCAAACAATAAGATTTTTAAGTTATCTAAGTGACTTATATATCATGTTTAACCTAAGTAGCGAAAGACGGCGGTGGGTTTGAAAACGATTTGCCGGGGGTCCGGTGTTCTCACCAGCTCTAGTGAGCCTTGAGCCCCGGCTAGATATCAAGCTGGTGGGTAACAGGCGTCTCCGAAAACGTCAGAGCACTTTTGAAAATATGTGGTGTCTTGATAAACCAAGCAGATATTTGAAGTTTGCACAGCTACATTCTCGCCTGAAAATATGTTAAACGTTTCTTTTGTGAAGATCGTGTTTGTCGACCGCATTTGTCAGAGTCTTCGAATTTGGACAGTCTTCGTCGTGTCGCTGTAACGTAATCGGCCTACAAATGCGGGCACAGAAGAATGCGGTTCCTGAATTTGGACACAGCTATGATACCAGACACTGCTTCTTCTTCTTTGAGGTTTAACGGCAGCTGGCATCCTTGTACATGCAGTGCTGCCATCTTCTGTTTCAGTCCGTTATTACACTCTTTAATCCTACTACTTATTCCTGCGTCTTTTGGGATCTTACAAAACTTCAAACAACGCGTCGACTATTAAATTAGTCGTCGACGATTTTAATTGTGACTAATCGACTAATCGTGGCAGCCCTAATCAGTATGTCTTAAAAACTACCTGAAAAGCGTTCAGTTGTTACAAAATGCTGCGGCAAGATTACTTATAACAACTAGATGCTGGCTTCTTTTCATTGGTTCCCTGTTAAATCCAGAATAAAATGTAAAACCACTCTTATCACATACAAGTCTCAAATAATTAGGCCCCATCTTATCTTAAAGATTTCATAGTACCGTATCACCCCAATAGAGAATTTCCCACTCAGACTGCAGGCTTACTTGTAGTTCCTAGGGTATTTAAAGGTTGAATGGGAGGCGGAGCCTAAACCTTCCAGGCACCTATTCTGCAAAACTAGCAGTTTGGATTTAGGGGACAGGCACCATCTGTACTTTTAAGATTAGGCTTAAAACTTTACTTATTGACAAAACATCAGGTTACCCTGAATCCTCCTTTAGTTACACTGCAATAAGTCTAGGCTGCTGGGCATTGTGGGAAGGCCCCACTTGTGTTTCTTCTTCACTTTTTTCACTCACTATGTGTTTATACAATACTCTGCATTTAATTATTAGTTATTACTCATCTCTAGCTCCCTTCCATAATGTGTCTTTCTCCTGCATTCCTCCCTTCAATCACAACCAGTCGTGGCAGATGGCTGCTACTCCCTGAGCCTGGTTCTGCCAGAAGTTACTTCCTGTTAAAAAGAGTTTTTCCTTCCCACTGTTGACAAAGAGATTATTCATAGTTGATAATATGATTGTTGGGTTTTGTCTGTTTTCTCTGTATTTGTAGGTTCTTTACCTTACAGTATAAAGCACTTTGATGCAACTGTTGTTCTGATTTGGTGCTCTAAACAAAATTGAATTGAAATTGAATTGGAGGGTAGGGGTGTTGATATCTCACCCCTGACCTGGCATTCTTGCTCTGCCTTGCTGGTGCGTTTGTGTTGCACGTCATCTATCTCTAGTTGTGATAGCAGTTGCTTCTTCCAGATGTTGGAACACTGAGCTACTAGTTGTTTCTCTGCAAATTTCTCATCAGTGTGTCCTGGTTCCTGCACACCTGATGTGGACTTTCTTAATCCTTGTGATGTCCGTTATATATCTCTCGCACATATTCCATGATATGTTTGGATAGCATTTGGTGTGTGGGGGGGTGTCAACAATTTGGATACACGCCCAGGTTGGGAGTCAAACCAACCTGAAGTTCTAAAGTAGTGTTGAATGGAGCCTACTCCATTTTGGAAGAATTTGACTGCAACAACACACAAAACTACTTTATTCTGCTGTTCTATGGCAAATGCAAGTTTCCAAACACAGTGCTGGGCAGTGAGCACAGGACACACTAAACAACACCGGGCTATCAAGCCAGCCTTATAAAGATAAGGTTTCTGATTGTTTGGTTCAAAACATTCACACCAGTGGCCTGCTGGAGGGCTATGGCAGTGTTCATTCTATTCCTCTTTGTACAAAGGAGCAGATACAGGTCCTGCTGATGGGTTAAGGACCATATACAACCCTGTCCAGTTCTCCTAGAGAGGGTGCTGGTCTCTTTGGATCACCTCCATGTTCTTGAGACTCTGCTGGGAGACGCCGCAAACCTTCAGGTAATGGCACATATTGATGCAGCCTGTGCAACCTCGATAGGTTCAAGTATCACTTCATGCTGCCATTAGTGACACTGGCCCTAGCCAAATGCAAAACTAGCAAATTAAATCAGTCACCTTGTCACTTATGAGTTAAGTGGCATGGTCCTGGATGGCCTGGTCTGAGTATTTCAGAAGCAGTCACTTTACTGAGATTTTTCCACATAACCATCTCTATGTATTACAGACACAGCCAAATGGCCGCCTCATACCTGACAGGGCCATGATGGATACCTGGTGGATTCCTGACTGACTGCCAGCTGATCTGTGACTGTAATGATATTCCCCACCTGTGACATGTATAATGAAAACAGACATGTTAATGCCCCTAAGTATCCTTAATGAAAACCAGTGGTAATGTCTTGTGCATCAGCCCGGGGTCACAGAGCTACTATAAGTATTTTTAGATTTTATTAAAATCCCATTTTTTAAAAGTAGGCACTGCAGAGTATGTTACTAAAATTCTTATTAATACATCTGCTAACTTTGTGATATCATGTTGAATTTAAAACAGTGATAGTTGAAAATATCCACAAGCAATTTCTATTTGAATCAGTCAGTGAAACAGTTTTCAGCACAGAACTGCATTCATGAAAACTCCAACACCAGAATATCTGTGTTTTTTGTTTTTGTTTGTTTGTTTTAATTTATCTAGGGGTAAACTGTGAAAGCATCTGTTCTCCTCCTTGAAACAAATTGAAGGTTTCAAGGGAAGGGAGGGGTTGACCCAGGGCTATGGGAAGTTACTAAAAAGTAGCTTTTCCACTTGGAGAGACACCATGCATCTTGCTTGTTTGTATATACCCCCATACCCACATCTATGTACATACTCACACACACCTTCAAGCATCTACCAATCTACATATACATACATAATACATATCTACATGTGCACGCATGCACACTCATGCACGTATACCCTTTGACATATTTTTGTGCATGTCTATACAAGTGTCCATTCAGCATCATAAGGTATTAAGACCAGTCAAGCACCGGAAAATCAGGTTAAATGAAAACAGAACGGGAAGGGAATGGATAAGATCCTTTCCCTACATTATTCACAACCCTTTTGCATACTCGAAAACCATTTTGACCAATATCTTTGAAATTTGTCTTTTCAGAGTCTTAGAGAAAAGGTCATCTTTTCCATTTCACAAATGTCTTTTACTATGGCTGACCACTCTCCAACCGTTGGTGGGTCCTTGTCCAGCCATCTTCTAGTTATTGCTTTTTTACTTGCTGCCAGAAATATTTTAAAAAGGTATTTATCTTTCGTATTCATCTCAACTGGTACATTTCCCAAATATATTGTAGCAAAGCAAAACTCAATCTCAAAACCCATTACATTTTTAATCCTCATTAGTATTTCGGCCCAATAGGATTTAATAGCTGGACAATCCCAGAATATATGGTAGTGGTCAGCCATAGTCTTGCCACATTGCCTCCAGCAGTTACCGGATTCAGGTTTGCTATTCTGAAGTGATTTATACTTAGGTGTAATGAAAAATCTCATACTGTTCTTCCAGGAAAATTCCCTCCAAAGAGGGGAGCTAGAGGTGGTTATGTTTATTTTACAAATATGCAAGCAATCTTCATACGTAAGTGTAATATTTGCTTCTTTCTCCCATCTGTTCTTAACATACTGGGTGGAGTGGCTCCTGTATGATTGTAAACATGAGTACAGTTTTGAGATCAGCTTTTTATGTACTTTAACTTTATATGTGTCGACAAACATATCAATGAGCCCCCCCTCCTCAGAATAATCCCTTGCAACTTTAATATTTTTATTAAAATGGTGTCTCAATTGTAAGTATCTGTAAAAGTCTGTTTTATTTAACCCGTAAGTTTCACTGAGTTGTAGAAAGCTGTCCATGTCTGTTTTGGTTGAGATTTTACAGTATGCTGTAATACCCTTCCAAGTCCATTCTCTAAACACCCCATCCAAATGTGCTGGTGTACCCACCTTAGGATTTGCATTTTCCTTTCTAAATTTAATTTTTTACTTTGTTTAGTCCATGTATTTAAGGCTACTTTGGTGCACTCGTGCAATTTACACATGTTTTTTCTGTAGACTTATGTCACCCAGTAAAGACTGTAGAGGTATATCCAATTGAGCAAGTTCCAAATCTTGTTCCAAATTTTGCTTCATCCTCCAGTCCTCCAGGCTGAGTAAGGATAATCCACCTTGGTCTTTTGGCAACTGTAGAGTTTCAAGTCGTACCCTGGGTTTTTTACTCTGCCAAATAAATTGTGAGATCATTCTTTTCCACTCATTAAATTGTTTTATGGGAATTTCAATTGGCAGGGATTGAAAAAGAAACAACAAACGGGGTAAAACATTCATTTTCACAATTTCTATTCTACCATACAGACCAATTGTCAAAGGTGCCCATCTTCCCAAGTCCACTTTTATATTTTGTGTGATGGCATTATAATCTAAATTATAAATTTCCGTCAAATCCTTTGGTATGATGCCTCCAAGATATGTCAATTTGTTAGTATTCCATTTGAAATCATACATTTTATGTATGTTTTCTTTTGGTACATAGTTGTAAGTTAGAATTTGGGTTTTGTGTATATTTAATTTGTAGCCCGAGTATTGGCTAAACTGTTCAAGGCGCATCATCAGTTTGGGAAGACTGGAGTCCAGATTTCACTAGGTCAAAAGTATGTCATCTGCATATAAGCATATTTTACACTCCACTCCTTTAACTTGAATGCCCTTGATTTTCTGGTCTTCACTAATACATTGTGCCAGCGGCTCTATAAAAAGTGCAAACAAGGTAGGGTTTAGGGGGCACCCCTGGCGACATCCTCTCTCCAGTGTAATAGTCCTTGACAGATTTCCATTCATTTTAATCCGTGCAGTTGGACAACTGTATAGCGATTTTAAGCAGCCTATGATCTGCTCTTTGAATCCAAACTGCTTTAGTACTGGATAAAGAAATTCCCATTGCACCATATAAAAGGCTTTCTCCGCATCCAAACTCATAGCGACTGATTCAAATTGATTTTGACTCATAATATGTATTAGGTATAGTGCTCTTCTTACATTATCCTGTGTTTGTCTATATTTTATGAAACCCGTTTGGTCATGGTCAATCAAGTCAGGAATAACATTTTCCAGTCTTTTTGCGATGATTGAAGTAAATATTCTGTAATCTATGTTTAAGACTGAGATAGGTCTATATGAGGTGCACTCTGATCTGTCCTTTCCCTCCTTTGGAGGAGGGAAGCTATCATATCCTTCACGGATATGATAGCTTGTTTCCAGGATACTGGAGTCTCTCCTCCCTTCAAGATATAATTAAAACATTTTAACACCATTGGCGGCAAAAGGTCCCTATATCGCTTAAACCATTCTGCAGGGAATCCATCTCCTCCTGGCACTTTGTCTTCAGCCTAGATATAGCTTTATCAAGTTCTGCTTTAGTAACCTCTTGAGTTAGCATTTTGTTTTGTTCTTCTCCTATGGAAGGCAAATCTAGAGACCCCAGAAATCCTTTCACTAGTGATGAATCCATTATTTGTGGTTGAGTGTAAAGCTCTTTGTAATATAATGCAAAAGATTCTTCCATATCTTCAGGTTTATGGCAATAGGTCTTAGTAAGTGGATTTTTAATTTTTGTAACTGTTCTATCTGTTAATTGTTTGCGCAATTTCCATGCTAATATTTTTTTTGCTTTGGGGCCGTTTTCATAGTAGTTTTGCCTGAGATATTTTAGTTTGACTTCTATTTGTTTATGCAGAATATTGTTTAGCTCCTCCTTAATATTTTTAATTTGTTCTAAAATTTTATCATCTTTTGATTCTATATGTGCTTGTTCCAATTCTTTCAACTTATTTGACATTGATAGTCTGTTGCCTCTCTTCTTCCCTTTTCTTCCTCGCTGACCACATTATTAGTTTTCCTCTGAGCACTGCTTTCGCGGTATCCCACAAGGTACTCGGTGACACTTCACCATTGTCATTAACCTCCAAAAATTCATTAATTTCTTTCTTAATAAATTCTTCACATTTTCGGTCATTCAAAAGGCTAGTGTTCAGTCTCCATACAACGTTTCTAGGCTTAATATCCAAATGTATCTTTAGGTGTACTGTCGAATGATCAGAAACGTCTCTGGGTCCAATGTTACATTCTATTATCCTTGGTCTTTCTGATTTGCACATAAAAAAAATAGTCAATTCTTGAGTAGACACCATGCGGGTGGGAGAAAAATGTATATGCCTTTGAAGAAAGATGAAGTTCTCTCCACAAATCAATCAGCCCAACCTCATTAAGCATCTTTCTTACATAAAGAGATTCCGGATTCTGCTTTTTTAATAAGTTTGAGGAGTCCAAGGTAGGGTGTAATTGTACATTCCAGTCTCCACCACATATCAGGACACCTGATGTCTCAGTAACAATTAAATCAAATATGGTCCTTATTAACGATTTGTCCTGTCCAAGAGGTCTGTAAATATTAAGTAGCGTCACTACTTTAGAGTCTAGGATTCCTTTTATCAAAATATATCGTCCTTCCTTATCTGCAATTTGTGAAGAGAACTGGAAAGAGATTTTATTTGAAATCAGAATTGCAACTCCCCTATTGGGCCCCTTTGTATTTGATGAATAAAATATGTTTTTAAATCCGGGGTACTTAAGTTTTTTATGCCCCTTTTTGGTTAGGTGGGTCTCCTGCCAAAAAATTATATGATGGCCTTCTTTTTTCATTTTAGCAAAGAGCTTACCTTTTTTTAACTGGGTTTTGTAACCCATTAACATTAAGGGTTACTAAACTATACTGTTGAAATGACATGTCTTGTATAAGTCAAAGCATTTACCTTGTAAGACCTGGGTGATAAAACAAAACAAGAAAACAACAACAAACAAACAAAAATACCCACACACAACATACATTTGTCAAAATTTGAAACTTAAACTTTAACTAAAACAGAACAAATGAGAGAACTGTGGTTTCTACTCAAAAACAGAATTCCCCAAAAACCTTTTGGAGAGGAAAGCTCTCGTTTCACGAGGGGGCCTCTCCAGTGTAAAGGGAAGTCTTGTGTAAAGTGACGTCTCCTGAGATTATGCATAAACTAAATACCACAAAATAAGAAGTAATCAAACAATCAAACTAACCAGGAAAGTACGCTCCCAGAACAATGTCTTAATCCCTAAGTACTCTAAGGCCGACATATAACTTTCAGTATATATTTAGATGTAAAATGAAACCTAAACGTTTACCCTAAATTGGGGCGATCGTGGCTCAAGAGTTGGGCATTTGCCTTGTAATCAGAAGGTTGCTGGTTCGAGCCCTGGCTTGGACAGCCTTGGTTGTTGTGTCCCTGGGCAAGACACTTCACTAGATATTTCTGGTCAAAGTAGATTCTCACTCCGTTCAGAACGACCTCTTTCTTTTTCCGAGCGGAGCACTAGTTCTTTAATTCTGTACTTCAGAAAGTGAATCACTATTGACCGGGGGCTGGCATTTGGCGGTGGCTTGGGGCCGAGAGCCCTATGACATCTTTGCATTCCCAGCTCAGTATCACTTAGGGACAACTCCGATTTAATAAACATTTCCAAGAACTCCCGTAGATTGTCCCCTTCTGTGTCTTCTGGGATTCCATAAACACGAATGTTGTTTCTTCGGGCTTCCAGGTCTGTCAGTTTAGCTTGTATATTTTCTTGTGCTAGAATAGCTTGAAGCAGAGCCTCGTTAGCTGCGGTAGCCCACTCCTCCACCTCCGCCACCCTCCCTTCTGCCCCATCCACTCTACTTATCGTGTCCTTTAAGTCTCTGGCAATTTCGTTTAATTTGTTATCAATATCTTTTCTGAAACACGTAAGTTCCGTGGAGAAGGTGTCTTTGAAATTTTTCAGGTCTGTTTTCATGTCCAACCTGGTAGCTTTTAGCTCTTCATGGATGGCGCGGATGCTAGCTTGCAGGCCATCCATACCCTTGTCGCTATCGTCATCTGTGTCTCTTTCCATTGTTTGTTTTTCAAATTTTCCCGTTTTCATTGGTGTCTTGTATTGATGTGTCGGTCACGAATGAAACGGCTCTTAGAGCCGGATCTTTGACGTGAACGACGTGAGCCGGCTTCTTATCGCGAGCCGTGGGTTTTTTTTTCCTTTCTCTCACCCTCTCGCTTGGACAGGAACAGAGTGGGAGGGAAAGAGAGCCAGGGACAACAACGTCACATTAGCATTAGAAAGGTATAGTAATCATCCACAACTATTTTCAGTTGCAGATGATAAAGGATTCGGAAAGTTTATTCATGCAGGTCCATGTGACAGAGAATATGCATGTTGTTTTTGTTTTCATATTTTCATTTATATTTAATTGTGTTGTGGTTTGCAGTGTTTTGTGTTGTTTCACTTTAAATTTGTAAGAGAAAAAAGCTGAATAGTGCCTTTTAAAAATTTAAATAGTTAAAAGTTAAAATGTGAATAGTTGGTTTTTGTATTATATGATTTATTTATTACATTTTATGTGGAGTGAATAAATAAAAGTATATTTACGGTGGCCCCTACAGACAAAGCACGTACAAACTCCAAAACACGTAAAAACTCAGAAGCACATAAAAACTCAAAACACGTACAAAAGACGGACAGAACGGCAGAGTCGAACAAAACCAAAGGTGGAGGAGTGTGTTTCATGATAAACAGAAAGTGGTGTGATGCCAGAAGCATTTCTACTCTCTCCAGCGGCTGCTCGCCACATCTGGAATTCCTGAGCATTAAGTGCCGCCCTTTCTATCTCCCCCGTGAGTTCACCTCGGTCATCGCCACGGTGGTCTATATCCCACCCCAAGCGGACACAGGTATGGCTTTGTCCAAATTACATGATGTGCTGAGTTCGCTTGAAAACAAGGACCCGGGCGCAGCCCACATTGTAGCAGGAGACTTTAATAAACCGAACCTCGGACAAGTCATGCCAAACTTTTACCAGCATGTCTCGTGTCCAATGAGGGGAGATCGAATTTTGGATCATTACTACACGCCATACAAGCAGGGCTACAAGGCTGTCTCACACCCGGCTTTTGGGAAGTCTGACCACAACGCCATCTTCCTCATTCCCCAGTATAAACAAAACATACGGAGGGAAGAAGTAACCACGAGGGAGGTGAAATGGTGGTCTGCCCAATCAGAAGCTACGCTACAGGATGCATCAGTGAATCAGTTCTACTCCCGTTTCGAGGTTAGCCAGGCGGTTAATGCTGTCTACCGCCTGACTACCGAGGACAGTGACGTCATCAGTGAGAGACCGGTGACCAGCATCGCTGAGCATGACGTCTGATCCGCATTGAGGAGAGTGAACACAAGGAAAGCGGCGGGGCCAGACGGCATCAACGGCCGTCTGCTGCGCTGCTGTGCTGACCAGCTAGCAGGTGTGTTCACTTACATCTTCAACGAGTCCCTGGCGAAGTCTGTGGTCCCCACATGCTTCAAAAGATCCACCATCATCCCTGTGCCCAAGAACAGCAAACCCTCATCCCTGAACGATTACCGGCCAGTTGCACTGACCTCAGTAGTAATGAAGGTGTTTGAGAGGCTGCTGAAGAACATCATCTCCTCCTCCATCCCAGACACCACAGATGTCGGCAGGCGCTCCAGTTCGCCTACCGACCCAACAGATCCACTGAGGACGCCATCGCCCACGTCGTGCACACCACCCTCAGCCACGTGGACAAGAAACAGGGTAACTATGTGAGAATGCTGTTTGTTGATTACAGTTCAGCGTTTAACACAATAGTGCCCAGCAGACTGTTCACAAAGCTGAGGGATCTGGGACTCAACAGCTGTCTGTGTGCATGGGTGTTGAACTCAGGTGGTGAGGGTGGGTAGATGCGTCTTTAACAGCATCACCATCAACACAGGAGCACCACAGGGATGTGTCCTCTCGGCACTGTTCTACTCCCTCTACACTTCAGACTGTGTGGCCACCCACGGCTCCAACACCATTGTGAAGTTTGCTGACGACACAGTGGTGTTGGGTGCCATCTCCAACAACGATGAGGAGGCCTACATGGACGAAGTGAAGAATCTGGCATCATGGTGCAAGGACAACCACCTCGAACTGAACGTCGGCAAGACCAAGGAGCTGGTGGTGGACTTCAGAAGGAGCCAGCACAGAGACTACAAGCCCATTATCATCAATGGAGCTCCAGTGGAGAGGGTGCAAGTTCAAGTACCTTGGTGTCCACATCTCCTCAGACCTGACATGGTCTGCCCACATTCCCCAAGCCATCCGGGCCCTAAACACACACACACACACACCCGTCCTCTCACATCATCTATAATTGACTGAGACAGGACTCTCTTCCAGACACTCTAAACCCAGGCACAATGTATATTTCAAATTCCTTTAATTTTAAATATGTTTACATTGTCTATTCTGTAAAATAATCAGATTGTCTATTCTTATTTAATTCACTTAATGTATAGAATTCACCTGCTTGCTGCTACTACTGCACATTCACCTAATGTATATACCATATATATAATGTTCTTCCTCTACCCCCCCCCCCCATTTTTGCATGTCGAGGAGCGTGTCAGGTTACATTTC
Organism: Aulonocara stuartgranti; assembly: GCF_965226115.1. NCBI lineage: Eukaryota > Metazoa > Chordata > Actinopteri > Cichliformes > Cichlidae > Aulonocara > Aulonocara stuartgranti. The sequence continues at coordinate 32,267,955 of NC_138945.1, read as the reverse complement.
ATTGCAGTGTTATACTTGTATTGCTATGCATGTGACAAATAAAGAACCTTGAATATATTTATATATAAACATATATAAATAAAACCACTTTTTTTTTTACATTAGTAATTCCTTTTGTGCATAATTTTATATTATTGTTAATAATAAATTAATGAAAGCAACAAAACAACCTGAAGTGAGCCGAACCGAAGGCCGGTTCTCTAAAAAGAGCCGGAAATCCCATCACTAGTGTCTTGCCTTTCTGTTTACGACCAGTTTTCCCCTCCATTAGTGTGAAATGCTGTCAGAGTAATAATTCGAGTAAATTTGGGGAGTTTTGGTTAGTGAGCCTGGGAGCTCTCACCTTACGCGTCCACCCACATTACCTCCCTGTGATAACTCGAAAGGATTGTGTTTATAGTGGAAAGTACATACACCCTAAGCCAACAGCCAACTGTGAACTGACAGTTGTCTGCCTGGCTGAAAGCAGCAATATTGAGTAGGTGTATCTGTAAACATAATCTGAATATACCTGACTACCACACACTTTGTTTTTATTTTGTTTGAAAAAGTCCTATTAATTAGCTGATTAAGGGAAGCTCTGAAAATATGAAAAAGGAAAGAGTTCTTGGGAAGAGAGGAGGCACATCAAGTAGACAAGCAGTAGTGGGAGTCATGGACCAGATAAGCAGATCCATAGTGAAGACAAAGAATTAACAGCATGCCTTTGCCAAAACCAAACAATCAGTGGCTGCAAAAAGGAACAATCTGGATAAATAGGGAGCATTGTGGATGCAGCAAGGTAATGAAAACATACACTAGCGTTTTTGTGTCTGCAGCCACACAGCTTAATCTGTTGTGAATCTAAACTATGTGCTTATTTCAACAACAATAGTCACTGCCATGTTTACCTTGTTACATCCCTGTCTGGAAAAAAAAATGTTCCCAGTAGTATTTGATGTGTGCAAATTGTCATACAAGAGGCACTGCATCTCTGTTGCTGTCCTACTGAGATACGATGCACTTGCATGTGAAAAATTATTAGCTCACCCAAGGTATAGTCTCATCAAGTCAGTCAAGCCTGCTACTCCATCAGTGTCATGTTTACTATTCTTTTGCACTGTCTAAGTTAAATCTTTTGCTCCATTCTACAAGTCATCTCAAAACTAGTCAGAAAAACGTAAACACCCACCTTGATCTTTACGTAAAACAAGCCTGTACTGTGTTTTAATAACTCCCCAAAACTTACAAAGGCTTCACAACTTACTTCAACAAAGGCACAATTTCCAGTGAGATTTTAAAATCCACATGAAACTAAAAGCAACAATAATACAGCAGTCTGCAACTCACAAGATCAGAAAAAGGTCTTTGATGCAAAACAGATCAGCAGCACGCTTGATTGAGGCAACAGGGAAGATGTTCTTTTGTTTTTTTTCCCTGAAATTTGCAGAGTTTTTTGTTGATCTTCTCTCAGGCTTCTGCTGAAAGGTCAAATCAATCTCTACAGCAGTATAAAAGATGAACTGCTGGTGTCACCTGCTACTTGTAACAATTAAGTTTTGATTTCTTGAAAATCATCTATACCACGTTTAGGTTAAAGATCCCAGTTCAAGATGATGTAAAATTAATAAATGGCTGTGTATTTTAATACTACTACTAATAATAATAATAACAAACCGACAATTAATAAATTTAAATTGCAATTAAATATTGGAAAATATTTAAATTATAAGAATTATATAAAACAGAAAGAAAAGACACACAAAAACACATCAACAAAAAAAAAAATACAACTATGACACTTTAAGCTGTTTTGGAGACTTTTTCAAGGCTAGACTAGCTCATATCAACCTCATTTCAAGCTGTGCTTCACAGTTCATTGTATTCATTTCCTTTCTGTCACTTGAGATGTAACAACTTTATCTAGAACCTCCTGCTGAGTTTGTTCTCTTCACAAAGAGAAGAGGCAAGCTGCTGAAGGATAATGGCCCCAACAAATACCTTTGCACCTGTTTATCACAATGTGGTTCTTTTTGTGCAATAATTGTGGTAGTTAATACTCTCCACTGTCTTTTTTTTAGATTTGTAGTTTTCAGACCTTGGGGGGGCAGCTTTGAAGAATGTTGCTGTCCCACAGCTGTACTAGCACAGGGACACTAATTGCACCCATTTTCACAGGACATGCTCCCATTGCTGTCTCCTCAGATAGATCAGTGCTATGCTTCTCTTTGGACTTAGATGGATTTTCTGGTGAAGGCCTAGTTAAAATAAAATAAATAAAAATAAAATAATGAATTAAAAAGAGAAATAAGAAAAAAGCTAGAAGTAGTAATTATAAATGGATCTCAGTATAAACTTGAACATTTAAATCTTTCATATGTCTACCACAATAATTTTAGCTAGAGCCATGTCTCTGCCAGAAGTTTCTTGCAGCAACGTTCACTCACATTACTGGTTATATCTACTTTGACAATGGGCACATATCTGTGTCTAAATGAGATCAAAGGTACCAAATTATAATTATACACTCTATACTTTATTGATTACACTCCCAAATTCCTTAGTGTTATCCATCTCCTCATGAGCAAATCTGGTCTTGCAGAATTCAGCATGATTTAAATTATTCAGTGTGGTTAATTGAGGGCAAGAAATGCTCAGTCTTTTAATGGTCTGGGGCTATGTGTAAAATGGTCATGGATAAATGCAGAGACATCAAAGCACAACTCCCTTTCAAAAAAAAAAATGTTTGCTTTAATTTGGTCTGCATATTTGGTGGCTTTTCTTCCCACTGAGTTTACATCCTGTGGGCAGAATCATGTGGAAGTACATATAATATACAGTAAACTGAGTATTAGTAATGCAGTTTAAATCTCCCTCTATGCACCACATAATGAGGTACTCTGAGCTCTGTTGAAACAAATCTCTTTTTCTCCTCTTTGCTCACTGGGGTGTTTTTGACAATGTGATCAACACAATGAGAAGTGTAGGAAGGCTTATGTTTTTTAATTTCTAGATAGCGTGTAGCGCACAATGGAGAAGTATGCAATTACACACACACACAAAAAAAAAAAACTAGTGTAGATGATGATGATGATGCCACACTCTTTAAATTACAGTTTTTGTCTATAGTTTTTGGGCAAAAGACAAACAAGGCTCTTTCCTGATCTAGAGATTATCTCAAAAGGACAGCTAAGTTAGCATACAAAGATATATATTTTCTTAATATTGGATTTAAGATTAAAAAGTAAAATAATTAGTTGGCATTAGACATTTGTTTGAGCTCAATGCCTAATTGTAGTATTTTTAGTCATGTCTGGCCTCCAAATTATTAATTTTTAAAAACATTTAATAGTGACATTTGTTTCACTAAATTTGATATTACCATGTCTACATTACTATAGGTATGGATGGGATGCCAGTTTACCTCACAAGTTGAGCAAATGGCACATGCCTAAAATGAGGTGGCCTGGGTTTCAATCTGACCCGCTGCCCTATGTTGCAGATCTCTTCCCCCCCCCCCCCACTTACCTGTCTAATCTTCACTGTTCCACTATCCAAGCAAGACAAAAAAAAATCTATGGGTATCCTTATGTAGTGGATTCCACACTACTGAGTTCCTAAGCACACCTCCAATGATCTCATTAAATTTGCAGATGAGATGACCATCATAGGCCTTATCAAAGACGATGATAAGACAGCCTACAGAAGGAGGCACTAAACAATTTTTGCCAGGACACTAACCTCTCTTTCACTGTCAGCAAAACAAAAGGAAATGATAGTAGACTATAGAAAACAACAGGACGCTAGTCCATCCACATCAGTTGTGCTAAGGTTGAAAGGTTCAGCCGTTTCAAGTTCCTTGGTGTGAACATTATTGAGGATCTTGCCTTAGGTCTTCACATACACATTGTGGCCATGAAGGCTTGTCAATGCATATACTTCCTAAAGAGGCTTAGGAAGTTTCTTTTAGAGGAGCACATTCAAAAGCCCACTACTGGCTGCGTGACTGTTTGGTATGGGAGTTTCTCTGCCAACAGCTGGAGATCATTACAGAGAGTGGTAGAGCTGGCAGAGAGCATCACTGGCAAGAGCTTTCCTACCACTAAGGACATCCACCTCCAGTGGTGCCTTAGCAATGCACAGTATTAATGAATACACAAAGGAGTGACACAGCCTGTGGCAAGCCAAATGAGATACCTTTTGGTGAATTTCCCAGTCAAATATACCTTCCTTCCTCTCTCCAATCAGAAATAGAGAGAGACAGTGGGAGAAAAAGTCATTTTGCTTTATATAGGAGTAGGCCAATGTAACTGAATGAAGAACTAAGTGACAGCTTCTGAATTTGCCATTGTGAGAATATTGTTTGGTGGTGAGTTATTCAGGAAACATTTTTAAATGATTGTCTATTATTAGTGGTTAGTTTACATAATGAAAAAAATGTAACACACACACACACGCGCGCACACACATACACATAAATACATACTCCTTTAATTACAGAGAGCCGCCACAATAGACAGCTCTGTATATTTGACTTGACCGAGTTTTACAAAAGGTGCCCATACTGGGGTATCCCAAAAAGATTTATGTCTAATCTCAGGATCAAATACAGGATCTTTTCCTTGTCAGGCTAATGTGTAATCCACTATATAATGGAGCAACCCATACTTATACTGTAATGTACTGTAAAACCTACATCTGGAAACTGCTTTATTCAAAAGGCTTGACCCCGTTGGGTTTTTCTGCATATTTGATTTGGCAGATTTTTATGAAGGATGCCCTAACTGACGCATCTCACGAGGAATTTGTAAGATCAACCCAGGGATCTTTTGGTTGTCAGATTAATGTTTCAGTTTTATTGGTCATATGTAAGTTAACCTCTTGAGATTAACCTCAAAGGGTCAATGAGATGGTGAAATGAAAAACAAGTCACTCAGAATCAACGTTTCACAAGATTAAAAAAACAAAAAACAAAACAATATTGGTTTAAAAAGTACAATCAAAACGGTTGACAGAAATAAGATAACATGAAATGAGTGCAAGGTGTGCGGTATGTGGCTTGTGGTAAATGCTTGACAATACGAACTACTCTTTAATATGGCAATCTGAGCAGCCATACTGTATTGTCTGCCTGATGGTAACAAGGAGAATTGCTAGTGTGCTGACCCTTAAATACAGAACTTCTACATTCCCTTGCCAGCACGTAGACTCAGTTGAAATACTGCACAAATGACAGTGTTTTGAAACTAGCCTTGCAATGAAAAATGTTCTTCATGTGTGTCTTTGTACATTTACCATATCTCCATACATGCAAAAATTTCTAAATTAAAATTCAGAGATATGGTATAGGTTTTGTCAGATAAAGATTAAATGATAAAACGACAGATAAAATGTAACATTTTGATTAGAGGCATAAATATTTATTTTGTGAAACTGATCAAGTAATTGCTGCCATGGTTATGTAGCAGTGATTGCTGAAGTAAAAAATTAAAAGAAAGCAATAGGCTTCTTTCATAGACACTACAAAAATACTACCCTATTTACTCTGTGATTCTGTCATTTTTAGTTTTGCTGATGGCATGGCTGGTGGTGGTGGGGAGGGGGCTTTCTTAATAAAGTCTTAAAAAAAAAACTACACCCATAAGACCAACTTGTTGTATCCTAGAGGTAGAAGAGATACAATCCTTAAAGAATTGCAAACACACAAAGACACTGAGTAAACAGACCCCCTGTGTCTTGACAACATAGACTTCTTGGAATAGGAAAAGCCAGATTCACTGAAACTTTGAAATGCAACCTCCCAGTGGTTGCAAGGTGGAGGGGGCTAAGTCCTTTAATGACAAGAGACTGTGAACAGCAAGACGTGAAGTTTGAGTTTAAGCTCTGTGAAATAATTAGCTGCATTCCCACAGTGAGTTGGAAATGACGTGCAAGTTGAGTCTCCCTGCCAAAACTTGTGTTCTTCCTCTGAGTAATTTATTGGTTTTGCACTTACTTTGGTTAAGGGTGTCTTAGTCAGTTGTGGAATGTTTTCCTGAAAGTTATATAAATATGAAGCCACATTTATGTTAAAACACAGTTTAGCAGTATGGTGTGACGCTCTACATAACTGAAGATTTTCTCACATATTCACAAAAAGCATCATGCAGAGTTCACTATTCACTGCACTGTTTTGCAGATTTCAATTGCCATTCATTAAATGAATTGGATTAAGAAGAAAAATGTATTGATCAGGGTCTGTTTAAAAGTTCTCTGAATAAGTAAGCAGTAACTAGATGTAAATCATCCTCCCTTCATAGCTGTTTTGTGGTTGCTGCTAATGTCAGTTTAATTCACAGTTTTTTTTCTCGCTTCAATCAGTATCTTACTATGTATGACTCATCTTCCATCCTTGCTTCACGTGTTTGCAGATTCAAACTGTATGTCTTTGGTTATTCACTCCTTAGAAAAAGTCTGCTTAAGGCTGCATATAATTTTGATTTAAATGAAATTTGACATCTTGATTTTCCATAAAGGCAGAAAATATTTGTAAAATGTATTTTACAAATTCAGATCAATCTTACATGTATAAATGTAGTTTCCCATAATTATGAAACATTTCTAAGAAAATAACAGAAGCCCATAATCCATTTTCTTGTAAAAACTGAAAATTAAACTTAGCACAAAACATAATGAAAATTTGTGATTGGTAGATTAGTGCTTTGTTGCAACAATGTTTCATGGCAAGGAATACTATACCACTGGAAATCCTGTTTTTTTCCCCCTTTAAATTGGTGTCACATTTGTAAGAAAAATGCAGTTGTGGGTTTAACAGCAGAGTTGAGTGGATGGGTTGCACCTATGAAAAACTTCCCAAATCTTCTTTGTCAATGTATAACAGCTTATTCTTCTTTTGACTCCTGTTTCAAGCTTCTAGATCCCAGGTGCCACCAAACAGATCAGTAATTGGCACCTGATTAGCAGCACTTGTGAGAATGGACCATGCTAGGACAGTCAGAGGGTGTGTGCTTCAAGCATGCCATTTTTACCGATTTGAATAGTCAAAGAGCTATGTCATAGAGCTAGTTCAAGTTGGTGTTCTGCAACACCAAGTTGCAGTATTATCAGAGTGAGCCTTAGTACCATTTCCAAATTAAAGGTCAGGTTCCATGTAATTGGGGATATCAGAGACAGGTCACAAAGCAGATCTTCAAAGAAGATTTGCAGTCAAGGTTTGCAGGACAAATTGGCTCTCTACCCAGTCAAAAAGACAGTGTTGAACCAATAGGGTAACAGCGTTTGGTGGAGACAGTGTGATATGTGCAGAAGTATCTCCCCTCATTGGAAAAACAAGGCTTGCTACCATTAGAGGCCATCTCGATGCTTCGAGATATCGACATGCGATTTTCTAATCAATGGCAATCCCATATCTCCAGTCTAGGACTGAACTCGGTCCTCCAAGATGACAATCCTCGCCCCCAGAGAGCAGTGCTTATCAGAGATACTTCCAGAATTTGGAAATACAGAGAATGGAAGTTGCCTACAGTCCAGACTTCAAACTCATTAAACATGTTTGGCATCAGTTACAGTTTGCTGTTCATGCCAGAATGACCAACACATCCACACTGACTGCCTTGCGGCAAATGCTGGTTGAAGAATGGGATGTCATTCCATAGCAGTGTGTGACCAAGCTGGTGACCAGCATGAGGAGTAGGTGCCAGACTGTTGTGACTATGCATGGTTCTTCTGCATGCTACTTTGTTAAACAAATACATTACTTTATGGTCAATATGTCTTGTTTCTTCAGACTTTAATTACACAATCCAATAAACAACACCAAACAACAGTCAATAGTACAATAAGGTGTTTGGTAGAGAATTCACTTACTAAGTTTATATCATTGTGACTATATGAATATTCTCATTTGCTTTAAATGTATCTAATCACATTGCTAAAACTCATTTGAATACAAAACAATCAACTTGTATAATTTGAATCTATAGAGAATAACTTGCTTCATAATCTAAGTCATCTCAAGGTTCAAAAATAAAAATCCATTTTACCATTAAACTGTTGAGTCTGACTTTAGCTTATCTAAACAGCTAAACCAGATTTAAGCTATCTCCTTGGAACACACAGATCAAGTCTCATCAATATGCTCAACAACCATTAGTCTTTATTTTATACAATTGTATATAAAATAGGAGTGATAGCCAAGTCTCACTCTTTTTTCCCCTCTGTAAACCTATTTATCATGAATATGAGTTAGAGTGCTTATGGTACAGTACATAAACATATGTGGAAGTACTTTTTATTTTCCTATCATTTGTCATAATAGCCCAAACTGTCAAAGGCCACTGACAAATAAGAGGAAAAAAGAACTTTAGGTATGTGCAAAAACAGCAACATAACCAGCTTTCTAAACTTGCTCATCTGCATATCTTTTTGACTGTCAGCATGTCGTGGTTAAATGATAATTTTCTACAGTTAAATTCTGAGAAAAAAAACCCAGACTTTTTGATACTCTGAATAGCAAACATCTCAAGGATCAAACAATGCCTCAGTCTGTAAGCTTGAGTAACCTTGAGATGATCTTGGACAGTTCCCTGTTCAAGACAGATCCTCATTCAAGTCAATCTTTTATAATTTTATAATAAACCTACAATATGTGGAACACTGATAAGTAAAAACACAAATATTTCTAAAGTTGAATTGAAAGAAATGTGCATGCTTTTATCTTTTCTGATTGGGATTATTGTAGCTCTTTATTTAACTGTAAAAAAAAAACCACCTTGAAAAGGTTGCTGGTGTTTAAAATGCAGCTGCACATCTTTGAACTAATTCCAGGAAGAGAACACATATATCTCTCATTTTAAAATAATTTTATTTGCTCCTTGTCAGCCTTAAAGTCAGTTAAATAATTTTTTGTTTTTGGACTTTTTTCGTGTATCTGCATAATAACTCTGAATTTAGAAACATGCATTTGTTACTTCTTTGTTGTAGTATGCAATTAATTATTATCAGGTTGTTCTGAAAACACTCAAAAGTCTTTAGTTGATCCAAAATGCTGCAACGAGAGTACTGACAGTCAAGTCAAGTCAAGTGGATTTATTGTCATCTCAACCATGTGCAGTGGTACAGTACACAATGAAATGAGACTGTGTTTCTTTGAGACCATGGTGCTACATATAACAGACAATCAACACAGGGCCACATAAAGTGCAAGTGTGGGAAAATTGCAAAAATTGCATAAAAAAAACAAAGAATAGTGCAAGACAGAACAGAATGATGCAGACACAAGACAGTGCAGACACAACAGTGCAATAGAAACATGCAACAATGACAGTGGGTTGTGCAAAGAGACTAAGCACTGTGCAAAAAGTAACCTCATGTATGAAGGTGTGTGTGTGTGTGTGTGTGTGTGTGTGTGTGTGTGTGTGTGTGTGTGTGTGTGTGTGTGTGACATTGTGCAGATACGTGCTTGACAGGAAGTAGAAAGAGAGAGTGTATTTCCTATACTGGGTTCTCTTCGCTGGCGACCTGTTGAAAACAGAATTATATTTAAAATCAAGGTCTTGAATAATCAGGCCCCATCTTATCTTAAAGACTGCAAAGTACCATAAAATCCAAGGCTGGAATAGGACAAAAAATTGGGACTGGAATTTTTGGTTATGCTAGGTTACCAGTCCAGCCCTGATCCCAATAGAGCACTTTGCTCCCAGACAGTAGACTTACTTGTTGTTTGCAGGGTTTTTAAAAGTAGAATGGTTGACAGGAGCCTTCAGCTTTCAGGCCCCTCTTCTGTGGAACCAGCTCCCGGTTTGGATCTAAGAGACAAACACATTTGTCTACTTTTAAGACACAGCTTGAAATACTGCATTTTCATGACGCTTATAGTCAGGCCTAGATCACTTGATCCTGAATCCTTAGTTATGCTGCAAAAGACCTAGGCCTGGGGGCTTTGCTTTATGTACTGAACATTTCTTCTTCACTCAACTCTTTTCACTCTGTATTTATAAACCACTCTGTATTTAATCAATAGATATCATTGACCTCTGTCTCCACAGTGTGTCTTCTGACCTGTCTCCCTTCCCTTACCCCCAAGGGTTACGTTAGATGGCTGCCCCTCCCTGAACCTGGGTCTCCTGGACATTTCTTCCTGTTAAGAGAAAGTTTTTCCTTCTCACTGTTGCCAATCTCTTACTCATAAGGGGTCATCTGATTTTCTCTGTTTGAGGAGAGTACTGTTGTGATTTTGCACAATAATAAATAAAACTGAACTGAATTTTGTTTTATTATTATTTTTTCATTATTCATTGTTGTTGCTTTTGGTGTGAGGCACTTTGTGACTTGGCCCATGAAAGGCTCATTATAAATAAAATGCATTGATTTCATTAGGTCAAATGACAGGAAGTCAGACTTAAAATTTTAAAATAAAATAGCATTAGTCAAGCTATTATGTAGAGTTCTAGGGAAAAGCAAATTGAATTAAATGTCAAGGAAGAAAAAAAAAGTAAGAAAAGTTAGTGAATCTGTGTGTGATGAAATGATACAGACTTAATCAATATTCCACACCTACATTTAGTTTGAGAGAGAAGTCCATTACACTCAGTGTCATGACATTCCCCAGAGTTGGCCTTGAGCAATATTATTAACATGAATTAGAAATGAAAGGATGGCAGCAGGTACTACTGAGCTGTTACATTTCATATGAGTGGATGAACACTTAGTGAGAAAAGTTGGCTAGTGCTCCCTTGGTTCCAGCAATTATACTGTTCAACGGGCACATAATATATAATGAGGGAAACGTTGTGCATGTGTCATACTGATATATCCTTGCTGAAGAATAGTATTGTTTCACTGGGCAGAATTAGCATGTTCCATATTAATCCATATTAATGTAGTTATCACATGTACAACCAAGACCAAGCTACCAGATGATATAATGGTAAAATGAGTGTGTGTAATACTTGAGAGGTCTTAGAGTGTATTCATAACTAAATGACAAAGCAAACTGTAATCTGTGACATTAAGGATATAATAAAAAATGTGTTTATAAAAAAGAATATGTGTTAATGCCATTGATCAACGTATAAAGGCATATGTTTTCTTTTGACCTTGTAAGTAAAACAATTCAAAAGTATAGCAAATACTGGTATTTATTCTAATTGTGTTTTAACCATATTAATGACTCAATGCATTTCAAGCATTTCACACTCCAGAGTGATGAAAAATTACAACGTTTCTAATAACCACAGTGCGTTGTTTTTATTTATTTATTTATTTATTTTTTGAATGACTATTAAAACTGTTACTATGCCTTAAGACTTGTAGAGATGTTTAATTGGTCATGCCTTTACCTATAACTATCTTATTTGATAATAAATTGTCATTGTCAAGCCTACCTTCCAAAACAACAAAAAAGAAGTAGTTAGTTTGTATTTGTATTGTAAGAAAAAAAAGTAAACTTGGGTCCAAAATTATATTAGCAGGGACCTTAACCTTTTAAAACCATGTTCCATATAGGATATATGAGGACTTTTTAACAATTTATTATTATCAATATTGTTATTGGCTTTACTTATTAATTATATGTGTAGCTTATGTTATCTTGTGTTAACGCTTTCATCAACTTTAAAGCAAAAACTTTATATCGGGTTGTTCCATTTTGTTTTGGGTTCTTTTGTTTTTTTTGGGGGGGGGGGGGGGTTGGGAGGGGGGGGGGGGGTTAACTATTATACAACATTACAGTATAAAGACCATATTGCTATAAATTGTAAAGCATTTACAAAGTCAGTTCAGTGTATTTTCCTTTTGTGTAGCATTATCTGCGAAAAAATGTGCACATACTGAGGTCTATGTCTGATAGTTAAAATCTTATCATTGATTAAATGCTTAGGGACTATATTTATTAAATGGGACAAATAATGTGTAAGCGTAATTCCCTATAGTGCTGATAGATTTCATTAGTTTTATGGGCTATTTACAGTTGCACAGCTTTTTCTTTAACACAGGTGAAGTCAGTTCATTTTAACAACGCATGCCCAATCTGCCAAGAGTCATGCAAGTTAGTGCAAGGTCGTAAACTAAGAGATGAAAACATTTTCATATAGCGTTCTGTAGCATTTGTCCCGAATTCAAAACTGTTGAGCAATGGAACAAACCAACAGGGGCCCAGGAGAGTGCAATCAAACAATGAGTTTATTAAAACACACGCAGGAGAAGAAGTATACAGCATCACACCAGCATACGTCTCCTGCTAAGAATACACTTGAAAATGATTTTATAACATCAGGGTTAACGCCCCTTCTCGTGTTGATTACAGATCAAATACATCGATTACAGTAAATGGTACATCTTAGATGGCTAAAAACAGACACAGAAGTTCCTCTTTCTATAACACCTTCCATACATGGCAATAAATTTCAAGCCAAGATGGTCCCTGAGGGCTTGTCCATTCTTGACTGGTTTTCTGTCATCTGTTACCAAGCAAACTGAAATGCAGTTAGAAGCTAAATGAATTTTGGGCCTTTAGCCTGGCAGGTTTCTGGATTATATGTGTTTGTAAGCGTGTATGCCATTTATCCTTCTATGCTCCAAGTCACTTACACAATAGATTGTGAAGACATAGCGCTTCACAAAGCTTGAGACCATTAATAGACTGAGCATTAACTCTGAATGAGCACAAATATGCAATGTGTGTATAAACTGGTTATGGCTGCACCTGTAATAAAAAGGTTAATATGGTGGCAGTAGGTTTCATAAACATCTTTAATGCAATATCAGTGCTGTAGGGTATATTTTTAAACCAATATTAATAATGCAGGTTATATTGTAGCAGTAAACTAATTTCTGTATCTCCACACCTCACCTCACCTCACCTCATGAGGTGATGCTCACCTCTTCTGGGTCGTGCAGGGCCCTTTCCAGTTCCTCCATTTCCTTCCTATGGCAGATGGGAGCATTTGTTGCCGTTCTGAACCCCGCATTTGGGGCAGCTCCATGTGGGCTGCCCCAAATGCGTAGGCTGAATCAGTGTAGATGTTCACTCTCTTGTCCTTGGCCAGTCTCAAGGCCCGGCTCAGTGCAATTACTTCTGCTCTCTGAGCGGACTGTTGCCCCCCCAGTCTTCCTGCTTCTTTGACCTCAAATTTAGTTCCTTGTCTGCAGACTACCACGTAGCCTGCTTTCAGTCCTTCTTCATCACGTTTTGTATTAAGACAACTTACATCCCTCGAAGGAATGAAATAGACCAGAAATGATTGATCGAAAAAACTGCAACTAGTAGTGTTAACATTACCACCCAAGTGCATACAGTTGATTTTGTGTAGGTTACCTATAAAAACAATCATGTAATCCAAGCTGATAAGGCCATGGTGAAAACTATGTATGCTGTCCATGGTCCTGAAATTATAAATGTCATCAATGTAATATTTCACTGTTTATTTAAGTGTAATAAATTTATAGTCTTTACAAAACTTTAGGTTTTTAGGGAAGTGAGGTTTATATTTTAGTAATGCAACTAACTGATTGATTAGAATAAAGATATATATATAAAAACAAAACACCCAGCACGCCCCTGCGGGCGGTTCATCCTTCAAGCTCGGGTCCTCTACCAGAGGCCTGGGAGCTTGAGGGTCCTGCGCAGTATCTTAGCTGTTCCCAGGACTGCGCTCTTCTGGACAGAGATCTCCGATGTTATTCCTGGGATCTGCTGGAGCCACTCGCCTAGCTTGGGAGTCACCGCACCTAGTGCTCCGATTACCACGGGGACCACCATTACCTTCACCCTCCACATCCTCTCGAGCTCTTCTCTGAGCCCTTGGTATTTCTCCAGCTTCTCGTGTTCCTTCTTCCTGATGTTGCTGTCATTCGGAACCGCTACATCGATCACTACGGCCGTCTTCTTCTGTTTGTCTACCACCACTATGTCCGGTTGGTTAGCCACCACCATTTTGTCCGTCTGTATCTGGAAGTCCCACAGGATCTTAGCTCGGTCATTCTCCACCACCCTTGGGGGCATCTCCCATTTTGACCTCGGGACTTCCAGGTTATACTCGGCACAGATGTTCCTGTACACTATGCCGGCCACTTGGTTATGGCGTTCCATGTATGCCTTGCCTGCTAGCATCTTGCACCCTGCTGTTATGTGCTGGATTGTCTCTGGGGCATCTTTACACAGCCTGCACCTGGGGTCTTGCCTGGTGTGATAGACCCCAGCCTCTATGGATCTTGTACTCAGAGCTTGTTCTTGTGCTGCCATGATTAGTGCCTCTGTGCTGTCTTTCAGTCCAGCTTTGTCCAGCCACTGGTAGGATTTCTGGATATCAGCCACCTCCTCTATCTGCCGGTGGTACATACCGTGCAGGGGCCTGTCCTTCCATGATGGTTCCTCGTCTCCCTCCTCTTTCTTGGGTTTCTGCTGCCTGAGGTATTCACTGAGCACTCGGTCAGTTGGGGCCATCTTCCCAATGTATTCTTGGATGTTCCTTGTCTCATCCTGGACTGTGGTGCTGACACTCACCAGTCCCCGGCCCCCTTCCTTCCGCTTAGCGTACAGCCTCAGGGTGCTGGACTTGGGGTGAAACCCTCCATGCATGGTAAGGAGCTTTCTTGTCTTTATGTCAGTGGCTTCTATCTCCTCCTTTGGCCAGCCTATTACCCCAGCAGGGTACCTGATCACGGGCAGGGCGTACGTGTTGATGGCCCGGATCTTGTTCTTACCATTCAGCTGACTCCTCAGGACTTGCCTGACCCTCTGCAGGTACTTGGTGGTTGCAGCCTTTCTAGCGGCCTCTTCATGGTTCCCATTTGCCTGCGGGATCCCCAGGTACTTGTAACTGTCCTCTATGTCTGCAATGTTGCCTTCTGGTAGTTCAATCCCCTCAGTTCTGACTACCTTCCCTCTCTTTGTTACCATCCGACTACACTTCTCCAGTCCAAACGACATTCCAATGTCATTGCTGTATAGCCTGGTAGTGTGGATCAGTGAATCGATGTCTCGTTCACTCTTGGCATACAGCTTGATGTCATCCATGTACAGGAGGTGGCTGACAACTGCTCCGTTCCGTAGTCGGTATCCGTAGCCAGTCTTGTTAATGATCTCACTGAGGGGGTTCAGGCCTATGCAGAACAGCAGTGGGGACAGAGCATCTCCTTGGTAGATCCCGCACTTGATGGTGACTTGTGCTATGGGCTTGGAGTTGGCCTCTAGTGTTGTACGCCACATCCCCATTGAGTTCCTGATGAAGGCTCTTAGGGTCCCATTGATCTTGTACAATTCTAGGCATTCCAATATCCAGCTGTGGGGCATTGAGTCATAGGCCTTCTTGTAATCAATCCAGGCAGTGCACAGGTTGGTCAGTCTGGTCTTGCAGTCTCGGCTGACTGTTCTGTCTACCAGTAGCTGGTGTTTTGCGCCTCTGGTATTCTTGCCAATTCCTTTCTGTGTCCCACTCATGTATTGACCCATGTGCCTGTTCATCTTAGCCGATATGATGCCTGACAGGAGCTTCCATGTAGTACTGAGGCAGGTTATTGGTCGGTAGTTGGAGGGGACCGGTCCCTTCTTGGGGTCCTTGGGGATCAGGACCGTCCGACCTTCGGTTAGCCATTCCGGGTGTCTCTCGTTAACTAGCAGCTGGTTCATTTGTGCTGCCAGACGCTCGTGGAGTGCAGTCAGTTTCTTTAGCCAGTAGGCGTGAACCATGTCGGGCCCTGGTGCTGTCCAACTCTTCATACTGGAGACCCTTTCTTGGATATCTGCCACTGTGATGGTTACTGGACCCTGTTCAGGGAGGTCGCTGTGGTCTGCCCTCAGATCCACTAGCCACTGAGCATTGCTGTTATGGGTTGCGTCCTTCTCCCATATGCTGTTCCAGTATTGCTCCGTCTCCAGCCTTGGTGGTGGTCTTATTGTTCCCTTGCCACTGAGAGTACACCTTTGCTGGTTCTGTGGAGAACAGCTGGTTTATTCTCCTGCCTTCTATCTCTCTGGTGTACCTCCTCAAGCAGCTGGCCAAGGCTGTGAGTCTTTGCTTGGCAGTTTCCAAGGCCTCAGGTATGGACAGCTTGCTGTATTTCTTATGCACCTTCTTTGTCGCACCTTTCTGCAACTCCGTTAGTTGGCTAACCTCCCTCCGTGCTACTTTGATGTTGCCCTCTAGCCTCCTTCTCCATGGAGGGTACTGCCCCTTGTGGCTGTTCAACTTGTAGCCAAGCATCTCACTGATCACTGCTGCCGTATTGTAGATCAGCTTGTTAGTGTCGGTAATCGTGGTTGTAGGTATTGTCCCTAGTGCTGCATTAACATAATCTAGCAGACCTTCTGAGGGTACTTCACGTAATCTTGGTAACCGGCTACGGGGGATCCAGGTTTCAAGCTTGGCCATTATCCTATTTTTCAGGTCAGTTCCTCTCGCACTCAACGATCCTTCTCCTATCGCACTTGGGGCTATGTACCCAATTTCGGGTGGGGGTGATGATATCTCCCCCCTGACCTGGCGTCCTGACTCCTCCTTGCCGTAGCATTTGTGTTGTACCTCGTCAATCTCTAGCTGTGAGAGCAGTCCCTTCTTTCGAATGTTGGAACACTGAGCTACTAGTTGTTTCGCCGTCATTGTGGATGTTGGGTATCGAACTTGCGATCCTCGGTTCCAAAGGCGTGTAGTCTAACCACTACGCTATCCAGCTGATAAATATATATATATATATATATATATATATTTGTCTATCAGCCACAAAACACATTTTGTGGATGATAGACAAAGTCAACGTTGTCATCTCTTCATTCTCTCCATTCTTGAACCATTTCACTTTGAACCCCATTGTGCAGGCTGTGAAATTCATGCCACAAAAGACAGTGTTGAAAAAAACCCAAAACCAAAAATTGAAAAGTAAGACGTTTTGTTGCCGCTGATATTGTACAACTCCTTTGCACTGGAGATTTCACTGAGTTCATTGGGCAAATTAATAAGTAGGTGGTTTGGAAATGTATATGTCTTTTTTAAGTGTCTTCTATCTTTTATATAGGTCTTCATCTGGAAGTCCCAGTAAATCAATCTGCAGAGAAATATGTAACTCATCTAGCACATGTTCTTAAATTTGCTGTGCACTCTCCATATAGCAAATACCATATTATATGCAAATAATAAGAATTTATTTTTATTCGCATCAAATACATGTACAATTAGCAGTAAACTGCATGTTGCAAATGTTAGCAAATCAGTTTTCACACTTGATTCAAATATTCGCCTCCGTATATTTTCCACCTTGAGAAAGATTCTCCCAGAAATGCATATGCAAAAAGCTTTGATTTGCCACGTCTTACATGCAATATTGTCACTGTCCTCTCTTTGTAAAAATACACAGTAGATTTTTTTGTGTTTGTGTTTGTTTTTTGTTTTGTTTTTAATGGCAAAACCCAGTTTGAGCTGGAGCAGCATGTTAGTAATGAGTTGACTAAGAATTGATTTTAGAGACATGATCATTATTATGATGAGTTTACCATCATAGTTCCACTGGATACAATCTTAGGTTGCCGTCTAGCAAAATAATACATCAATCTAATATCAGGTAGGATCCTTGCCTTAGCAGCCATCTCTCCTGTGTGTTGATTGCTCCCTATTTACGGTCAATGTTTGAAGGTCTCTGATCATCAAGTATTTTTAATCAAGGAAATGTTTACAGTTTAATTATACTTATAGACAATTGTCTTTAAGAATCATGGCCATTAAGTAAATATGAATAAATTAACCAATAAGCATGTCTAGGAACCTACTAAGTATTCCTGGTATCAACTAGGCACAAACATGTCTCTCTCGTGCTTTCTCCTTTTTTCTTGCCATTCCTTGCCATCTGATGGAATAGGGCCTTGGTATTCGTGCCCACAGTCTAGCCAGCACTCCTGTTATTCACCTACAATGGAAGGATTTTCTGTAAACCTAAGCAGTTTGTGTGTTATTCAAACTTAATTGGAAAAGTCACCTGGCTGCCTATTCTACACTGGTACTGCGTTCTGCATCTTTTGCTTGCATACCTCACGTGTAAATGACATGAATGAAATGAAACAGAAGTAAGTATACAAGTCATGTTAGCTATCAAATCTGGGCTGCATTTGCTCACTGGCAGTTCACTGTTTACATCTTGCTTGGTCCCAAAGACAACCTACCTATGTCAAACTTGACTATTTCTTTGCCTAAAAATCCTGTCAAAATAAAAATTCTTATACCAATGCATTTACTTTATTTTATTTATTTATTTATTTATTTATTGTATCTTTATTTTACCATTTGTATTCACATTTTACATTTATATTTCTTTTTAATAAATTTGCTACACAGACAAGGGAAATTAGAAACAGTTATGCCTGCCCAGTGAGCAGGATTTTATTACGGCTTGTACAGAAGTTAGTTTAGAATATGGGAAACCATAGCACTGATCAGAATTAACCAATGCTTCTTAAAAACTGTCAAAAACACAGAAGGGGTAAGTGTGTTTATTAGAATTGCTTTTGGAACTGCTTTAAATAATTGCTCTGACACAGATTCCCGTTAATTTTTCAAGTACAAAACAAACAAACAGATTACTGTTGAATAAACCAAATGTACAGTGATGCCGTTTATCAAGAAAGTGAAGACATTAAGCATGATGAGTACAGGCCATTCAAGCTGTAGTATTTCTAACACAACTAAATTGAACAGATCAGTAACTAAATTAAGCACTTTACAAAGTCAATTACATATACCTGGCTTACCATACTGAAGAAAAGGAAGAAAATTTTTCATCAAAACACATCAAGACCAAACTCCAGTCACCTTCAGTCCTTTCTCTAACCTACTCTTGTTGCTGTTAGAGAGACAAATTAATTAGAAATAGGCTTAAGCCTTCAGGAGCTGAAAGCTCTGCTAGACAGATGCTGTTTGAACAGCAAACTCATTTTGGCATATTAAAGGAAGTTGGGAAAATTGGAGTAATTTGAAATGAAGGACATTAAGGTCAGAAGTTCTCCTATGGGACCAGAGTGATCTAAAATTCATTTTGGGAAGTGTCAGCAACACAGACATCTTTTTTTGGAAGCTGAACTCCTAGCTTAGGAGCCAATAAATTAAAACAGCTAATATGCTACTTATGCATTAATGTATCAGTGCTAATGCACCAACAACAACAATTATGTAATTGATAACACGTTCAGCTATTCAGGCCTGTATTTTGGATAAAACAACTGCATGGACATTTTTAGATATAGTTAACTGAATATATATGCTTTACAATAGTTTTACACTGCTTGTTGGTCACAGGTAACAGTATCAGTTTTCCTACTTTTAAACAAACCAACAGATATCTCTAGTCACAAATGATGCTTAAAATAAATATATGAATGCCGAGAGTATTGAAAGTGTCATTACTATCCTTTTCAGATAAAGGACTCCTAATATCCTAACTACACAAGACCACACCAGAACTGTTTGTGTTGTTCACTGGCCATATTGTTATGATCACTGAGAGGCAATGCTGGCAGTGTAACTAATTAGATGTAATTTAGTATGGAGCTTATCAAAGCTACCTCTGTGGCACGGCCTCTGTGTTCAAGAGTGAATGACATCAGACATTAGAGAGCTAGGCCTGATTGCACTGCTGGATGTTGGTATCCTTGCTGTGATACTGTAAGTCATATGAGGGTGGTCTCTCTCTGATATTTGCTATAACAGACAAACTATGACCCCCCCTTCTTGTCTGTACTTTTGAAGCCAGTGATTTAATGACCTCCTGCTATCTAGACTGAACAGAGGGAAAGTTATTCTGGACAAAAAGTGTAAAATCGAATAGAAAATGTTTTCAAGTGTGTTATAATTATTGCCTCAATTATTGCCATTTTATTTGTATTATTTGTTGAAGACATAACACACAGACACACACACAGACACACACATACACACACACTATTGTTTCTCTAATGGCAATTAGGCAAAGGTTCATCTGGTAGGTTGAAATTAAGAAGTAGAAAGTACAAACAGAAGAGCAGTATAGCAACCGTCAGTTTGATAAGGATATAACTACTTCTAATTAAACCAATTAATTTGATGAAGCTTTTGTAATAAAACAACATTTGATTAAAGTTAAATCTGTATTTTACCCATGAGTTTGTTGTGCAATAGATTCAACAGGAGTAACAGAGTACTGTCAAATTGTTCACAAATTGGACTTTACCTTCTTTTCCTAAAATTTTTAGGGGAAACAAAAGTTTTGTTTTTTTCAATAAGTATTTTAGGATTAACATCTACTTTAGGATTAGACAGATGTAGAAAATCTATCAGTAAGCTTTGGCATCAGATTGTTAACATTTCACTGATGTGCTACTTGTCAGTTACAGTACATTGATATGAGTTGTGGGACAGTAATATTGATCAAAGGAGCTTGCAAAGAAAAGCGTCTGGACTTCTTTAAGTTGCTTGAAGACATTTCACCTCTCATCCGAGAAGCTTCTTCAGTTCTAAGGTCAAATGGTGGAGAGTCCCAGATATAAACCTAGTGGGAGTATCCCCCCGCAGAGGGACAAAAGGACCCCCTGATGATCCTCTAATCGTCTGAGCCAAGGTGTGAAACTGGGTGTGGGTCCCAATCAGCCAGGGTTTCGGGTGAGTTCATTGTGAAACCTGGCCCCACCTTATCATGTGAATTCCTGAGATCAGATGGCCCAGGGTGTGAGTGGGCGTTAAGGCGTCTGGGGAGGGAACTCAAAACTGGATTATAGATGGCAGACAGTTGGTGTCGTAAACCATCGCCTCTGTTCAAAGATGGTCGCTCACAGTGGACATAGCTTCTTTCACTCCTCTTTCAAACCATCTTTCCTCTCTGTCCAAAATGTGAACATTGGCATCCTCCAAAGAGTGTCCTTTATCCTTAAGATGCAGATGGACAGCTGAGTCTTGTCCTGTGGAGGTGGCTCTTCTATGTTGTGCGATGCGCTTGCGAAGTGGCTGTTTGGTCTCTCCAATGTAGAGGTCTGGGCATTCCTCGCTGCACTGTACAGCATACACCACATTGTTAAGTCTGTGTTTTGGAGTTTTGTCTTTCGGGTGAACCAGTTTTGTCTGAGTTGCTGGGTCTGAACTGCACCGGGATGTCATGCTTGGAGAAAACCCTCCTGAGTTTTTCTGATACACCAGCTACATAAGGGATGACAATGTTGTTGCGTCTGTTTTTCTTATCCTCCCTCGCTGGTGTCTGATCTTCTTTTCTGTGCCTCTTTGCTGCCTTTAAGAACGCCCAATTAGGATAACCGCATGTTTTGAGTGCTTCCTTTACATGTGTGTGTTCCTTCTTTTTTCCTTCAGGCTTAGAGTGAACATGTTCTGCCCGGTGGTGTAGGGTCCTAATTACTCCAAGTTTGTGTTCCAGAGGGTGATGGGAGTCCTTTGGTCCTTTTGTCCCTCTTTGGCGGGATATTCCCACTAGGTTTAAATCTGGGACTCTCCACCATTTGACCTTAGAACTGAACAAGCTTCTCGGATGAGAGGTGAAACGTCTTCAAGCAACTTAAAGAAGTCCAGACGCTTTTCTTTGCAAGCTCCTTTGACTACGATGACCTGGATGACTGAGAACCTTCACAGACAGACAGTAATATTGCTTTTCTAAGGCAAACAAGTCAGGCAAGGAGCATGCAAAAGGTGAAGTCTTTAAAAAATCCCAATAGGTCATCTATATGAAAATGGAAAAAGCACAAAGAAAGCTGAGACAATATTATACTGCCAAAGGGAAATTGGATTACATACACTAGGAAGAGTGATTACTGATTGGATGCAGATGTGGAAGAAAAAAAGCTGGAAAATAAACAATGTGTGAAAGAAAAATTGACAGGAATGAATGAAGAACCAAGGACAATATTACAATATTAAATAGAAAGTGATTAACAGAAACCAAAACCCACAACAGTATTATGCATCTATGGTTATGAAAGTCATTGGATACTATTTTAATATCATTATAGTTACAGTAAAACATTTAGAATATTATGTAAAAAAAACACAAAGGAGTTGTTATGTACAGTACATTAAACTCATCTTTTTTGCTGAGTATGTACTGACATTCTCTCTTACATATACAGCATTACTCCAGTATTTTCATTTTCAAGTCTTATGAACCATCCCATCTGGTGAGGTGATGGCATTTCTTCTTGTGAAATGAGCATTAAAAAAACCAAAATGCAACAAAAAACTATTAAATGAGTTTCAAAACACACGTGTCTACCTATAATATATGGACTTTTTGTGAATCTTTGATTTGGATTTAACTAATGTATGAGCAATCAATAGTTTCTACAGTTTAATGTTTTCTATAAAACAATTTATGTCATGATCCTCCAGCCATCATGTGTGACCTTGCCATTTTCTCCCTCTCTCTCTCTTTGTGTCTGTGTGTGAAAAAGCACAAGTTTTCCTCACCTTACAGGGCCAGGGTCCTCCTGCATCTCTGCCCTCTGGCCACACACACCTGGGATAATAAGTGGAAAGTAAGAGGTGCAAATGAAATGTTCATCTCTTGTATGTTCTCTGAACTAAAACATAGGTTGGATATTTGATTGCTGCCTTACTGTATTTTTTAACCCAGTTAGCCCAGTCCTCTTCAGTAAACTGTTTTGCCACAAGAGTCATTTTAGTAGTTAGTTTCCTCATCGATATGTCGATGGTACATTTTTAGACATAAGCAAAAGCTAGCCCTATAGACTTATGATTTTAGGGGTAAGTAGCTGATGCTGTGTGTATCCTTAAAAAATTACCTATGTCTGCCGTTTTTGCTCTATACAAATACATTATGAAACAAACATTCTCTTAAATTCCCTTTAAGTTTATCAATAAGCTGTAACATTTAGGTGAGAGTGTGTGCTCAATGGCCAAATTCTCAGTGGATATTAGTTGAGTATACAGTACTTATAGGACTAGCGCACACTCAAAAGATAATGAAACAGTTCTGCTTCTCCATCAACATAAATTAGGGTCAACTCACTTAGCTTTGAGCTTGAACTATGGGAATAGCACATCCTTCCTCATGGTTCAGATAGTCTCCTTCTTTTTTGCTACATGTTAGTTTTCTGCAGTAACCCATGAATGCAGAGTTGTTATTATTATTATTACTATTATTGTTGTTATTATTATTATTATTATTATTAATAATAATAATAATAATAACAATAACAATGATAATAATAATAATAATAATAATAATAATAATAATTTCTTTATTTATGATGGAGTACAGGATAGAACTGTGAAAAATAACACAATCCAATTTTAGGAGACTTAGTTCCACAATTTTATAAATCCAACATGGAGGGAAGATTTGCTGTCAAGGCTGTGGAACATGCATTTTTTTTCCCTGTCTTTAACAAGTTAGTTAACTATATAGCATCCAAAGACTCAGTTATTTGACCTACATACTGAAAATGATGTACATTGGAATTCTGGGGAATTTAGAGATTTGGTCCACACCTAAAAACATTTCAGCCTTTTATTTCCAGTATCTTGTACAGTGCAACAGCAGAGCCGAGCAAAGCCCAGCACCAGATGCACAAGTGCATATCATGGTCAGACATCATAAATTTTGAATTTTGCATGCTGATGAACATATGCAATGTTAAAACCAGTGATCCAGCTGGCAGCATGGAAATCAAAATGGAGGTAAATTTGTAATGCGATGTGTCTAAATTTCCTGAAATATACCACATTTTCCACTTGAATTACTCTAAGGCCCTGGAAGAAAAGCCCACTCTTGGTTGCTGATCTAAAGCATGAATGCAGAATACTAACACAAACAGCTTCTAAGTTTAGCTAAGCAGTTTATTTAAGCAACTGCTAGTCTGATGCACAGGTTATTAGTGTTGTCAGTTTGAATGTTGCGAGGTTGTCCACAGAGGCTAGAGAGTGTTTCAAGGTGATGGTTGATTACTATAGCAGAGGAAAGCCAGCGAATGAATAAGTCAGACCAGCAAGGAAGTGACTGACAGAAAGCAAGGTAACTTGAACAAAGGCAACAGCTAGGCCAGGGGAGAGTGGTGGTAGAAGAAACAAATTGAACATACCTTTGTTCTCTTATCCTTGTCTAACTTCACTTTACCCAGCAACCATAGACATTCAGTTGTCGACCCAAGGTTTATCACTGTAGCTATAACAATCACATACGAGTAAGAAAAGGGGCGGGGGAAAAAAAGAAATATTAGAGAAGCACATACATAAAAAAAACCAACTCCACTATTATCCAAAGATTTTCTTTTATTTCCTTTTTTTTGTCAAACCATTTGACACTGATGATTCAAGCATAAAAAATGCACCTAACTCAAGGGATCGACCGGTGTGTCTACAGATAATGGGCAACTTACCATTGCCATTAACATTTTACCAAGAGCCCAAAATGTTATCTTTAGGCACTTTTTTTACTTGTAGCTTGTTCGAAACGCACATAATTTGTTCCAGTTTCTTTAGCTGAAGCTGCCATGCCAAAGATAAAACAGTTTGAGAGGCAGAAAATGATATTATTGTACCAACAAGATGATTCCCAAAGCGCTATTAGCTGAAAATTTGGAATATCAACTTCATGTGCAGTATGTCTTTAAACAGTAAGTATAAACACTATCTACAGCAAACCATTTTTGAAAGTCACATCCTTAAGAAATGGGAAAAAAATCCAGATCTGACTGGACCTGAAAGATGCATCTGGCCCTTCAGTTGATCCATCTAGTGCCTCAGTAGAAGTCAAGAACCTGTTAAGAGCCCATTATTAAGGAACCGGATGGGGAGAAAAACAGACATGTGCCAAATTACACAAGATATGGACTGAAACTCAGTGGCAACAGGCCTTATGGAATGAATACATCCAAATTTACATTTTTGGTTCGAATCTTCATCAACAAGTATGGTCAGCAGTGGTATACGAGAATGTCCGTCTAAAACTATTTGTAAAGCAGAGTAGAGACTCACATGACTGGAGTCATGTTTTGGGACTGAATTCAGACAGTGGTGTTGAGGATCTTGTTAAAATTGATGAAATTATGAATGTAGAAAAGTACTGTCTGATTTTGATTCATCATACAGTACCATCTAGGAAAGAATCTGATTGGCAATCAGTGGCGGTCCTAGCCTGTTTGGGGCCCTGGGCGAACACTCCCTCCCTTGTAGGTCTGTGTCTCGTTATGCCCATTAGTTCCAGCTGTGTCCCCTCCTGTGTGCCATTTCCTCATTACCTGGTGTGTGTATTTATAGTTGGTGTCTGCCTGTGCTCCTCGTCGCGTCGTCTGTGTTTCTCTGTGAATCTCCCATGTAGTCTACATTATTCCATGTTTCTTCGTGACTCTCTGCTCCTCGCTCCATGTCCTCCATTTTGTATTAGTTTTCCCAGTTTAGGTTTATGATTGGCTCTGCCCACACCTTGGTTTTATGCACTGTAAATAAAATCCACTTGCACCTCCGCCATTGTCTGCTATTGGATCCTCCTTTCTCACCCTCCACATGACTGCCGCCCCAGCCGTGACAGTACAACGCGACCACAAGATGGATCCAGCAGCTTTGTCTGGGGAGAGCGACCTCGCACGCATCCAACGCCTGATGGACTGGGTAACCCACACCACCAACGCAAGGGCAAAAGTGGTGGGGTTAAAAGCCATCGAGGCAATCCTGGGAGGAAATCCCTACCTCTGCCAGCTTAAGGGAGTCTCAGGCTTAATTTGCAACCTGCATAAAGCCCGGGGGGTGGTGCGAGCTCAGGAATCCACAGACTTTGTCCAGCAGCAGCGGACTACGGCCGCCCTGGAACAGTCACGTCAGCTTCTCCCGCCGGAGGTTTTGCCCGGCCCGCCGGAGGTTTTGCCCGGCCCGCCGGAGGTTTTGCCCGGCCCGCCGGAGCCGTCGGCAGGGAGGAAGCGACGATCGCGCCGTCGGCGTGTCACCCCACAGCCGTATATTAGGACTTCAGGACTGCCGGCTGTGGTGAGTGAGAAGGACCCTTTTTCTGTTTTGGACTGTGGGACAGTTTATTCAGGGGCTTTGTTTTGTGCAGCAGATGACAAGGAGAACTGTTTGTTGCCTGTTTATTCTCCTGCTCAGCTGTCTCAAGCTCGTTTAGCTGCACAGCCGCACGCTCGTTTAGCTGCACAGCAGCATTCAACTCGGCCTCCGGTATCCCCGCTAGCCCAATCATCTATGCCATCTCCGTCTTCACCGACTCCCTCTGTACGGGAGGCTGCATCTGTGCCTCCGTTTCTGGACTCTTTTCCTAGTACGTATGTTTTGCAGAGAGACAAACACATTAAAATTGCAATCGTTCCTCAACAGCTGGCTAGTTTAGAGACTGTTGCTTGCTCCAGGGCCTCGCCAGAGGTTAAATTACAGCCCTCAGCTGACTCTGGATCCCTGGAGGCTAAGAACCCAGCTGAGGACTGCACCCGGCTGTCGCTGCCTGAGCAGGGTCGGTGCTCCGCGCAGCTGCAGTCTGTCCTGTTCCTGCCAGAGGCCCGTGCGCCTGCTGGTTCTGACCTGTTCCTGCCAGAGGCCCGTGTGCCTGCTGGTTTTGTCCTGTGTGTTCCAGGGGCCCCGGTGCCCACTGGTCCAGAGACTGTTTTCGCTGGAGGGCCTGAGGAGCCCGTCCAGCCCCAAGACTCGTCTGGAGACTCAGCTGGAGGTTCAGGGGAACCTAGCCAGCTTCCTGCCTCGTCAGCTGGAGGGCCCGAGGAGCCCGTCCAGCTTCCTGCCTCGTCAGCTGGAGGTTCAGGGGAACCTAGCCAGCGTCCTGCCTCGTCAGCTGGAGGGCCCGAGGAGCCCGTCCAGCTTCCTGCCTCGTCAGCTGGAGGTTCAGGGGAACCTAGCCAGCTTCCTGCCTCGTCAGCTGGAGGGCCCGAGGAGCCCGTCCAGCTTCCTGCCTCGTCAGCTGGAGGTTCAGGGGAACCTAGCCAGCGTCCTGCCTCGTCAGCTGGAGGGCCCGAGGAGCCCGTCCAGGCGTCTGCTGCAGCTCCATCACCTTCGCCTGGCCCGGCTCCATCACCATCAGCCTCGCCTGGCCCGGCTCCATCACCATCAGCCTCGCCTGCTGCGGCTTCAGCTTCTGCTTCAGCTTCTGCTTCAGCTTCGCCTGGTCCAGCCTCCGCTTCAGCTTCTGCCTCCTCGGCTTCGCCTGGTCCAGCCTCAGCTTCCGCCTCGTCTGGTGCTGCGAAGGCCACGCAGCCTTCAGGTCCCCATCTGCCGCCTCAACATCGTCGGTCATCTGCCAGGCCGCATGTTGGGCATCTTCGCCACCATGGCCGGCCCCCGGACCCGCTTTTACGCTGCCTCCGCCGCCGTCCACGCGGTCGGCCTCCGGACTTGTGTCGCCGCCGCCGTTGCTATCCGCACGGTCGGCCGCCTGAACTGTTTCCCCGTCGCCACCGCTGCCTTCTGCGCGGACGGCTTTTGGATCTGTGTCGCCAACATGGTCGGCCCCCGGAGATGAACTGTTCTGGGCTCCTGAGTTGTCAGCCTCCGGGCCGGCCTCCTGAACTATGTTTTGGGACCCTGTTCAGGGACTCCAGTGTGTGTTGTGTTTTGGACGGTTCTTTTGGATCACTGGAGCTTGTTTTTTGTTTGGTTTTGGTCCCTCCGTCCTGGGTCCCCCGCCGCCGAACACCCATCCCTCAACCCGAGAATCACCACAACATAACCTAACAGACCTACACCTTAGTTCACAGATTCACTTTGTCTAGGGTGCATTTCTGAGATTTCACACAACCCAGGATTCAAATCATGAATACATAATGGGCTTGGATTTACAACATTATAAATGAAATGTGCTCTCTTTGGAAGCAGCAGGGCCCCCCTCCCCTTTCGATGGGTTGTGTGTGAGACTTTAAATCATCAAACTGTAAATTTTAAATTGTTCAGTTGTACAGTAAACAACATACTTATGGAATAACATTTTGTTAGCACTAGGCACTACGTGTGCTATCTAGCTTAAGTCACTGATGTACAGAAGTGCAGCAATAAACCAGTGGTAGCGATATTTGAATTCTGACAAAAAATATGTGTTGAGTTAAAAATGTTTCCATGTTGCTTGGATTGAAATCTCAGCCACTGAAATTCTTTTCCTTATTTTAACGAAAAAGAACAACAACAGTGGGATAAATCAAGAAGAACAGTGTTTTGGGTAAGTTTGAAGATTTGTTAAATAGACCTCAGCAGAAACATAGACACCCACACTTTGTCTTTCCTTTGTCTCACTTTGTTCGTTTGTTTAGGGAACTCTTTTCTAAATTGCTAAATGTGTGTGTAGTCAGTTGGCTGCAAACAAACATGAGCAAATGACTCAAGTCAGACAATCCCCATGTTTTCTCTCTGGACATAAAAAAGACATTGCTTTTGTATAATTTTGACTGAATTCTACAACCAGTATTTAAGTATGGTACATAAGTACATATGGTTCTTACACACACACTGAACATTCTGGACATTGTTTTCACTTCATCACTTAAATCACTTTAAGCATATTTGCACTGCATAAGACACTTACAAATGTGGATTGCACAACACTGGACATTATATTTCTTCATTTCCATTTAATACTTGTACAGCTGCTTTTATTGTGTGTGTATATATATATATATATATATATATATATATATATATATAGATATATAGATATAGATATATAGATATATAGATATATAGATATAGATATATATATATATATATATATATATATATATATATATATATATATATATTTCTTCATACATTCTTATATATTTCTATACTGTGTATTGTGTATTTTGTTGTACAGTTATTTTATTTTCAACTTTAACTTATATATTTTATCTTATTTCGGCAGTACGGTGGCACGGTGGTTAGCATTGTTGCCACATAGCAATAAGGTCCTGAGTTCAATTCCAACATCAGGCCGGGGTCCTTCTGTGTGGAGTTTGCATGTTCTCCCTGTGTTTGCATGGGTTCCCTCTGGGTACTCCGGCTTCCTCCCACCGTCCAAAGACATGCAGCTTGTGGGGATAGGTTAATTGGATAATCCAAATTGCCACTAGGTGTGAATGTGCGAGTGAATGTTGTCTGTCCCTGTGTGTTGGCCCTGCGACAGACTGGCGACCTGTCCAGGGTGTACCCTGCCTCTCGCCCTATGACAGCTGGGATAGGCTCCAGCGCGCGCCCCCCCCGTGACCCTGAAAAAGATAAGCGGAAGTGAGTGAATGGATGGATGGATTTTATCTTATTCTTTCCCAGTTAAATTTACCATTCATTCTAATTTGTGTTGTACAGTTATTTCATTTTTAACTTTAATTTTTATATTTTATTTTATTCCTTCCTAGTTAAATTTACCCTTTTTAATTTTCATATTTATTTCCTATCTTATTCATAGCCTTTTCCTTTTTTTTTCTTTAGGTCACGGGCAGTTGTGTAAGCATTTCACTGCATATCGTACTGTGTATGACTGTGTACATGACAAATAAAATTTGAATTTGAATTAAGTTAGACCATAAACGTGTGTCTAACTTTTTTGTCTTCTATTTTTAAAACCATTGAAGCTCTGGCTCGTGAAAATAACAAAACTGGTATTAAAACTCACAGACAGGAAGTATAGAACATAGGTATGTAAGTGAATGCATGAAGTGGCATTCTTTGATCACACAAATGTAGAAAAATAGCTCTCTCGCTCTCTCTCTCTCTCTCTCTCTTGTGATGTAGGAGTAGTTTCTCACTGCTCTTCTCAAATATGTTCTCTGTCCAAAACTAGTGAAACTCTATAAAACCAAAGCTGTTTTATCTTGTGGACCTTTTTCTGTGTAAACACTTGGACTGGCTGAGATTTCAATCTGAGCACTGGAGGACAGCATTCACCAAAGAAAGGGTGAACTTCAGCCTTGCTGAACTTCATTGAAAGCCTTTGCATGTTTAACATCCCTGAGGCATCAGAATCTTTATTAAGCGACTGATCCCTGCAGCTGCTGGGTCAGCACAATTTTCCTGACTCCCTTGTGGTACAGAGAGTTCACAGAACGCCAGAGTCACCCACAGCATGACAGGAAACCCCAAACCAACAGATTCAGGGCCAACTGAATATATTGTCTCTCTCCTGAGAGAGATCAGATGCAAAAGCAAATAGTTTTATCTTGACCATGCCCTGCTACTAGGTAAAAAGACTGGAGTATGACAGTGTGTAGAGAAAAAAATGCTAAACTACACATTATAGCACTTCTTTATACCAAGAAACTGCAAAAAGGCAGCATTTGTGGTATTCAAGTAACCTGGAAGTATCAGATTATCATTAACCAATCTACATTTCTTCACTTTCCAGACATCACCTCAAATGTGATGAAAAATAATTCATAAGAGAAATGGTTATTGCTGTAGATTACACTGTTTTTTAACCATGCTCTGAAGCCCAGTATAGTAAAAATTCAGACTCTAAATCAACATCAACAGAACATCAGCAGACTACTTTGGCTTAGAAGCAAACATTTCATGGCTGAGCAAGTATGAACCTGCTCTGTCCACTCTAGCAAGGCTAATCGAAAAGCTTACTGCAACCTGCAGACCTGCTTCTCCTGTGGAGAAGTGCCGAAGATAGTTGCTCATCATCCGCCCACAGAGAGGTAGTTCAGAGTGACACATTCAAGCCTGTGACTACAATAATGTATAATACTTGTACAGCTGCTGTTATTGTGTATATATTTATTTATATTTCTTCATACATTCTTATATAGTTCTATATTGTGTATTTTGCTGTACAGTTATTTTATTTTACTTTAATTTATATATTTTATCTTATTCTTTCAGTTAAATTTACCCTTCATTCTAATTTGTGTTGTACAGTTATTTCATTTTTAACCTTAATTTATATTTTATTCCTTCCTAGTTAAATTGACCCTTTTTAATTTTTCATATTTATTTCCTATCTTATTCATAGCCTTTTCCTTTTTTGTTTTCTTTAGGTCACGAGCAGTTGTCCAAGCATTTCACTACATATCGTACTGTGTATGACTGTGTACGTGACAAATAAAATTTGAATTTTGAATTTGAATTTTACATTCTTTATTTTCTTATGAGCAAAGTTGAAGTTGATAATACTTGGAATAGATTCAGAATTTATCTGAATTACTTTAAATTACTTAAAATATTAATCTGAGACTTAAAACACACATTTTCCCTTTGAGCGTTACCTGCCAATTGTATGTGCTATAATCGGCTTATCCATTCATCTGTTCCTCTCTCAGCCCTCGGGACTGCTTGAGCTTCTTCTTTTCCTTCTTCCTGATGTTGCTATCACTTGGTATAGCTACTATCTCTACGAAAATCCTACTCTACTTACCATCAATTGCCATCAATTGTACCTGCTAATTTCAGGTCTCTTTGTACCACCTGGTCATGCATGGATTATGGTGAAATGATGGTAAATGGTAAATGGCCTGTATTTATATAGCGCTTTACTAGTCCCTAAGGACCCCAAAGCGCTTTACATATCCAGTCATCCACCCATTCACACACACATTCACACACTGGTGATGGCAAGCTACATTGAAGCCACAGCCACCCTGGGGCGCACTGACAGAGGCGAGGCTGCCGGACACTGGCGCCACCGGGCCCTCTGACCACCACCAGTAGGCAACGGGTAAAGTGTCTTGCCCAAGGACACAACGACCGAGACTGTCCAAGCCGGGGCTCGAACCGGCAACCTTCCGATTACAAGGCGAACTCCCAACTCTTGAGCCACGATCGCTCAAATGATGTTCTTTCCACTTCCCGATTATGGCCCAAACAGTGTTCACTGGAACCTCGTTTAGAATTCTTTCTGTAACCAAAGCCATCAATATGTTTTCCAAGAATAAGGTTGCAAAGGTCTTGAGAGAGCTCATTTGTTTCACCCATTATGAGAAGCTTTTTGGGTAACGCATTTGTAATGAGACAGCTTCTTACAGGCCATCAGTTAAGACTGAACCAGCTGACATTAATTTGCATTAACTGTCAGGACTGCTTTCTAATTACTGATAGATTTCAGCTGGTATCATGACGTTCCATGCTTTTTTGCAAATGTGTTCAATACTTTTTTCCTGTGTCATGTCTCATTATTATACATAACTTATTTTTTGGATATATATATGGTTTGATTTCTTTGTATGTGTGGATCATTAACACCGCCCAAACGATCACCGGCTGCCCTGTCCCCACACTGGAAGATCTACACAACACCCGCTGTCCTAAAAAGGCCCAAAACATCATAAAAGATACCTCACATCCTGGCCACTCCCTGTTTGAACTGTTGCTCTCAGGCAGACGGTACAGAGCAATTAGTATAAGGACTAATAGACTCAAACACAGCTTTTATCCAACTGCAATAACACATCTGATTAGTGATACAAAAAAATGCCAATCATGCCACTCTTGTATTAATCTATGCGCTGACTGAAGCATGTATGTGAATGTTTGTTGATACCTCTTATTAGCACTTTAAGTATTCTATTTTTTTTATTATTGAATTTTATTGTTTTATTTATATTTTGATATCGTTAGGGATGATGCAATAATGGGGGACCATTTTTAATTTCGTTGTACCTGTGACAATGACAATAAAGTTTCTGATTCTGATCGGTTGTTACTGATGTCTGATGAGAATTTTAATGCCAATAGCACCTTTAGAAATATATTTACTTTGAAAATTGGTCACACATTTAGTACTTATTATACCACTGTATCTCATTTTGACCATGGGACTTCTAGGCCATACTTGTCACAGATATATGTATACTATACCAGCTACTTGGTTATGGTATTCCATCTGTGTCCTGCGTACTAGCATCTAGCACCCTGATGTTATAGGTTGAATTGTCTCAGGGGCATCTTTGAAGCCATGCCAGCCTCAGTGTTGCTCAGACTAACAAGGTTTGTGTCAGATGTTGAAGAACCAGAAATAATGATGAGAAGTGGGCTAATGGAACAAGGCTATGGAATAAGTGGACATGGGATGAGAATAGGGAACTGTTGGAAAGTCACTACACATGTAACTCCAGTGAAAGAGAGTAACGTATTCTGAATACTTTGGATTACTTAATATATGCTGTTTACAACTACGTGAATGTACTATTGCTGTGACTTATTACTGTTACTGAAGGTCCGCGGCTCCGAACCGTAGCAAAGGGACCTCTGGCTAATATGGTGGGTTCCTTGTCGGGCTCGTAGCTGAAAACTAGCTTTACTTTGTTGTCTGGGTCAACTTTGCAGCGAGAGACAGAGAGAGGCGTTGAAAGGCTGCTGCAACGAAACTTATTGTTTCAGAGGAAAACACGAACACAGTGTACAGTCGAGTCTTAATAGTTTACTTACAACTGGGCTCGTCAGGCTTTCTTCTTGGCTGCAGTCGTTATTATTATATTTACATGCTTCCAGCTCCCGTTTCTGCTTGGTGACAGCTCGTACTTTTCCTTTTTCTCCCTCCCTCGCTCACAGACACATAACGGGTATGGCAGTCCAGTCTCCCAGCAGCACGGACTACACTACCCATGATGCTACATTTTTTAGAGCTATACCTGTAGCATTCTGCCTATTAGCTTAGCACAACAAAAACAACAACAAAAAGGCGCTCTCTCACCCAGGAAACACGCAGAGAGAGCGTCACCCTGTAACCATGGCAACCATTACGCTGCCGCCTGACCTTAGAACTGAAGAAGCTTCTCGGATGAGAGGTGAAACGTCTTCAAGCAACTTAAAGAAGTCCAGACGCTTTTCTTTGCAAGCTCCTTTGACTACGATGACCTGGATGACTGAGAACCTTCACAGACATAGCTGTCAAACAAAACCCAAACAGTCCTGACCCGCCACAATATGAAACAGGAAAGTACCGCCGTGTAATCCATTTATTTCAACAAAGTAACTGTATTCTAAATACCACCTTTTTAAACGGTAACTGTAACGGAATACAGTTACTCATATTTTGTATTTTAAATACGTAATGGCGGTACATGTATTCCGTTACTCCCCAACACTGATTATTCTTACACTCCAAGACTGGGCACCAAGCCCCAAAACAACTGGTATGATAAATACCACAGCAGCTGATCTGAAAGAGAAGATCATTGCTAAGATCATTGCTAAGCTGTAAGATAACAACAGCCACAGGAGTTAGTACCCTCCATGGAAGATAAGACTAGAGGCCAAGATCAAGGCAGCATGGAAGCAAGCTAGCCAGCTATCAGAGCTGCAGAAAGGTGTGATAAAGAAAGGGCGCCTAAAAAGTACAACAAGCTGTCCATACTTGAGGCCTTAGAAACTGCAAAGCAAAGACTCACACCTTTGGCTAACTCCTTGAAGAGGTATACCAGAGAGACAGAAACCAAGAACTGTACTGTTCGATGTTTACTCTTAGAGGAACAATGGGAGAACAGCTCCACCAAGGCTAACCTTGGAATCCCACAGAACGAAGACACCTGGACATTTGCAGGACCTTGTGTTGGGTAATGGGGTTGTCGGGGACGACTGACCCCTTAGGTGGGGGGTATGCAGCAGGTCAGGGCTGTTTGGGTTTTGTTTGAAAGTTGTGTTCTGTTGTTTCAGGCGGCAGCGTTATGTTGCCATGGTTACCATGTGACCCGCTCTCTCTGCAACTGTGTGTTTTCTGGGAGAGAGGGCGCCTTTTTCTTGTTGTTGTTATGCTAGAGCTACACCGAGCAGTTGGGTTAGCGGCGGTGTTTTTCTGTTGGAAATAAACAGCTGTGCTCCCTGGCAATACGGGGAAGCAAGACCAAATGACACCTCTGTCTCCTCCTTGTCTGAGCTCGCCACAATATGTTGCTTTAAAGAGATAGAAGTTAAAGAGAAGGCTCCTGATGCGGTTCTGTATTATGCTCGCATTTTCTGCAAGAAACTATTACAGCCAAGATTCCATTATACTCTTGAAAGCAGAGCTGTCAGTAGGATTAAAAAAGACAAACAAACAAAAAACACTTACACATAATTAAAGAAACCCCATTGTATTCATTCTGAGAGTAAGTTGTCCTTCAACCCCTCATTAAAAAGAAATTCATCATGGAAGAAAGAGAGAAGAAAAAAAATGAAATCCCTCTGTTAATTAAATTATAGGAATTGAATTTTAGATGGTTGACTGTGAGTCAGTCATAAGTTGGATAATATAATCTATCGGTTTTGCTTCTAAAAAGTTCAAATATTAAAGGTGGGGTTGAGGGCTTGGAGTTAGTTTCACTCAGAAATCACTAAGCTGCAAAAAACTATTTAACTGAATGATTAATCCAAGACCATTCAAGAAACATAGATTCTGCATTGGAAAATAGTAGCAATCAACTGAAGTAAACCTATATTCTAGGGTTTTATGTAATGTTATAATATACTCCCGAAATAGATTATCCTTTGAGGTGTAATTTTCATTAGAAAGAACCTACTGATTACTAACCCTGAAGCTAGATTCCAATTAATTGGATTTTAGCCTCATTTGAAATTAACTGAGGGTCAAAAGCGAGACCTGACGTGTAGCAGCCTTCACTTTCAACATCAGTGTAATTAGCATTCTGCCTTTAACTGTGAATTTAAACTCTCACTTCAAAACAAATGGAAACAATAAATTAAGCCATTCATATCTTTATTATCTCATTGCTCTGTCTCTATATAGTGACCTGTTTGAATGAGGCATGGTTTTATTAAAGACAGTAATCTCAAATACTTATTTTCTCTGGAATAGCAATGAAGTCTCATGGTGTATCATGTAATCTAATTTTGATGCTTTATTTTTGAGCAGTTGGGCATATTTGATTAATCGTTTTTAATAAAATAAATAAATGATGGGGGTGGAGTGACAGTATTAATTTTATTCCCATTCTTGTCTTGTTACACAATTGTCACAGAAAACTTTTTTCTGTGGCAGGAGGCTATTTGCCACCCCAGAAGGCCTGGGTATCTCATTTTAAAAAGAACTTAAAAAAAACTTTCTCTTGACATTTTTTTCCAAAGTTATGTATCAATTTAGTTTATAAGGCTATAGTAGAAGGATAACTTAATTAAACAATCCATATAAATGCGGCACTAACTTTTTTAATTAGTCTTGACTGTTGGTTCCCACATCCTAGGCCAAAGCACACTGGTGTGTCCAAGGCACAAAAAATGTAATTTGACTGATGCGCACCACTGTATAGGTCAATAATTAAACACATTGCATCACGTTATTTATATGATATTTAAACAGGTAGCTTCACAATCATCAGGAAAGAAAGGGTGCTGATAATGAATAAACAGGTAAATATTGGTTGCGATTTTCAACCAATACGTGCTGCTTATGTTGAAGTTCATGATAGAAAGTGTTTTATTTTTTGTCTACTTAAGGTGAGCATCCTCTCTTTTCTTAAGTTGTTTTGTTTTCCTTTGAGGATGTCATTGGCTTGGTTGGGATGATTTGTTTGTTTGATGATTTGATTGTTCAATGTAATTTTTCTGTTACTGTGCAACCATGGTTCAATATTATTGTAAATTACTGTGATAGTATTTAATATTTGTGCAAATACTTTATTCAGTAATCAGATCTTTCACAACAAGAAATAGTCATGAAGCGATGAGAAAGAAAATGGACACTACACACTTTTTTAAAGTTTGGTAGAGCATATGCAAAGGCAAAAAAAAGTTCAACTTATTCAAAAGCCAATAATCCACTTTGATTTCTCTTGAAATTATTGTTTATAATTCTTAAAAGATTGGGTCATATACTTTGAAGATGAAAAACTAAACACCCTAACATGCGTTTAAGACTTTTCCTTCTTCTCTTGGAGTACCCTTGGTACCAATTGCAGCATTTTATCCTGTTAGACTCCACATTATCATAAGAACATTCTCAACAACCAGTTTTTTATTTTATTTTTAATATATCAAGTACAACTTCCTGGTGCTTGATTGTCATTGAAAGGTCTCGGCTTTAAATTTACATGCCTAAAAATATTTTATCCTTGACATGCATAATATTTTCATGCTCTGTGTGCAGTTGTTTTTATTTGCAATCTATGTATTTAAAATACTGCACAGACATAGAAATACTACAATCTCTAACCTGGTGTATCAGTGCTACCTTCATAAAATATAACTTTCTGTTAAAATAAGGAAAAAGAATGGCCAAAGTGCTGTTCCATAATTGCTAAGATATGAATTTGCGAGTCTGCCAGAAGGAAGATAATTGTAATCAATCTTCAGGGCAAGTCTCAAGTGTGTAAATGACACAACTTAAACTTTTCTCTCAAGATATATTCTAATTTTGCCCAATTAACAACAGTTTTCCACAGTGGCAGGCTAATCTTTAACAGTTGTTAAATGTACTTTTCTGCCAATTTTGATTAATTTGTTTAAATGTCTTTTGCAGTAAAATAAAACAGTACAGTTAAAACTGAGTGATTTAGAACTACATTCATTTCACAAGTGACGTCACACATATTACATATTCACTTGATACTTACTTTCTATGATGACACTTTACAGTAAACTCATTTGCACTAGGACCATATCGCTGAAATTAAGCTGTTTTCACCAAGTCTGTTCTCATCATGGCATTAAACTCTGGAGACAGCTAGTACAGACAGTGTGTCTTCTAGGCATGCTCTGTCAGTTCTTCTCCTTGTTCATAAGTCTGTCTTGGGATTTACACTGCCTGAGTCCATCCTTAATGAGAACTGTAATCATCCTATGCACTGGACCAGACAATCCAGCTAAGGAAGACAACTGTAAGATGAAGAAAGCAAACATACTTCTCATCCACTCCTCTGGGGTTATGTGTTGCAGTCTTAATCATACAACATGTCCTATGCTCATCATTTTCAAGCTGTGAACTTAAGCCAATATTGTATTTTAACTAGAGTTTATTCAGACCAATTATTTTACTTAAAAGAACTTTTCCACTAAATTCTAAATCAACCTGTTTCCACTGCTGTTTTCATGGATGTTGGTTTGTAAGCAGTCTAGAGTCCACAGTTTTCAAGATATAATTTTCCAGATTTACTGTAATGGTGGATACAAGCTTGAGATGATTTAATTTAGGTGAAAATCACATCAAGGTCAAGATAACATTACATGTGAAAATCAGTAAAAATGTTATAATACCCACTTTTTTTAAATGAATTGTCTTCAACCTTCACAAAAATATAGTAGGTCTTGTGGGACATGAGTACCTAGGCTTGACCTTCACTGTTGGCACCCAAGGTCAAAGTTGACCTTAAAAAAATTCAAGAAACCATACCAACTAATATATCATATGAAAGGGAATGGAGAAAGCTATCCGACACTCTTTTTTTTCCTTTTTTCCCCCCCAAACAAATCACATTTGACACATAGTTCATCAAATGGATGAACAGTATACAGTATGTTCAATGTCAAATTCATCCATACATCCACCCTCATCCAACAAATCAAATCCTCTATATTCTGAA
This sequence comes from Aulonocara stuartgranti, assembly GCF_965226115.1. NCBI lineage: Eukaryota > Metazoa > Chordata > Actinopteri > Cichliformes > Cichlidae > Aulonocara > Aulonocara stuartgranti. The sequence goes on along the minus strand of NC_138945.1, from coordinate 32,229,572 downwards.
GATTTTTTTTGAATACCCCAAGCTAGAGATGAAATGGCACGACGCATTTTCTGTGGTTTCTTTTTTGTTCTTTTTTCAGACCTACCCACAACATGATTTCACCACAGCCCCCTCATGCTGCACTATTCTCTAATCTGCTTAAACCTGAAATAGAAAAAATATATCAGTGAAAAAAGTGATAGATAAATCATTGCCATCACCATAGGTGATGTTCTCTTGCTGTGGAACAGCAGTCTTGACCACCATCCTGTAAAGTCTTTCTTTTCCTACCAAATGCAACAGATTAAGGTAGTGTTATAAACAAAAGCAACAGCATTTTTTCCCCTCACTTTTATGACAGAGTAATCTTTTCTTCTTTTTCTGTTACACCAGCTGCAGGCTGTTTCCTACCTTACAGCCTTCATCTTTCTCGGTCGGTTTCAGCTTCTTGTTTAATTAGCTGGAAAAGTCAGCGTGAGGTTTGGAGCTCCTGAAATACACTCCTGCTGCATCTGTGGACTGTGGTTTGTTTGAATGGTTATTTCTGTCCAGATAGTCAGAGCTTCCAGTTGTCTAAGACATGAACTTCACCCCCCCCCCTGAAAAATTTTTTTTATTGTCAAAATGTCAGAATGTCATTTTTTTTCACTCACTTCATGCAGTTGAACCCTCCATATAACTTTATAAATTTGCGATAGATGCCCTGGAGTACTAAATTGACCGTGCAGTTCTGTATTACCATCCATCCATCCATCTTCATCCGCTTTGTCCGGGGCCGGGTCGCGGGGGCAGCAACCTAAGCAAAGAGGCCCAGACCTCCCTCTCCCCAGCCACCTCCTCCAGCTTATCCGGGGGAATACCAAGGCGTTCCCAGGCCAGCCGAGAGATATAATCTCTCCAGCGTGTCCTGGGTCTGCCCCGGGGCCTCCTCCCGGTGGGACATGCCTGGAACACCTCACCCAGGAGGCGCCCAGGGGGCATCCTTGTCAGATGCCCGAACCACCTCAGCTGGCTCCTTTCGATGTGGAGCAGCAGCTGCTCTACTCTGAGCCCCTCCCGGATGGCCGAACTTCTCACCCTATCTCTAAGGGAGAGGCCAGCCACCCTTCGGAGGAAGCTCATTTCTGCCGCTTGTATCCGCGATCTCGTTCTTTCGGTCACTACCCACAGCTCGTGGCCATAGGTGAGGGTAGGGACGTAGATCGACCGGTAAATTGAGAGCTTCACTTTTACACTCAGCTCCCTCTTCACCACGACGGACCGGTGCAGCGTCCGCATCACTGCAGCTGCAGCCCCAATCCGTCTGTCGATCTCCGGCTCCCTTCTCCCATCACTCACGAACAAGACCCCGAGATACTTGAACTCCTCCACTTGTGGCAGGAACTCATCCTGTATTACCACTTGTCTAATTCTTTCTACTTATTGTGCACACCTAATATTGTTTTGGATTAGGTATTGAGCATGGAAACTATGGACAGTAACCAAACTCACAAACTGATATGAATGGCGTGATGTTTTTGCTTCAAATCGCTTTATCCCTAATACAATGTGAGTCTGATCTCTTGTGCTCCAAGAGCTCAGTGGACCTGCTACTTCAGTTCAGAGGATACTGCAGTTGCTTTATCTAAACGAATTACTGCTGTCAGTCACTAAGGTTAAAGTGCAAAATAAATAATGTATCAAGCCAGGACAAAGCAACAAATTTCCTTCTGTGTGCACAAGGTGGCATCCCACTGTTACGTGCCTGTGTGGCTCCCAAAAAGTAATAAATGTATGAGGAGTTAGAGTTGACATATGCTTCTTGCTTTGTGCTGGTTGTTGGGCTTTATGTCATTGTGAAACTTTCTTCTGGCAGCTCAGCTCACTGGACCTTGACAGCATTTCATTAGACAGGATGTCCTCAGGGTTCTCAAGGAGAGGAAGCCTTTCTTCTTCCACAGACACATTCACTGACATTGCACTGTTCTGGCCTGTAAAAACATCTGCTAAAGTATCTGTTAATGAGATAGGAAAATATGGCTGCCCTGTGATTCTTGTGCTCAGCAGTTAGTCTAGAGTATAGAAATAATTATATTTAGATAATACTTAAAAAAACACACAGTCCTCAGATGCCTATATTAGGCAACAAAGTCACCTGCATGTAGAATAGAATAGAATAGAATAGAATAGCCTTTATTGTCATTGTACAGAGTACAACGAAATTGGAGTGCCACTCCCTTGGTGCAAGTTTCAATAATAAATATAAATGTAAAATATAAAAGGTACAAAAAAAACAATCGTAAGTACTCAAACAATAGTATGTACAATATATACAGGATAGCAGCATTAATATAATGACAGTATGAATAGCAGCATAATATAATGACAGTGACGGTATGGAATAGGTTCAATTGTTTTTGTGCTTATTTACTACGGTGATAGCTCTGGGAAAGAAGCTATCCCTGAATCTGTTTGTCCTGGTTTTATGTGACCTGTACCGTCGGCCTGACGGTAATAGTTCAAACAGTTGGTTGCTGGGGTGAGAGTGGTCCTTGATGATATTGCCAGCTCTGCTGAGGTACCGAGAGTTTGCAGTGACCTCCAGGCTGGGCAGAGAGCAGCCAGTGATCTTCTGGGCTGTGTTGATGACCCTCTGCAGTACTTTCCTGTCTGCAGCTGAGCACCCTGCATACCATGTTGTTATGCCGTACGTTAGGATGCTCTCTATGGTGGCTCTGTAAAATGTCACCAGCAGCCTCTCCTCCAGGTTGTTCCTCCTGAGCACTCTCAGAAAGTGGAGACGCTGCTGGGCCTTTTTAACCACCGCTGTAGTATTTGCAGTCCAGGAGAGGTCATCAGATATCTGCACGCCCAGAAACCTCATGGAGTGTACCCTCTCCACACAGCTCCCGTGAATGTAAAGTGGGGCCGGGTCTGCTCTGCCCTTCCTGAAGTCCAAGATAAGTTCTTTAGTTTTCGTGGTGTTCAGTTGGAGGTTGTTAACTGAACACCACTCAGTCAGTCTGTTGACCTCATCTCTGTAGTCCGACTCATCCCCCCTTGAGATGAGTCCAACCACTGTGGTGTCATCCGCGAACTTTATGATGGTGTTTGAGAGATGGGTAGGGGAGCAGTCGGATGTGTAGAGCGTAAACAGGAGGGGACTCAAAACACATCCTTGTGGAGACCCGGTGCTGAGTGTGATGGTGCTGGACCGGTGGGGGCCGAGTCTGACAGACTGTGGTCTATTTGTCAGGAAGTCCTTGATCCAGAGGCAGATGGGGGTGGAGAGTCCCAGGTGAGACAGTTTCTGGACCAGGATCTCCGGGATGATATGATTGAATGCTGAGCTGAAGTCCAGAAAGAGCATTCTCACATAGCTTCCTCGGTGCTCCAGGTGACTCAGTGCAGTGTGGAGCGCTATGGTGATAGCGTCCTCGGTGGAACGATTTGTCCTGTAGGCAAATTGGTGGGGGTCCAGAGTGGGAGGCAGACCGGCCCTGATGTGCTGACAGACCAGTCTCTCAAAGCACTTCATCACTACAGGCGTAAGTGCAACAGGCCTGTAGTCATTTGGGCTGGCCACAGCTGTCTTCTTGGCGATGGGGATGATGGTGGAGGTTTTGAGGCAGGGTGGGACGGTGTTTGATGACAAGGAAAGGTTGAAGATTTTAGTGAAGACTCCGGTCAGTTCGTCAGCACATGCTCTGAGAACCTTTCCATGTATTCCATCAGGACCTGCCGCCTTCCTGGGATTCACTGACCTTAGAACACACCTCACTTGGTGCTCCCTAAGTGTTAGTGTGCCAGTGCTGGGGGCGGGTGGAAGTGGTGTGGCAGCTGAGGGCTTGGTCGTCTCAAAGCGGGCGAAGAAACGGTTTAGATCCTCAGCCAGTGAGGCATCAGTCCTAGATGTTGCCTGGTTATTGCTTCTGTACTTTTAACCTTAGACTTCATAAGAAAGCTCTGAAATTTATGAGTCCCACTGCTTAGAATATGAATATAGAAAGATGTACTTTATTGGTTCAAAGAAAACAGAGGATAATAACAGTTATCTGAACTTTCTTTATAATTGGCCCAGCATTTATGCAATTGCAAAGTCTGTAATCCTGGTTGTGCACTTTAGCACCATGGAGGTCTATTTAACTTTTCATTTCAATTCTATCGGATACAATAGATAATACAAAGGATAAAATTTTTTTTTTTTCATAGTGATCCCTTTGAGCAATACTGTAACAGCATGTTTGTGGAGGCATGACTGACTAAGTGTTTCACTGAATGTTTAAGATTTGGCTTATGAAATGGACTGGCTGTCTACAGTCTAGGTCTTTCCTGTTCCTTACTGACTATTATTTCTTTACTGACTAAAGAAAGAAAGAAAAGGATGAGCAACAAAGTTTTGATAATGACATCAGGGAACACTTAGATATAGACGCATATATATATATATATATATATATATATATATATATATATATATATATATATATATATATATATATATATATATATATATATATATATATATATAAAAATTACAATTCAGCTGATTTGGAAGCTGAAGGTTAATTAAAGTGATAAATGTTGAGATTATGGTATGAGCAACTATGTTAATTAAATTACAAATCATTATTCAAATGTAGTGATTATCAAGTTATTTGTTCATCAAGATGTGAAAATTTAAAAAAGTAAATGAATTGCAAGAAAACATGCCAAACCAAAGCAAAGGAGGATGAACTGTGTGTGACAAAAATGAGGAAACAGTTTGTCAGTGCTGTTGCACACCCACAAAACAGGATTATCATGCAGACAGTTAGGAGGCAGACAAAAACACAATTTCCTTAGCGCCTCATTACGAAGAGATGTTTTCTGTTCATGTTTAATAGTGAGGGTTTCCTCCTAACTAGCAACAACTAATGGAAGATAGGCATAAAATGGTTATGAATAGTGCAGATCAAAAAAATAAGAGAGTAAAGAGTACTGTTTATTTATTTATTTATTTGGGGCTTAAGTGGGGTTCAAAAAGCCCAAAGAAACAATAATTTAGAAAACAACAACAGTACAAATATCTTCAGTTGTTTGAGGTCCATAATGTTCCAAACAACCACTTCAGAGACTGCAACTAAATGAGGCAATAGAGTATGGAGCCTGCCAATAGCACTGCTGGAGTCACAGCTGTTCAAATGGGAAAGGGTGGGGGATGATGTAGACACTTATTATCATTCTGGGACACTCGCTCTGATTACACACTGGTGGCTCTTAATTGTCATCTTCAAAAAAGATGAAGTAGTTTCCTGCTGCAACAAACATAATGAAAGACTTGTGTCGTCCAAACGGAGTACAACAATTGAGATTAGTAGCAAACTCAAGGGTGGCAAAATTGTTTTCTGTGCATCTGTCTGCCTCTGTGTGTGTGTGTGTGTGTGTGTGTGTGTGTGTGTGTGTGTGTGTGTGTGTGGTATGGGTAAGGGATCAAGATCAACATTTTATGTTGTTATTTTTTTAACCTGTAGTTTTGTTACCTTGCGTCTGATATCAGAAGGGCAGTTTGACCCAGAAGGCCTTTTGACTGATCAGAGAGCACTTTAGCCTTGAGGGTCCTGCTGTGTCCACAGTGAGCCTGCAAGCAACTTTATCATTTTCCTTTAAACCCAGAAATCACTCTGCAGTGATGAATGAGGGAGAGTCAGGGAGTATACAGGAATAGGGGTGACAAAACCTTGTGTCACAGCAGCACACAGCTGGACAGTGGCAGAAGAATGGGAGTAAGTTAGGCAGGCCTAAAGGGAAGAAGGGTCTTATAAATGGTTCCTGCTTTGGGCCAAATACTCAATTAGCTGATCTGACAAAGTCTTCTGTTTCCCCTCTACCTTTATTTTTTCCTGGCCTTGTGAAATGTTTATATTCAGCTTAGAGGCACAAGAGAAGGTTATTGCAGATGTGAGATGAGCTAAAGGTCAAATACTTGTTTTCATTTTTGTATTCTGTTTTTATCATGATTTTATGGTTATAAATTAAATGTAAGAGTTGAAGTAAGTAAGGAATAACATTTTTACAATCCAGTTCTTTTTATTAGAGTCAAGGCTACAATTACATAATATTCAAAAATTTTATAAATTCAAAGGCTGTGTAAAATACTGCTTGTAGAATATTCACTTTACAAAACAGTCATTAATACTTAATATACCAGTACTTGAAAAGGGGTTATATGTGTTTTCCTGTTATTTTTGTACCTGACATAACATTCAAGTTAAGGCACATGTATGCAAATAATAACAAGTAAGTTAGTAAAAAACAACAACAACCCAATTCTAATTAGAAATAACAAACAACATAAGTTACTCATCTGTCACCAATGTTTGTTTTTTTCTTTAAAATGTTTTGTGCTTTTTTGTCCTACAGTAAGTCTAACTGTACTTTTCCCTGGAACACTCTCGCACAGTCTGTTCTCTAAAACCTAAAAGAGGAATTATGGATTGGATCAACTGGTCCCTAAATGCAATTGACACCCCTTTCTCAACGAGAAGTTTGGGCTTGGGTGAGCCTGAGTGCTGAAGATATCTACCTATTCAGAACCAGGGTTCTGGCTGATCGGAGCTGGCTTGGCCCTGGCTTATCGAAGAATTAAGGAAGCAGAACCGGCTGTTCAAACCCCCGAAAGGCTGCCCGCTGGGATTGAAATGATGGGACGAGGCGTGAGTTTCTCAAAATGGGCTCATTGAGTGCAGCACGGATAAGATCTTGGAGAGGCTACAGCTGCTGCGAATACTCAGAATAAGATCTCTGACTGCAGACTGGATTACATCTCGGAAGGGCTAGCTCGGAATAACATCTCTGTGCGCAAATTGGATGACATCTCGGGGAGGCACACTGTTGTGAGTCTCAGAATCGGCTCCTTGAGCACAAGAAATGACAACATCACAGAACGCAAGTATGACGAAGCTCGTGGCTCTCCAACGGGAGATTGAGAGACCAGCGTTGGACTGTAGAACTGCTTTGAAATTCATATGAGCTGTTCGCACTAAGGTAAAAAGCACCATCACTTCATCCGGATACCCTCTCGGCGCCAGCTGCGGTCGCAAGGCTGGAGCCGAACAAAAACACCCTGATAACGACTGTGTTTAGTCTGTTCCTTCCCATTCCATGCAAGGCCACCTGGGTTGGCTGGAAGACTGTTTACTTAGCCTAGCAGGACGAAGGACACTGTCTCAGCTGAACTCTGGACACGCACACACATACATATACACTGATATGCACACACTCATCCCTCCTCCCTTTCCAAATGCCTTCGACGCTTATTCCCTTCCGATGCCGATGGTGGATCAAGGAGACCAGCGCACAGGCTGCAGGCCCGGATGTACTGTCTAAATCGGCTGTCCTTCACCCTTTACCCACCCCTGTTGCTTGTCATGTGTTTCTTTGGTGTATTAAGAGTTTTTTTCATGTTCTATGTTCAGAGGTGTTTTTTTCTGTTCTCAAACTGATATATAGTGTTACTGTCACGATTTGCAAAGGCAGATTGTGTGGAGATGACAGAATGAGGAATCTAAACGCAGACACAGATGCCGGGGAAGGTTTTAAAGGCGAGCCTTTATTTATGGCTTTATGAAAACTCTACCACACAACAAGTGAGGGGGAGATGAAAAACACAAACGAAAACCTGAACTGGGAGACGCTAACCAAAAGAACACGAGGAATGTAGAAAACAATGTGAAACGTGAAAACTGGGAATGAGAAAGCAGAGACATGGAGACACCTAAACCCTAGAAATAATTACTAAGTAAACAGAAAACTATAAATCAATGAACATTAACAATGTTTGAAGGTCCTAGCATATATTCATGTGTAAATAAATCATCTACAGTGTCTGCACTGATCTGTGAACAGTTAAAGAAATCTGCAAATGCAAAAATAAATACTCATGAAGGAAAAGTGTTTTCCTCCAAGAACTGGTGGTTCTCTTTGGGATGATTTGGAGTCTTTAGTACCCTTCTGCCACTGCATATCTGCAAATGTGGTACTCAAATGTGTGAAGGTTTATGATTCCAGCACTATCTCAGCCACACAGTTATACACTATGAGGCTACATAACACCATTTGCACCAGTTGTACCTCTCAGCAATTTTAAGCATGATGTCACTGGGTTTGGTAGGTACAGCAATGTATAGTTCTGGTTTGCTGAAAATAATTGCTTATGTTTAAGCAGTAGATGGCAAGTACTATTTTTGAGCTCTGGTAAAATAAAATTGTTTCCGTATCTTTCTCTTGTTTGTAGGTGAAAAAAGAAAACCCAGGTAAACTTAGAAGACTATAGCACACTTAATTACTTAATTACTATACTTAATTTGATAGACTACTCATGCAGTAAAAACCTTGAAACTACAATATTTTCTTTAGATGCAGAAAAAGCATTTGACAGAGTTAACTGGAAATTTCTATTTGCAACTTTACACAAATTTGGTTTTGGATCCTCTTTCATTAACTGGTTAAAAATATTATATAATTCCCCAACAGCTTGTGTCAAAACAAATGACCAAAAACCTCCAGTTTCTGTCTCCTGAGGGGCACCAGGCAGGGATGCCCACTTTCCCCTTCACTGTTTGCAATTTTTATTGAACCACTAGCAGCAGCAATTAGACAGAATTCAGTAATTAAGGGCATAAAATGCAAGAACGTGGAACATAAAATCAGCCTTTATGCAGATGATGTGTTACTCTTTCTCCAAAACTCACAAACCAATATCTCTGGGGTGATTGAGTTGATGAACTTTTTTGCAAGAATGTCAGATTACTCAATTAACTGGTCAAAATCTACAGTTCTACCGATTAATTGCTCCTTCCATAATTTTTCTTCTACACCACTGCAATTGGGAAATATAAAATATTTAGGTATTAATGTTTCTCCCAAGCTTGCAGATCTAACTAAATTAAACCATATCCCACTTTTAAAGAAAGTAGAAGGTGATCTGGGTAGATGGAAATGTCTACCCTTATCACTCATGGGAAGGGTTGCCGCTATAAAAATGATGGTCTTACCAAAAATAAATTATTTATTCTCAATGATCCCAACTAAACCGCCACAAGATTGGTTCAGATCTCTAGATTCATGTATGGCCAAATTCCTTTGGAAAAATAAACCCCCACGTATAAGCTTAAAAACACTACAAAAGACCAAGGATAAAGGAGGATTAGAACTACCTAACTTTCAGCACTACTTCTTAGCCAACAGGCTTCAGTATATCTCAGGATTGCTAAAACACCTTCTTAGATTAACCTTGGCTAGATGTAGAACAAGCACTTTGCAATAATCTAGAGATTTCAGACCTACCATTTATCAGCTCAAACATCCAACGACATGAATGCTTCAAAAGCATCAGCATCAGCGTTTCTCTGACAGCATGGTGGGAGTTTCTAAAATTGACGGAGACTTCATTAATCCCATGCAAACGTACACCTATCTGGAACAACCCTGACATATTACAAAACAATAATATGATAAACTTTTCAGATTTGAGTGGTAAAGGAATCAAATATTTAGAACATATATTAGAAGAAACAGAATTTATTTCATTTGACAGACTAGTTACACAATATAGGATCAACAAGAAAAGATTTTTAGAATATCAACAAATTAAATCCATAGTAAAAAAGAAATTTAAACCGGGTCAAGTTGAACTACAAACACCACCAAGTGTGGTTCAATTTCTTACTCTTAAAACCCCCAAATTACTTTCCAAAATATACAGAATGCTTTCTAAAACAGATGAATCAATATCACTTCCTACTGCAAAATGGGAAGCGGATTTATCAGTTAACTTAGACCAAAACTTCTGGTCTCAGATTTGCTTAAAAACCTTTCATCTAATTAGAAATCCCAGTCTTCAATTAATTCAATACAAAATACTACATAGAGTACGCTATACTGGTCATCGGATGTTCAAGATGGGCTTTACGTCTACCAACAACTGCTCACACTGCCAAACCAATTCACCGGACAATTATATCCACGCTCTTTGGTTCTGTCCACTAGTTTTGGCGCGAGATATGTGAAGACTTATCAAAGTGTCTGAAATGTAACATTCCAACTTCCCCTTTAGTGTGTTTGTTGGGCAGCTTAGATAATGTCACTACAGAAAAGAATATCGCCCATATGGTTTTCACTGCCCTATGCATAGGCAAGAAAACAGTCCTCTGGAAAAATAAAAATAATCTTAATTCTAACCAATATAGAAATTATCTATTAGATTACATTAGTCTTGATACAGCCTCTGCCACCACATCAGATCAATTGCTCTGGGCTCCTTTGATCAGCTCCATCACCTAGTGGGGGTGGGGGGTCATAGTTTGGTCCCACCTTCACTGTTGTGATTGGTGTGGGGGTAGGGACAGGCTTAGGGCGTCGGGGGGTTCCCCAGGAGCATCTTCCTTGGAGGGCTCAATCCGGGGTAGCGGTCATGGCCTATTAAGGGCTCTGTTGGCTCTTAGGTGACGGTTTCCTCATGGTTGCGTGCAGCGGGGCTAGGGGAGGGTCTGTGCTGACGGGCCTGGCCTTTTTGACGGCCACGTCTGGCCCATGTACCTGAAACATAAGAACATCAGGAGGATCAATTGTGTGACCTGGTAGCCTGGCTGCCCCTGGGTGGGCCCGAGACAGGCGTGAAGTTGTGGGGGCGCTCCGTCTCTGGGCTGGGGCCCTGGCTGGGCCTCGGGGGCTTGGGTCCTGGTTGCCGGGGTTGTGGGCGGGTGGGTGTATGGGGGCCCAGTCCTGCCGCAGGGTGCCGCCGGTGCATCGAGCCACCTGGGGGGCTCTTCAACTGGTGGGGGAGGTTGTTACATCTTGCAGGAGCTTTCCTCTCTTCAGGAACTCACTCTGCAGGAGGGGGAGATACAGGAGAGGTGGAAGATCTCAGCCTGGGCATCTATTGTCTTGTGTAGTCTGGGAGATGAGTGGATGATGGGGTGGGTGCAGTTTTCTCTGAGGTGGGGTCGGGTGGGCTCTCCCGGGCTCTGTGGGGTATGGGGGTGCCTACTGGGGTCAGCGGGGGAGCTGGCCCCAGGGAGGGGTCACTTGCCCCTCCCTTCCTTCCCTCCCCATCTCCAGCTGCCTCCCTCTTCCCGCTCCACCACAATCACCCACACATGCAGGGCCTTGGGGGTAAAGATGTGTCACCAGGGTGCAAGGGAGGCATCCCCCCCATCTGTCCCCTTCTGGCTGCCTGTGCCTCAATTTTATCTCACAACTTAGACATTCACATTATTCACACTCTCATAACACACACATATAGGATCTTGGGGGTGGGCACGCTACACGGAATCCAAAAGACCATCAGGGTGTACAACCTCACCCCTGGCGTCATTGCCCACCTCTGAATTTTAAATACACGTAGACATTGAGGGCTAGCAGGAGGGTGCAGTTTCTCCCGGTACCCTCTCTCTGGGGACATCTCTCTGGGGACATCCTAGGTCCTCCAAGATATGGAGGCCTATCTCCCACACCACTTCCCCTACCAGTGGCAGACGCCCTCAGACATCGGTGCATTGGTGGTTCTTTGTGTCCGGGGATGGGCGTCCAGGTACACACCGGCTCACTCCTTGGTGGCTGCTTATCGGGGCCAGGAGGCTGGGGCTCGCTCGGGCCACTTCGGGGGTGGGGTGAGTGAAGACCCCAAACCTCCCTACGCCCGCTCATATGTAGTGTTGCTGTGTGCTGTTCTAAAATACATTTAAAACACAGGAGAGCATGGTTCCTGCTTCCTATCAGATCTCCCTCTCTTTCTTTCATTCTTTCTTCCTGTCCTATCCCCCAGTCATGTCTGTCCCGTCTTTAGAAAATGAAAATAAAATAAATACATAATTATAATAACGGTCAATCAAATGGACCAATATGGCAAGGCCATGATGATCCACTTGGCAAAGTAAATCCACTTGGCATCTTTCTTGGCCTTCAGACAACAATTCTGATGGCTAAAGATCCAAACGGGACAGCCAAAAAAAAAAAGAAAAAAAAAAGAAGCCTATAGCAAATTAGTTGCTACAGCTTACCCTATCAGGGCACAATGTTTGGAAAGAGTGGTGCATTGGTCCCTTTTTGTCTGTAGTTCCAAAATAACTAAAAATGCACAGAAATGCTATACAGGAGACCAAGATGATATATTGCCAAAAACCTAATGCTGGCAGGGTTTTGAAGAAATGGATACAATTAAGTCCAAGCTGAACACCAATAAGAAAAAGCTGCCACAGAAACTACAAAGCCAACAACAATGAAGCTATGCATGCAAACTGTAAGGAGGAGGAAATGATGCAGGAATGTGTACAGTTACAAAACAGCACCGTGTGCAGATATTTTCTTACCAAGACAAAGAATTGTGCTACATGCGCCTTCAACAAACCAAATGTAGACTTCCACAGTGCACTGTCCACACATAGCAAAAAGGAACTTCATTAAGATGTTGTTTGTTTGCTTGTCTTTTTTTTAATTACTCCTCTGCTCTTTGGGCACAATAGGATAAACACGAACCATAGCAGCCTACTCACTAACTTCTGGTTGTGGCTTAGGAAGAGTATTGTCTTGTGAACTCCCACCTTTCTTCTGTTTTAAGATTAGAGTGTTTATAGTTTCTTTTTTGACTCAGTTGTGTGTAAGCATGTATTTAAACATTTATTTAGACACTTCTGTCTAAATAAATGTTGCAGGTTATAAATGTGACTTTACTGGTATTTATTATCTCTGGCTTTGCACCTCACTTGCCATGCCAAACTTATTATTTAACACCTTAATATACCCTAGGTCTCGTTACCTATATGCAGTGCATTATTTTAAATGTTATCCCCAAAAAAGGCAGACTCTATTCTTTTGACCACAAGTCCTCTATATCTGCTTCCTAACATTATATCCATCCTAAATAGATGGTAGAAATTGAATGCCTTAATATCAATCACCCTCAATTCCTGTTTGACCGACTTCTCCATAGGTTTACCTATCATATCCAAGGGCAGTGGCGATGATACGGATGACCACTTGGTGTCACCACTTAAACCTGGGCTTTTTTTAGGTCGTCAGCTCCTCATCCTTAGAAGAAGGGCATTGATTTTTAAATGGAGGGTCTTTGCGTTCTCCTCTCATTCAGTTCTTCCTCAGTAATCTCTTCTTCACTCAAGTTAGCTCTTATCCCGTGTCATCTGGCTTAAAATAACATATTCAATCAGATACATTATTCTAGTCATCAGTTGCTGAAACGAAGAAAATACCAATTTTCTGAGTGAAATCAAGCAACTATTTGCTTGTCAATTTTAATAAGCAATATAAATAATCTGGAATGCACAGGATATTTCATCAAGATACATTTTTCAATATAAATAAAAAATTTGACCTGTTCCAAACTCTAATAAGGTGATTTTGTAGGGTTACTCTGCTACTGGGTGCACGAACGTAGCCACATTGTTTGTATATTCAAACATGCACTCACAACCTCACTAGTAGAGGATAAAACACTTTAGAATCATATAATTTTTCTAGGTGTATATCGAACTCTAGACACTAATCGCATCCTCTATATATTTGAAAGAGGACCTGTGAAGTAGTAGTAACACATTTGTAGAAGATCATTTTACAAGCATGATTCTGATTTCTTTGCTGTTAAAGTCTAAAGGCACACGAAGTTGCTTCAGTGCCATTCTTATACACTTAGTTGTATATATGCGATTCAGTATGTTAGTATGTTCCTGCTTGGGCTAGAGAGGGGCGGTGATTCAGTCGACTGGTTCTGTCATCCCGCTGTTCCATTTGCAAAGTGTGATCAGCAATTATCCTCTCTCATTACTGCGACCTGGAGAGCTGAGCCTGAGGAGCTCACTGGGACCCTTCAGATAACACAGTGACATGGGGGGCTGTGGAGAACACCAATACTTAACCACTAACTACACAACATATAACAGCCCTTATCTGGCAACTCCAGCCAGCTGACAGAGGCTTACCAGGAACATATTGAGGAATGCTCCCTACAGAGCGTGTGGGATGCAAAAAATAACTCGCATATAAAAGCGTATGCAAACACACAGATTTAGTGACTATCCAAATACACATCTGCATTACTTTAACTGCGCTATTAAGCACATGGAACGATCGAGATAGTTTTACATCCTGAGCTCTTAATACCACTTTGAATATAAAGTTTTGCCTATTTGTTAGTTTTTCAAACAGATCTATATATCCTTTCTACTGAAAAATCACCATTAAGTACAAGATGGCCACTGACATTATTGTATGGGATAAATCTAGTTGCCAAGTTATGGCCTTTATTTGGCCCAGAAAGAGGAGTAAAATTGGCTATTTTGTCTAAATCCGTCTACCGGGGGTTAATCCCTGTTCTTCCAAATTTTCTGAACCTCACTGTACATGAATTTTCCTTCTTCTGAGCACATGGGCAAGAAAAAAAAAACATGATAATTTAACCCCTAGATTTTGCTTAGTGTCTTTAGGCAATATAAAACACAAATGCAAAATCACTATATTACTTTACACGACATCTAAGGGTCAAAGACTTGATATGAAAACTTGTTGACAAATTACAAAAAAATAAATATACATCATTTTGACTACAAATAAAAAGCTAATAGCAAATATACTACAAGTATAACTGTTAAAAAGGAAATCCAAAGTTTATAGTATCTGATGCTGTCTTCTGTGTCTTGGCAAAATTGTGTACAAATTTGGGAAGGCATTTAAACTTATCCCCTAAAAAATCTAAAGTCACACAGTACTGGCAGGAACAATCCACTTTACTCAAGAAATATTCAATGGTGACATTTTACAATGGTGTTTGTGTGAAATAGTAAATAAGAGATGATGTTTCACTTGCCAGCAGCCTAGTATTCGCAATTAAAGCTTAAAATATGCTACGCTTCTTTTATTTATTATTTAACTTTTGACAGGACAAGTGTTTCTACAATGTAAATTCTGTTATTGCAGATTTAGACAACATGAGGGAGTCTTGTAGATATCTTTTGTACAAGCTATGAACATATTTTCAGTGATTACAATAGCTTCCTTTTTCAGTCATGTAAATATTTAACATTTTACACACTTTAAATCTATTTACACATTTATATAGATTAACTGCTTCATTCCTGGTCCAGAACATATTGTTTGTATTTTAAATTCTGTTTTGCACTCATAACTTTCTGTGAAAATTCACAGATACCAAACACCAAAACCCAACAGTTATGGTCAGTAACACGAGGTAACCCAAAGATGACTTGAGCATATAATAAGTCATTTTTGATTAATTTGATTCCGCTTAACATTATGTTTTAATCATATCATATTCAGACCATTCTGTGCCATGTCATGCCCTGAACATTGTGCATTTGTGATGTATATTGATTTATTTAGGTTCTTCTTTTAATAACTTGCAGTTTTATTTTTATGAGTCTTGCTCATGTTTTTAACTAAACATTACAACAGCAAAGCTTTGCTCAACTGATCTGAGGAAAGGACAGGGAGACAGCATGTATGAGTGGGGCAGAGATGCAGTTGTTGTGTTATGGCCAACATTTTGACTCTTTGGGATAGGGGGGTTTGGCAGCTTGTGGAAGGTTTACAGCTGAAATCTCAGCAAAATGTTTGCTTCTGTTTTGGATCTGCACCATCACCATTATTTAGGCACAGCACTTGCCAACACTAACTGCCTAATTAAGCATTCAGTGGTGCTCTCACTGACTTTGAGGTCATTTTCACTCTGGCTTGGAATGCAATCATTTAATTTTGCAGATAGTACATCACCGGCTTATTGTTATGAATAACAGCTCTTGGAAAGTGTTTTACTGAGACTCATTTTATCATCAACCATTTTACATTATCTACACTGGGCTTTTACTTAGATCTAATGGTTGTGACCATATTAGACCTATAGTATGTACCCCCGTTATGAGTAAATGTCACAGATCACCTACGGGGGTTCTTCTCTATTATCCCTGCTGTATCACTTGCCTTTTTATCTGCTGAAACACAGTTGGGCATGTATATTTAGTCTTTCCTGAGACCAAACTGAAAATAGGGGCAAATGTTCCTGAATTGTCTCCAGGGGAAGTGTGTCTTGTGTACAGTGTTATATTCCGATGCTTTACATACATAACCTATTGAAAGATAAGAAGTATTTAACCTGATGCTATCAAGCTGCTTCACATCTTAGAAATACAATATTTGACCTCTTCACACTGACAACACAAAGCCTTACAGAAATGCTCTCAGAATGAAAGTGCTAAGGTGCTTGTGTACGTGTTTCGCATTGCTCTATTGAACAAAGATTCAGAGTTCAGCAGCTTGATGCTAGGCTGTAACAAATAAAAGCTTAAAACTCTTTGATTTGTACTTTGGTATCCTGAGTTAGCATCATAATGGCAGTGGTTCACAGTCAGAACAAGAGTCTCAAAGGTCTAGTATCATTTTTTCATGACTGCCTGTTCAAACAGACCCTGTATCTAGTCCTTTTCCCCATTATTTTTATTTACAGTGTTGTGCATGCTTACAAACATGCTTTCAGGTGCACTGTTAGGTTGCCAGAATATGCTGGGATTCTGATCAAACGATTCTAACAGGAGCCCATGAAGTGGGGTCTGGTGCTCTTGCTCTTTCCTCTCATTGGCTGTAAATGCCTAAGTATTTATACAAGGTCACAAGGGTGGTTCGTTTTTGATAACTGTTGACTGATGGTCACATACCTTGGGTCAGGACTGCCTCTGGTGTTTTGGTGACATTTAGAATGAGTCATGTGGGTCATGTCACAACACTTGATGAAGGTGTCTATCTTTTTGTGATACATAAATAAATGTCCATGTGGAGAAGGATCAAATCTATTATCATGTTTTCTCACATTCCTTTATAAGGCAACACAACATTGGACCGTTGTTTTGTTGTATTTAATGCCTGAAAATGTGTTGACTTTATATGTACTTATACCGTTAGTGGCAGAAAAAATAAATCACAGTTTTAACAGTTTAACTTACTATTTTATTATTTCACTTATAATGCAAACAGCTATGTGTGTGTGTGTGTCACTATATTTTGACATAGGTGAATAATGTCAACACTTAACACTAAATTGGGTATTAAAAAAAGAATGTGTCAAATATTTTATGTTTTTATCCCTGAGTCACCCACTCTCTTGCCAGTGTTATCTGCTGCTAGCTGGTGTTTACCATCATCTATAGTGATGTTAAATTGACTGATTCTTATATAGAGCTTTTCTACTCTATCTGAGCACACAAAGCACTTTTACACAACTTGTCTCATTCACCCAAGCACACTTTTTGTAAGTGCTTTCGATCTAACATTTACATTCCAATGGGACCATTGGAGAGCAACTTGGGGTTAATATCTTGCCAAAGGATATTTGGCATTCAGACTGGAGGGATCGAATCACGAACCTTCCGATTAGCAGATGACCTGCTCTACCACCTGAGCTACAGCCAGCCCAGTGGCTGATGCAACCCATTGGTTTATGGAGTCCTGTTCCTTACCTTCAAGATGAAAAACACCATTAACCTTTTAGTGTTTTGAATCCTGTGGAAAATCCTCCTTTCTGTAATGTAGAACTAAACTTTACAAAATGGGCTTAATGGACGTGGGAAGTTTGATAGAACTAATGTGTGAACTATAAAGAAAAGGAAAATATTGAAATTAAGTGAATGTCTCTATTTAACCCTCCTGCCATCCTTTAAAAAACTCACACCCATCACCCTAGGGACCATTCTCAGCCACGCCATAAAAAGACCATATATCCATATTTTATTCCACTTTAAATTAGCCAACCTTGTAAAACTACTTCTCCCTGAAATATTCATGTAAAGTTTTAATTATATTTTCGTTGTTTTAACCCTTCAAATCCCAGTGTTATTACATGAGCGCCCTGTGTTATAAGCCCCAAAAACCAAAAAACGAAACTAAATATTTCCACAAAAAACCAGTTGAAGTAATATGTGATTGTCATTATAAGTAGGCCTTTAGATGGACCAAAGATTGGCACCAACATACATTTTGACCTGCCATTATTTTTTTTGCATTTTTTTTGCAATTTAAAAATTAAAACTTCAAGGCCCTGAGTCTTCATTGACATCCAAGAAAAGAAGAAAAAATAAAATCATATGATGATAATTTGGGGTTGAAAAATAGCGTTTATAATGGAAGTCAATGGGCAGAAAATGGTCCCCAGGGTGATGGGTGTGGGGATTTCTGCTGCTCAGCCATTTTAGGCTGATTTAAGGAATTCACACTGGAATATTAACATTGACAGGTAAAAACTATCCTGTGGCAAGTTTGGTTATATTCCACTGAACACAGTGGAAATGGCAGCCATTTAACACATAGCAGTGGCACAAAAAGGTCCCAAGAAGGCAGGAAGGTTAAAAAAAAAAAAATCATGACGTGGTATTATACCTGTGGGTCATTTATATGGATACACCGTAATAAAATGGGAATGGTTGGTGATATTAAAGTCCTGTTTGTGGCACATTAGTATATGTGAGGGGGCAAACTCCTCAAGATGGGTGGTGACCATGGTGGCCATTTAGAAGTTGGCCATCTTGGATACAACTTTTGTTTTTTCAATAGGAAGAGGGCCATGTGACACATCAAACTTATTGGTAATGTCACAAGAAAAACAATGGTGTGCTTGGTTTCAACGTAACTTTATTCTTTCATGAGGTATTTACAAGTTTCTCTTTGTTCACAGCCATTGACATGTCGAAGAGGTTAACACGTGAGGAGCGGATCGAAATTGTGTTGATATCTGGTGAACGCAGTAACCGGGTCATTGCAGCAGATTTCAATGCAAGACACCCTACGAGACCACCCATCTCCCATGCTACAGTTAGCAAACTGCTTGCTAAGTTTTGTGAAACTGGTTCAGTGTTGGATTTGCCAAAATGTGGACGCGACAAAACTGTCACTAATGAAGAAACATCAGTGGCAGTCCTAGCTTCATTCAGCAAGAGCCCACAGCATAGCACTCGCCACATGTCACTGGAGAGTGGCATTAGTCGAACATCCCTTCGGCGGATATTAGCTACTCACAAATAGCACCCTTACAAACTCCAGCTACTGCAGCATCTCAACAAGGATAACCCAGATCGGCGCACAGAATTTGCAGAATGGGCAAAACAAAAATTGGAACAGGACCCTCAGTTCACGCAGAAGATTTTGTTCAGTGATGAGGCAAACTTTTATGTGAATGGTGAAGTTAACAAACAAAACCCCCGCTATTGGTCTGACACTAACCTACATTGGATGGATCCCTCCAAGACTGTTGGAACAACAAAAGTGATGGTTTAGTGTGGTATATGGGGTACAACGATAGTGGGTCCATTCTTTATCAATGGAAACCTCAAGGCCACTGGATATTTGAAACCGCTACATGATGATGTGTTTCCCTCTTTATGCACTGAAGCTGGCACGTTCCCTGAGTTTTTTCAGCAAGATGGTGCACCACCACATCATGGGTGCCAGGTCCGAGCATTCCTAGATGAACAGTTTCCTGGAAGTGGATTGGTCGTCGTGGGCCAGTTGAATGGCCCCCAAGGTCTCCCGATCTGACCCCCTTAGACTTTTATCTTTGGGGTCATCTGAAGGCAATTGTCTATGGTGTGAAGATACCAGATGTGCAGCACCTGAAAGTACGGATACTGGATGCCTGTGCTGGCATTTCTCCTGCAGTGTTGCTATCAGTGTGTGAAGAGTGGGAGAAGAGGGTTGCATTGACAATCCAACACAATGGGCAGCACATTGAACACGTTTTATAAGTGGTCAGAAACTTGTAAATAACTCATGAAAGAATAAAGTTATGTTGAAACCAAGCACACCATTGTTTTTCTTGTGACATTACCAATAAGTTTGATGTATCACATGGCGCTCTTCCTATTGAAAAAACAAAAGTTGTATCCAAGATGGCCGATTTCTAAATGGCCACAATGGTCACCACCCATCTTGAGGAGTTTGCCCCCTCACACATACTAATGTGTACTAATTCAAAGTCCCCCAATGATCTGCAATATTTCTAAACAAGAAGAAGAAGCCCTCTTCTTTCTTTTTAGTGCATAGAAAGAAACTGTATTAAGATAGATGAGTTATATAGGAGATGGCTGACAATGGGAGACCACAATTCTACACTGCAGACGTATGTTCCACCCATAATCTGTCATGGATCGCTGTGTGGCAGGCAGGAGGAGGACCCAATCGCAAAACTCACAGACTCAGGGGATGAACTCAAAAAGCAGCTTTATTGCTGACAAAAGATGACAGGAAACACAAAACTAAACTGGGAAAAACTAACATAAAGCTCACCAAGGAACACAGGGGAATCACACACAGCATGAGGGAGAACGCGACACAGAACTGAGGGAGACGCAGACATAAATACACAGAGGGTTAACGAGGGAAGTGGGAGCACACGGGGAACACAGCTGACACAGATAATCATAACAAGACACGGCAGGAGTGAACACCACACTGACGGGAGACGGGCAAAGTAAAACAGGAAGTACAGAGGTTCAGACAGGAGGAGAGAGCACGGGGAAAACAGACATAACGGGCTGGGGGAAACATGGAATAAAACACAAGGAGAGACGAGGGCTCACAGATACACAGGGGCACACAGGAGGTAACCAAATAAGGAACATCTTAACTAAATAACCTAGGAACCAAGGCATAAATAGGGAACAAAATACAAAAACACACAAACTAAGAATACTGGGCCAACATGGCCCAGGACCATGACATAATCTATATTCACTATATAGTAAAGAATACAATTGTATACAATCTACTTGAAAAATAGTAATAGTGAAGTGTTGAATCTAAAGTGAAAAATGAACTAAACAATGTGCCAAAGTAAACTGCTGAGCAAGAAAAAACTCCCAATAGACATGAGACCATCATATGATAAATTATCACACGTTTTCAAAATGGTAGATTATATTAGCATTTTTAAATGTCACTGATGAAAAACAACAACAGCAGCAACAATTATAATGACACCAGAAAGAAACACAAATGTTTTTGTTAATAAGAAAAGAGACTCGTGCCAAGAAAAAAAAAATTGCAGGTAAGCCGCTTTTACTTATTCCTCTTTTTTTTGACAAACACAGAGCAAAAAAAGTCTTCTTAGTTGTTTTTTGTAGGTCCTTAAAAAGGGCCACCCTAGAGAATAATCATTACATTTTCAGACATAAAGGAGTCTGTACACCTAGTTAAATCTGTGTGAGTTCATGAGTGTTTAAACTGTATTAATAGAAATGGGACAGCATGTTGCAAATCATGTGACGTTACTTATTCTCAAAATATATTGAATACTTTGATGAGTTTGGGACGTTGTATTTTATGCCTGCCTGAATTAATGTCCTCTTAAAGTATTTTAAATTATTAACTAGATAACTTTCTAAACAGCATAAATGTCATCATTAAATAAAAACTCAACAACATAATTAACTAAATTTGGTAAGTAATTATGCATATTCTGCTTAAATGGCATATAAACGTTTTTGCATGGTTGGTTCCTCGCAAAGTTGTCTGTTTACTGATTATTATTTTATTTTACTTTTTTAAATTGCTAATGGGAATCCCCTGGTAGCTCTGAGTTGATGACACAATGCAACAAATTGTGGAAAGTAAATTTCTGGGCAAAGAAAGTCAAAGATTGCAGAAATGGAAAATTATGGAAACTTCAAGGGCTAAAACTGTCTGTATTAATGCCCTCAGGCACTTCATGATTTTAAAGTAGGATAACCCTAAGCCTTTGCTGTCTTAGCAGGAGTGCATATTAAAGTCAGTGAATGTGTGAATGTGGAACTTGGGAATTTGCCAGTAACCATTTTCTGCAGATTTCTTTTTCTTTTGTTTATGCCATTAAGAGCATAATTTGTAACTATTAGTTTTGCGCAGACCATTGTTATAAATAGCCGCAGTATTCTTGTTGCATATCGTTGAGTTTGTGAAGCGTTCAAGAAGGTCGATAGCTTCTAGCTTTGTTTTCCGAGGCTTGCTACTCAAATCATTGTACCATATGCAGAATTTATAGTAGTTATATGATGTTTATACTCTACACAGCACATTGTTGGTTATGGTTCTTGTTAATTTACTTTTCTTTATATTCATTAGTTTCACTGCTAGTCATCATTTAGGTTGCAGTGCTGCCAAATAAAGCACCTGAAGTCGGGACACTATATTGAGACTCCAGTTGGAGTCTAGCATACGCCGGAATTGTGTTACTAAGCACACATACAGATGAGACAATAAAATCTACATATACAGTTATTATAATTCTAATATTAAAAATTACAAGTTGTGTAACAAGGTGTGTTTGTTTTATCTGCTTTTACCTGAAGAGACTGTCCTCGCAGTAGCAATTGTACTTGCCCACACAGGTCACTAGGGTATTATAAATATTTGTGTTATCATAACCTTCCATAACAATGCAGAGCCAAGAGCCATTCTACATGATGAAGGGCTTGAGCAGAAAATGTGGCTCTGTTTCACATTTGGTCACACCGCGGGTCTAAATTTTAATCACACTCTCTCTTCAAGCCATTAAAAGTAGAAAGTGATGTTTATTAGACAGGGGAGGGAAATAAACAAGCCCTAATTGGCTCGCACCAAGAATGTTCTGCTCTTCCCATTGCCCCTTTGTTGGAGAATAAACCTGCCAAGGATTGAGGTACAAAGCTCAATTGCAAAATGACCTTTGGGGCTCACTTCTTTTGCCAAGTGGACCTGCAATGGCAATAATTATTCCAGGGAGTGAAGAGTTATGATTTTTATTTACAAATATGCAAAAAAAGGTATTGACACCTAAGCTCCAAGAGGGCTGTGAAGTGAGTGACGTTAGGTATCAGATGAAAATGAGATTGGGCCTGTTAACAACTTGCTTTAATTACCCAACTGACCTTGTAGCCTGTAGCCTTGCAGTTTCATCAAAATAGATTTCTGACACTGCAGTTCTTAAGTAAAGCAAGGGAACAAGTGCAAAACATAAATTACTGATAGAAAAACTCAATTAGGATTCCAATACAAGCACTCCCCTTTGCTGTTGCTGTGTTACAAATCATTTTCACAGTTGTCTTTCATCCTTCATCTTCACACTATTTAACACCTACCTTGGTTGAAAACAAATAAATAATGACTTCAAGAAGGTGGAGTAGAACATGACAATAGGGAACAATACTTGTCATCAGGTACTGAAACATTAAGTGTTGTTAGCAAACAAACACCTCAGACACTTTAGTGTTTAGTGTGACACCCGAATAAAGTGCTACTATAACAAATAAAACTGCTGTTATCTGGCCTATGTATAAGGTCATACGTTCTTGGGTGACGTTTAATCCAAATGCAAAACACAAGCTTGAGAATGACAGAATTACCACAGAAGGCAAGCTCTGCTGGCTGTTAAATCTGTAATTGTTTCCCCAATACAAGAAACGGCAAGCTATTCCACTTAACTAATGGACTCGATTTTGAATTCTGCCAACTTGTAAGTCAGTTAATGTCTAAATTATATTAATCTGGTGATCACATAATAACACACAAAAAATTAATACTGATGTGGCTTGTTGTTATGCAAAGCTGCAAGTGTTGGATAATAACCTAACCATTAGAAATATGATAAATTACAGTCTTTTGTTTGCAGCCAGTTCAATCTATCGCCGAGCATGTACAAATCTGCTAATACAGGTTTAAGGTTCTGTTTCACAGATGCAAAAAATAAAAGCAAAACTTATTTTATTTACTTATTATTGTATTAACTGTTTTTAAATAATAAAATAAATGGCAATGAAGGGACAATATAACTAATGTAAAAATTCAGCAAGCAAGAATTTAACACCAAAAGTCTGAGACTCTAATCAGTCTTTTCCAAAAGCATGCAGAAGAAGGCACACTTTTTTGACCCCAGGTTAGTGTCTTTGGAGCTTTCTGTCAAGCTCTTTAAAACCCTAACACGCCCCACAAATAGGGAATTAAGGGCGCAGTCTGTTGCCACAGAGGCAAAACCAAAGGCAAAGAAAGACGTTTGTTGGCTCTTTAAGCTTAATATTTCTTTGAGCTAAACAGGACCTAGATTGCTTTATTTGCATTAGATAGAGTGGGCATTTGAGTTATAATAGCAACAGAATATTAATAGTTTGGCAAGTAGCTAAAATGTTAATGAAACTGTAGAAGACAATTAGATGTTTTAAGTGCTCATTTGTCATTTCTTATATTTCCCATAATATAATTAACAGTGTACTGATAAAAGCTTTTTGATTTTGTTTAGGTTCCAGATGGTCCTGACAATGATTGTCATAATGCAATGACAATGTGCCTAATGATTATCTAATATTTTCCTTATCTCTGTGGGTTTCCTGCACTTGTCCTCCCTGCTCCCTGTAACAATAGGCAGACTGGCATATGTTGCTTTAAGGAATAGCACTATCATATCCTTATATCAGCTCCCCACTCTTGAAACTAGACATGATGCATAGAGTGGATTGCCACAGTTGACATAAAATTCAGTATATCAAATAAGCTCAGTACGGTGGCCCAGCAGCGTGTCTCCAGGTAACAGTACTTCAAACAGGTGTAGATGTATCTTACTGATCCTCTGTAAGGCATGAACAGAGATGAAAGAACATGATTCCTGTGCAGGTAAGTAAGTAAATGTATCACAACTGCCAAAGCGTCTCAGGTGAATAAAAGGAGGTATCACTCCTCTCCTATAGTAGACTTTAAAAGGCTTTGTTAACATACTGTTTTATGCAGTTCAATACAGCTGCAATGACAAGCTGTTTAATGGCTGCATTTGGCTTTAACAGCTATGAATTTGACATTGATGTGGCAACAAATCGATTGACTTAAATGCTATGATTGTCAGATAACATGGGCATGTATATTAAATATGTACGAGGTATTGTCAGCCTAAACTAAAGACATACAGAAGAAGAATTGCTCTTCTATAATGATGTAAAAGATGTAAATATCTGTTGGTTATAATTCCCAGTCGAAAATTATAAATAAATAAATATCTTGACTCAGCTCAAGGTTTTCCCAAATTAGTCTGAGTTTCCTAGTTACACCAGAACATAACGTCTGCTTTAACATTTTCATTATTACCAACATGCATATGGTTCACTGGGGTAATGCGATTAAATTATGCTATATATAAACACCACATGTAGGAGGGAGAATATGCTGGAGGTGAGATATTTCACACCCTTAATCAGGAGGAAATTTGTTTATAACAATACTGACATACAAGGGGAGTCTCATTAGCCACAGAAAAATCAACAAGAAAAACAAGAACAACAACAATAATAATAATAATAATAAAACTGTATGATAGCAAGATGAATATACATTATACTTATGTCTCAACTTTTCTTTTTCCTGTCTGTGTGTTTTGTAAGGGCACAAATGACTGCAGGGGACCACTGTGGATACATTCTTTTTCTTTTTTTTTCCTTTTTTTTTTTTTTAGCTTGATGGTAGCAACAGTAGGAAGAAAAAAACTCTTTGGTGCAGAACAAATAGAAAAGTTGAGACAATTTCCTACATCCAGTGACAGTGATCCAAGGAGCACTTAACCTTTGGGATTATTCTGTGGCCACATGACTTAAGAAATCTCATCTACAGCGAGTTCAGCTCAAACGATAACGTTAGTGCTCAGAGTAATTAATAACATTATGTTGTGTGATTACCTTCTATGTGTCCCCCATGGCCCAAGGGAACAGAACTGCAGCTAATGGGAGTAATACTTTAGGTTTACAGAGCAGCCCCAGTGACCACGAGTCTAAGACTGACCCAATTATGTTACTACTTTGAGAGGAAATAAACTTCACCCACAAGCTGTACCACAATTCTCCTTTTTCGTGTAATTCAGATAGATAGAAAACAGGTGTGTACCAAGTGGGCATATTTATATTGTACTGTGTGTGAGTGGTAATTAAAATGTACTACTGTAGCTCTAAGATGCAGATAAAGTTCCTCTGGAGGAAGATGCTTAACCCATCAGTTCCTCTCCCAGTGGCATTTGTCTACCCCCTCCATCTTAATAAAAGGGACACAGATAGCTATGGGAGTTTGCCTTCCCAAAGTCTCGTCATTAGTGCAGCAGTTCAGCCAACCAGCACAATGTGGAGACCAAATCAATGCCATCTTCTTTAAATCAAAAGCATCATCAACCCTCTTTTCTATAAACATTAAAAAAGTGAAATTGCATGAAACCATATGTGAGTGAAACTTCAGCTTCTGTAAATACATATACATTTTTTGTTTTTCCACTCCTTTTTTCAAGCCTCCTTAATTTTAGAAGTCAAAGCAGAAACATAATGAATTCACTTTTTCTAATCAGTATTAATCACAATGTTTGCAGTGTATCATAATTTCTGTGACGTTAACCAACTTCAAAAGGTCAAATTAATCAATATAGCCTATCTTGAATTGATTAGGCATTTGAAGTAAAGCAACTGCATAATGAGCTTTTCTATTATTATTGTTATTTCTCTTGCATACAAAGAAAGGATTTAAGAAGTTACCATAAGAGTGAAACAAGTTCTCTGTCCACATGGAGATAAAAATTGGCAAAAGCTGTTAAATGATGTCACATACAATTAACCCCATGAAAAGTGCTTGGCTACTGGGATCTTTTTCTCAGATTAAAGAAGCCTAGGCAGAGGCTTCAGCAGGGATACGCTGAGAGCAAAGGTGGTCTGGATTGTATAAAATTTAATATATTAAAACCTTTTGGCTGATATCCTAAAGGGCCCTTTTTAAGTTTAATTTAAGAGAGCTGTGGATTTAAAGCATCTTTGCATAATGTTGTACTTTGAAGCCTATAAACTGTTGGTTAGGTGGTTAACAGTATACTGAACATAAACTAAATAAATTGCCTTTATATTGAGAATTAGTTAGGATGTCAAGTCATTGTCATTGCTCCAGGTCTAAATTACAGCAACTGGGCTCGCTGAAGAAAAAAAAACATAACTTTGCATGACATTGACAGGAATGAAAAATCTAAAACCTCACTTTAAAAAAAAATAAAATTACAGCGTAATGGAATCTCTGCAGACCACCTGGGTTGGAAAAAGGAGGGATGAAAATTGATTCTAGCCCTGAACTATAACGCTACTCAAAGAAAATAGAACAGAGCCTTGTGAAAGTATGATATAAGCACTTTTCCTGCTTTCATGTTCGCCCCCTTGTTTCTGCATGTTGCCCTTGGTGAAGCTTTATGTTTACATGACGACCTAAGTGAGGAGATCAACCTCAGCAACAACCTTAATGAACACAAACCCAGGGAAATATTGTTGGGCAAATGTCTTTTCTGACCTTGCTCAGACTGGATTCAATTACACTTTGGTTTTAGATAACTAAATGTACCGAATTTATTGCAGTCACTTTGTTATCCTGCAAATACACCCACAGCCCAGATATGGAAATGGTGAATTCAGTCATCCAATGTGAAACTTATGGAATCTAAGCTTGCATCTCAAATCTTTTTTTTTAATCAATATTATTTTTCAAAAGCTAAAAACATTGGGGGGGTTGGTCATTAACTTCCCTGAGTTAGTGTAATATGTTGTCAGTGGCAAGAGAAAAAACTCATCGAGTGTCAAAACTGGAAAAGGTCAGTTCCCTGTGTGTTGTAGCTCTGTAATGCCTGTAGGTGCGATAAATCATTTTTGGTGTTTCCAAGATTACAGTTTACAGAGAGGATGAAACACCACAACATAGAAATACCTACTTCCACTAGTATGTTAAGAACTAGCATGTTTGGAGGACAAAAACTGCCAAAATGAAATAAGTAACAGACTTAATAAATACATCAATATGCCATTAAATGCACTAAAATTACATTAAAAATACACTCTATCCATATCTATTTAGCCATTTTCTCTCTCCATTCACTTCCTCCAACTTGTCAATGGCATACAGTGAAGCATTCAGAAGACAACCAAGAGATAAAATCTCTGTGTTCTGGGTCTACCCTAGGGCCCCTCATGGTAGAGTATTGGGGAATATAATTTATACAAATAGTATGAAAAAAATAAACAAACAAACTTAACTCATTCACTGCCAGCCATTGGCAGTGAATGAGTTAAACCCATTGACTCATTCACTGCCATTGACGGCTATAGACGTCAATGGCAGTGAATGAGTTAAAATAGTTATTACAAATTTTAAAAAAATCGATTTATTTCACATTTTGAAAACCAAATAACTGACCTGGTCTTATAATGTACTTGGGGACAACAAAGAAATTGTTCCTTCAGGTGCCACAGTCACAGAAGATTAAAACAGTAATAATCAAACTTATACTAGTTTTAGCCAGAGACCATAGTACTGCTGCAGGGCCTTTAAAAAGGTTGCATTAATCACCAGCCATCCACATGTAACAGAATAAGGTAACAGGTAACAGTGACCACAACCGGTCGCAGCAGATGGCCGCCCCTCCCTGAGCCTGTTTCTGCCGGAGGTTTCTTCCTGTTAAAAGAGAGTTTTTCCTTCTCACTGTCGCCAAAGTGTTTGCTCATAGGGGGTCATATGATTGTTGGGTTTTTCTCTGTATCTATTGTTGTACAATGTACTGTACAATATAAAGTGCCTTGAGGCGACTGCTGTTGTGATTTGGTGCTATATAAATAAAATTGAATTGAATTGAATTGAAAATGATTTTTGACACTGAGCCGCATCCTTTACACCCACACAACACCAAACAGAACTCCTTCCACCTACAGCATTCTTACGTTGTTTGAACACTACCCAAAAAGAGGAATAACCTTCTAGCTGAACTTACAAAATGAATTCATGCATACTTTGTTTGTGTATAGTGTACTGATGAACAGAAGGTGACACAGATAATGCTGAGACATAGCTATACATATATATGAAGAATTATTATAAAGAAAAACCTTGATTTTGGGTGGATGGTACACAGGTGCATCAGCATTTGTATCATCAGGCTGAGAGGAGGGATTTCTTGGCAGCAGCTCGGATAACATAGTGTGCTTATTTTGCCTTGAAAATGAATCATATCTGTGGTAGTTGGATTGTTTTGTTAAAGCTGAGCCATATTCTGTGGACAAAACACTGACTTATGAGGTATCACCTTCAGCTGGTAACTTTCCACAGCCGTGATTAAGACACACTGAAAGACACAAATCCTTCTATTTTTTGTCGCTGTTCCCTGAAACTGTAAACAAAACTTGGGAAAAAGGCTGTCGGTTTTGTAGTTCCTGAAAATGATATCATATCTACCACTATGATTAGGGATGGGTATCGTTTAGGTTTTATCCGATACCGGTGCCAAATCGGTACTTTTGAAACGGTGCCGGTGCTCAAACGGTGCTCAAACCGGTGCTTAAAGAATGGAGAACACAAAATTGGTCCAAAAACCTCTCATGTTCAGCTGGTTTTTTGTAAAAAGATAACAATGTTAGCCTTTTCTGCAGCTATGGGGCATATATGGTATCACTCTTGGCTGGAAGCAGTGCTTAAACAATGGAAAAAACACAAACTTTGTCCTAAACCTCTCATGTTTAACTGTTTTCCACTTTTTCTTTGGTCATTTTAGCCTTTTTGGCCAGGGTGAAGGGAGTATCTGCCATCAAACAAGAGGACAGCCGCATGTAGCTATGATGATGTTTGCTAGTTCACCTTACATGCATTAATGTAATAACGTGGTTAGCCTACTCAACGTAAATTACACTCGAACAACATGAAGCTACTCACGCAGAGAAGAACGGCTGCTGCTGCCATTATCATCCGTCATCATTTCTGCTACACTGGCAGGGCTAGGGGCCAGGACTCTCCTCTTCGTGTTTTTGGGGGATGTTGCATAACAGGCAACCCACCCGCAGTAGAGGTGCTCGGTGTGAGGTCTCGCAGCAAGCTATCAAATACGGCGCATTTCTGGGCTTTAAAAAAAACGCTATGCGTCGCCAGGTGTTTCATCGGATTTGAGGTGCCTACTATCCTCGGAAACGTAAAATGATTGGCTAGAAGTGTATCACAGCTCAGGAAACAAAAGCACCGAAATAAAGCACCGAAATGTGCGCTGCTTTTCGGTCTCGTTACTACCGTTTATGTCAGAACCGGTGCTATCATGGCACCGGACACCGGTACCCATCCCTAACTATGATGGCCATTTTTGTCATGTTTTTACTTCTTTTTTTTTCCAAAAATAACTAGTTCCTTGTTCCCGATCATATAATGCACATTAATGAAGCCAAACATGACTGACTGCAGACCAATGTGTAATCTCTTATGTCTCTCAATTACAACAAGACAAGTATGTATAAGTTTGTGTGTGCTTAAATTATAATATATAAACTGATTTAAAACAAGATGTGGTCTACAGTAATGGATATGGACGTTCATTTTATTTTAGGACAAAAGGACAAGAGCATGATGGTAAATGCAAACTGTGTCTAGGACAGAAATAATCATATTATGCTGCTAACATATCTTTGACTCTTTGCAAACCTTTGCACAGACAGCATGGTAACACTAATCTAGCCAAAACCAGGGTGACGATAAAGTTGAGGGAATGTCAACCCCAGGAGCCACAGACTGAACTTCAACAGGTAACTTTTTTTTTTATACGCCTTGGCTCATGTGGTGAGCAGGGCTGGACTGGGACAAAAAATCAGAATGAAAACAAACGTCGTTGTGACAGTGATGTACACTGTCTTGTTGGTATATATGTATCAATCTAATAAACTTAAACCTACACCATCCTCCCTATTCTGGTATTCTAAACAGTACTTAGTCGAAACCCAAAGACTGCTTGGTTGATTTAACTTCCTGAACTATCTACAACATATGGTGGAAACCTGAAATTAAGACAGAGAAGACTAGAGGTGAGACATGACATTACTGAATATTAAAAATAATAAATGACAGATTTAGTGATATTTTCATAAACTATTTATTTACCACATCAATAAACAGCATGGCAGGGCAAAATATTTTTTCTAACATGGCAACCTTTTAAAAGTGAAAGGAGACAGAAAGACAGGTGAGAAAGAATAAAACTTAACTGACTTTTTGATGGCATTTTACACAAAGTACTAGTACAGTATCTAGAAAATGTGGGAAAATACTGGCATCATGTACAGTACTTTCTTCTGAAGAAATTATGTTGGGACCCTGAAAAAAACTTACTACGTACAATAATGGATTTCTATAAATTTGACATCAGATGAAAACTTTGGTTGTAAGATTCGGATAATTTTAAATGAGAATAAGCTAGAAAAGTATTTCTTTGTGCCCCCCTTTCCCTGTTAATGCCCTACCTGCCCCCCTGGCAACACTTTGCTAGACCCGCTCCTGCACAGTTACCAGCTGTCAGCTACATAGAAAAGGATCCTGGTGTAAGTTGTCTCTCAGAAACAGTTCAGAACTTCCCTTCAACTAATTCATGTCACCTAAAAGGTAAACCTGTTTCTCCATCACCTGCTCAGCTCTGATGATTCAGTAAGGACATCTCCTGGTTTCATCTTCATGTTTCCCTCTCACCAGATAACCAAACCGACATCATGACCAGCAGCTTTACAGCTGTGGCTCCAGCAAACATCAGCTGATACTAGAAAGTAATATTAAATAAATTCTAACAACAGCTGATCAAGTTTAAAGGCGCTTCTGCTGTTTAACGCAACCTCAACTAGTTTCCTCTTTCTGGCGCAAAGCGGGAGATAAACAAGTAAGAGAGACGG
This sequence comes from Aulonocara stuartgranti, assembly GCF_965226115.1. Lineage (NCBI taxonomy): Eukaryota > Metazoa > Chordata > Actinopteri > Cichliformes > Cichlidae > Aulonocara > Aulonocara stuartgranti. The sequence continues at coordinate 32,197,881 of NC_138945.1, read as the reverse complement.
GACTTGCGTCAGAAACGCCGATCAGCTGATCATTGATCAGTTTCACGATTGAAGTAGCAGCAGGAGAGGGAGGGGAGAGAATGAGAGAAGAGGCAGCTGACAGCGTAAAGACACAGAATAACTCCAGCTTTTTCTCTTTTTTTTTATTGTAGCTGTAGTACGGGACAAATCACGTTTATTTTCAGCTCAATACGAAACACGTAATATTAACTCTAAATACCAGAGGACTCCGTTTTTTACAGGACGGTTGGCAACTCTACTAACTACCCATATGAATACAATTAAGTTCACTATCAGTAACATCATAGCACCCACCCAACTGCATAGAAACTCCGTCATGCTAGCTAGTACCCAGTACGAGTTATTATAATTGACTGTAAAAACTCAGCACAATGAAAATAAACTCCACCTAAACTTGGTTTATATCTGACCCAGATACACTGCAGGTCATAACTTCTTACCTGAAGTTCAGTTCACCTGACAGTCGGACCGGCGGCTGCCTTGGGTCTCTCCACCTCCGCCTCCCCTTTCCCCCATCCACCTGCTGGCCTCCACCACTTGCTAATTTTACTGAATCTTTGAAAGCTCCACCATAGCCTCTACCAAACAATTGAGTTATTTTTACAAGTCTGCCAGCATCTGTCCAATCCGCCACCTTTCACTGTTTACACGGTTACGGAAAAAAAGACAACAACAACAAAACATCGGCCCATTTAAAACGAAAAATTACCATCGGCCCACCGGGCAACTGCCCGGTATGCCCGATGGCCAGTCCAGCTATGGTGGTGAGGCATATGTTCAATATTGGGGTCAGCAACCCTCTTAACCCTATAATACCACTTGTGTCATATTTGCTACATGAGTTTCTGATATATCTATCTTATCAATATGATCAATACTTTCTATAATTTCAAAATGTTATGGACAAAACAATTTTGTCTAAAATTAACATTGTTGTTAACAAAAAAGTAGCTAAAAATGCCCAATGTATCAAATGCAATACAAAAAATCTTTCTGGGTCGCCAAAAAACTTTTAACATATTTTCAGGTGAGAATGTAGCTGTGTAAACTTCAAATATCTGAGCCAAGTGACACATTGTTTTCAAACCCCCGCGGTCTTTCGCTACTCCGGTTAAACATGATATATAAGTCACTTTGATAACCTAAAAATGTTATTGTTTGGCTTTTTTCAGTGTTTTATTTGTTCGTGATTAGATTAGATTAAATTAAATTTAACTTTATTAATCCCTCGGGGCGGTTCCTCCGGGGTTTTCATACAGCTGAATAAACGTCAAACAGAAAACTGATTAAACAGAAGTGTGAGACGGTCGAGAGTTTACGCCAGTGCCCGGGTTATATTTTAGATAGCAAGGAGCAGACGGCAGAGTTTCACTCCACCGAGGGAGCTCGTGCCGTACTAGCGGCTTTCTTTATGCTGGGCTTACACTGTGCAATTTTTGGCCCATTTTGAGCCGATTTTTGAGTCGTGCGACCGTTTTGGCAATCGGCCCGATTTTGGCCTTCATTGTGCGTCGTGCATTGTGTAGTATACGTGGGGTAACGAGAAGCGATTGACACCTCACGACCAGCTCCCGATCATCAATCGCTTGGTCGCGAGGATTTCAAACAGGTTTGAAATCCTCACGACCGTCGTGAGGGTGTCACCGCAGTTTGTCACACTGCGCACGCGCAAACACAAATGTCAGCGAAAAAGACAGAGCAGCACGGCAGTGCAGCGTGTGATCTGGACACAAGTGATGGAGGCACAACTTGTAGAACTTTGGAAAGCTCATCCGAGCCTTTTCGATGTGGCCTCACGAAATTATCACGACCACAACAACCGTGAAAATAGTTGGATCTACACTGCTGCTCAATCACAGCTGCCTGATCAATGTTTTTCATTAGCAATTTAGCAAAGTTGATGGTGGTGGTGTGTCTGTGTGAGTGAAAGAGAGAGAGAGCGAGCGACAGAATTTCTGTTATAACCTTCATTTTTATGGAGACACAGTGTGAGCACTCAGGTCGCATCAGAGCATCGGGCCGTATAGTGTGAGACCCTGCATCGTGACCTACGAACTTCTAACCCCTGCGAGTCAATCGTGCAGTTTGAGCAGGAGCTGAATCGCGCGACTGAAAAAAATCGCACAGTGTAAGCCCAGCATAAGACCGCGAAGGCCGGGTCCTCAGGTGGAAGCAGCCTCTGAATTTGGACACCCCCGCTGTTTCCGGGCTGGCCAATAATAATGGTGACATTTAATGTATTTTATCTGATAAATAAACCCTGAAAAATGCATTTATCACCCTAAATTACTAAAATATTGATATTTTAATGTGAGAATCGATTCTAGAACATAAATGATTGGTATTGGAGGGTTAGGGTTAGATATTTCAGGATCGATCTGCACATCACTACTATACATCAATACAACCATTATATCCGAAATTTTGATAATGTGTATACATTAAGTCCATAGTAACTACATACATTGCAAAAAAAGTGCAACAGACTACAACAAAATTGCAAATCGTTTTTTGGTTTGTTTTACACATATTTCTAGTTAGAGAAATTTCAGAGTTTTATCCCTCAAAACTGTAAATGCAGAAAAGTTGCACAAAATAGTTTCCAACCACAGGGAATTTATTTTGAGTGGCTTCATAGTTTTATTTTTGAGATACGCCAATTTTTATATATTTTAGGAAAATATGAAAATAAATATTATAATGCAAATTTGCAAAAAAAATAAATTATGTATGCATTAAAATAAGCTTTTTCCAACAGTGTAATTTGAGTTCTAAGCATCCTAGAAACTATACAGAATGGCATAAACTCAAACATGAATTTTAAAAAAAGCATAAAATAGAATTTTAAAAAACATATCTTTGTAAATGCCCTATAGGGAAAAAAAAAACCCTACATTTTCCACGAAAATCACGTCACTTCCGGTTTCGGGTAAGTAATGGCAGATATTAGATAGATCGTGCTGACGTTTATTCCAAAGGAAGTGTTATGAACAGCTGATCAGATCAGCAAAGCATGTTTCTGGAATATTATGTTTTTGTTGCTGCAAATGCTTTGTACGCAATTTTTGCAAAGCCATAAGTGGAAGGAAACCATGACCTAGGACAAGCTGAATGCATAAGATGGAAGTCCAACTCCTCCGATTTCATATGCAAAAAAAAATATTGCGCTAGCTTATGAGGTTGCAAAACGCAGCTTTCCCGCTCCGACCGGCCATAAAGGGTTAATAAACATTTCAGTTACCAAAAAATCTGAATTTTCTGGCTATTTTTTGATGGGTTGGGTCTTACAGGGTTAAGGAACAACTCCCACTAGGGATTACTGTAACTACCTGGGATTATCCACCTTTAGGTTTTAGAACTGAAAAAGTTTCTTGGATGAGAGGTGAAACGTCTTCAGGGAACTGAAAGAAGTCAGTTTGCTTTCTTTCTAAGCTCCTTACATTACCATGACATGGATGACTGAGAACCTACACAGACATATGAAAGAATGTGCTTCAGAAATGTGATAATAATGTAACAAATGGTGTAATAAATTGCTTTATCCTGGAAGTAATTAAGTAACATACGGCATTACTTTTAAGACCACTGTTCTGTATAATATGTGTAATACATAAGTTATTTTTTGTAATCAACACTGATCACAAACAGGGGAAATACCTCCAACATGCAGAAACATTTGACTACAAACCATTCAATTAGCTTGCAGAAATGCAATGTCTTTGATATGCTGCTTAGTGATGGTGGTCACTCTCGAAACGGAGCCAGTGAGAACCTAATGAGTACAATAGGTGATATTGATAATGGATTCAAAATTCTTTCTGCCTCCCATTTATAATGACTGGAGATGGCTAACCTGAGAGGCGAGCAGCTTTTTTCTTGTAGTTTGCACATGTGTATTGTAGGTAAACATCTGGTCTTTCAAGGTAAACGTGTGAAAGCACTAGCAAGACAAGCTGCCATTCGGTGTACTTTGACTGGTCTGAGATCAGTTACAGTTGTGTTTTTTGTGGGAAGCGTAGCTAGCATTAGCAAGTAAATGAGCTTCAGTGATATTTCCTTAATACTAGGGAGTGTATTACCACCCTCTCTGTACAGTGTTTTTATATATAGTAAATGTTAGGATGCCTGGGTCGTTGACCCAGAGTTTTGAGTTTATTATATTATTTATCATTTCCAGTGTTGGGTTAAGTTACTTTAAATTAGTAACTTAGTTACATTACTAGTTACTTCTATCAAAAGTAACTCAGTTACTTCAAGTTACTCGTTACTTTCAGAGTAACTAGTTACTAGGGAAAGTAACTTTGGTTTTACTCAGAATTCTCTTGTTAATGTGTTGCTTCCGTAACTGGATACCCAGCAAGATTGCCAGTCTTCTAGCTTGCTTACTTGCCACAACTGCACTGTGCCACCTACCAATAGAAAGGAAAAAATAATGTGCACATTTCCACGAGAGAAATCCCACGCCTGATTCTATCCTAGCCTGCGTTTTACATCCAACACAAAAACTGCAGTCGTGGTGCCTTCGATTGTACTCGGAAATTCTGCCTTCTGAATAGGAAGATGTAGGTAACACCAGACTGCAGATGAGCTGCATACAGAGCTGGACTGGGACAAAAAAATCGGCCCGGGCATTTTGACTAGAGACTGGCCCACCATTATAGGAAAAATCAGCCTTTGAATGAAAATAAACACTGTTGTGACAGTGATGTACACTGTTCTGATGGTATAAATGTATCAATCTATCAATTGTTTGTTGTAAGAGTCAGATAATTATTTTTTTAAAAGTGAGACATTTTAAATGAGAATAAGAAAGTATTTCCTTGTGCCCCCCTTTCCCTTTTAATTCCCTACATGGACCCCTGGCAACACTTTGCTAGACCCGCCCCTGCACAGTTACCAGCTGTCAGCTACTTAGAAAAGGATCCTGGTGTTATTTGTTTCTCAGAAACAGTTCATAACTTCTCTTCAACTCATTCATGTTAACTAAAAGGTAAACCTGTTTCTCCATCACGGCTCTGATGATTCTGTAAGGACATCTCCTGGTTTCATCTTCATGTTTCCCTCTCACCAGATATCCAAACCGATATCATGGCCAGCAGGTTTACAGCTGTGGCTCCAGCCAACATCAGCTGATACTAGAAATTAATATTAAATAAATTCTAACAACAGCTGATCAAGCTTAAAAGTGCTGCTGTTGTTTACCGCGACATCCGCTGGTTTCCTCTTTCTGGCGCAAAGTGAGCAATAAATAAACAAGAGAGAAAAGCCGATCAGCTGATCATTGATCAGTTTCATGATTGAAGTAGAAACAGGAGAGGGAGGGTGAGAGGATGAGAGAAGAAGAGGCAGCTGTGCAGTGTAAACACAGAATAACTCCAGCTTTTTCTCTTTTTCATTGTAGCTGAAGTCCGGGACAAACTGTTCCTTTTCACCTCAATACGAAATGCGCAATATTTTCTCTGAATACGAGACGATTCCGTTTTTTACAGGACGGTTGGCAACTCCGTCTATATTCAAATTCAAATTTTATTTGTCACGTACACAGTCATACACAGTACGATATGCAGTGAAATGCTTGGACAACTGCTCGTGACCTAAAGAAAACAAAAAAGGAAAAGGCTATGAATAAGATAGGAAATAAATATGAAAAATTAAAAAGGGAAATAAATATGAAAAATTAAAAAGGGTAAATTTTACTAGGAAGGAATAAAATATAAATTAAGGTTAAAAAGGAAATAACTGTACAACACAAATTAGAATGAAGGGTAAATTTAACTGGGAAAGAATAAGATAAAATATATAAATTAAAGTTGAAAATAAAATAACTGTACAACAAAATACACAATATAGAACTATATAAGAATGTATGAAGAAATATAAATAAATATATACACAATAACAGCAGCTGTACAAGTATTAACTGGAAATGAAGAATATAATGTCCAGTGTTGTGCAATCCACATTATGTCTTCTGCAGTGCAAATATGCTTAAAGTGATTTAAGTGATGAAGTGAAAACAATGTCCAGAATGTCCAGTGTGTGTGTAAGAACTGTATGTGTGGGTCAGTACTGTGTGGTGGTGTGATTGAGAGACCGTATCGCCTGCGGGAAGATATAGGCCGACTATGGCAGAGTCGTCAGAGAACTTCAGTAGGTGGCAGTGTGGGGAATTGATGCAGTGTAGAGGGTGAAAACGCTAGGCAGCGCCTGTATCACCTACGACAACTGAGGAAGTTCAGGGTCTCTCCAAAGATCCTCAGGATTTTCTATACAGGCGCTGTGGAGAGCATCCTCACACAGAACATGACATCGTGGTTTGGGAACAGCTGTGTGAAGGACCAAAAAGCTCTCCAGAGAGTGATCTGTACAGCAGAACGCTGCTGCAGGATTGCTCTCCCCCCGCTTCAGGACACCTACACCAGGAGATGCCGGACTAGAGCAGCGCAGATACTGAAGGACCCGTCCCATCCTGGCAACAAACTGTTCCAACTTCTGCAATCTGGTAGAAGGTTCCGCATCTTCCGGGCAAGGACAGAGAGACTCAAGAGGAGCTTCTATCCCCAAGCCATCCATGCCCTAAACACACACACCCGCCCTCTCACATCATCTATAATTGACTGAGACAGGACTCTTCCAGACACTCTAAACCAAGGCACAATGTACATTTCAATTCCTTTAATTTTAAATATGTTTATATTGTCTATCCTGTAAAATAGTCAGATGTCTATCCATATTAATGTACAGAATTCACCTGCTAGCTGCTACTACTGCACATTCACCCAGTGTATATACTATATGTATGTATATATATATATATCTCCTGCCTTCTTGGGACCTTTTTGTGCCACTGCTATGTGTTAAATGGCTGCCATTTCCACTGTGTTCAGTGGAATATAACCAAACTTGCCACAGGATAGTTTTTACCTGTCAATGTTAATATTCCAGTGTGAATTCCTTAAATCAGCCTAAAATGGCTGAGCAGCAGAAATCCCCACACCCATCACCCTGGGGACCATTTTCTGCCCATTGACTTCCATTATAAACGCTATTTTTCAACCCCAAATTATCATCATATGATTTTATTTTTTCTTCTTTTCTTGGATGTCAATGAAGACTCAGGGCCTTGAAGTTTTAATTTTTAAATTGCAAAAAAAATGCAAAAAAATTAATGGCAGGTCAAAATGTATGTTGGTGCCAATCTTTGGTCCATCTAAAGGCCTACTTATAATGACAATCACATATTACTTCAACTGGTTTTTTGTGGAAATATTTAGTTTCGTTTTTTGGTTTTTGGGGCTTATAACACAGGGCGCTCATGTAATAACACTGGGATCTGAAGGGTTAAAACAACGAAAATATAATTAAAACTTTACATGAATATTTCAGGGAGAAGTAGTTTTACAAGGTTGGCTAATTTAAAGTGGAATAAAATATGGATATATGGTCTTTTTATGGCGTGGCTGAGAATGGTCCCTAGGGTGATGGGTGTGAGTTTTTTAAAGGATGGCAGGAGGGATATATATAATGTTCTTCCTCTACACCCCCCCCAATTTTTGCACATGTCGAGGAGCGTGTCAGACTACATTTCACTGTGTGTTATACTTGTATAACTATCCATGTGACAAATAAAGAACCTTGAACCTTGATGTTGTCCTGTTGCAGCTGCTCTTCCATCTTCCTCCTGTAGTTTTCCTTCCCTTGCCTTATCTTCTATTTCAGCTTCTTCTGGACAGCTCTCAGCTCCTGTTTGTCACCAGATCTAAAGACTCTGCTTCTCCTTGAGGAGAGCCTTTATTTCAGGATTTATCCATGGCTTATTGTTAGAAAAACAACGTACCTTTTTGATGGGTACAGTGTTGTCCACACAGAAGTTCATGTAATCCGTAATGCAGTCTGTGATGCTGTTGAGGTCATCCTCCAGGGGGCTGCAGAGGTTGTCCCACACAGTAGAACGGAAACAGCCCCTTAGGGCCTCTTCTGTCTCTGCCGACCATTTCCTTACTGTGCGTTTCACAACTGGTTCTCTGTGTACCAGAGGTTTATACACAGGCTGGAGATGAACCAGGTTGTGATCTGAACCCCCTAGGGGAGGAAGAAGTGATGAGCTGTATGCCTCCTTGGTGTTGGCATACAATAAGTCCAATGTTTTATTGTCTCTGGTGTGGCAGTTAACATACTGGGTGAAGGTGGGGAGAGTGGAGGACAGGGAGATGTGATTAAAGTCCCCAGAGATCAGGAAAAGGGCCTGAGGGTGCTGTGTTTGGAGTCTGCTGGTTACAGTGTGCAGGACCTCACAGGCTGCTGCAGCGTTAGCAGAGGGTGGAACATACACAGCTATCATATTCACGTGTGTACGGTCTCATGCTAACCGCTAGCAGCTCAATGTCCTTACAGCATAGCGTCTCTTTGATAGATAAATGCCCAGAGTTACACCATCTATCGTTCACAAACACAGCCAGACCCCCTCCTCTCTTCTTAACACTTTCCGTTGTTCTGTCGGCCCGGATCAGATGAAAACCATCCATGTTTACGCGTGAGTCCGGCGTTAGCGCAGTTAGCCACGACTCTGTGAAGCACATCAGGCTGCACTCCCTGTAGCTCCTCTGATGTTGGGTAAGGGCTGCCAGTTCGTCTACTTTATTGGGGAGAGATCTCACATTCCCCATAATAATAGATGGAATCGCTGGCCGGTACCTCCTAACTTTACTCCGGACAAAGATGCCGTAAAAAATGTAATAAAGAATAATATTGTCCATAGAATTCTGAGCTCCATTGTGGGGGACAGCAGTCCACAATAGAAAAACAAAAACAAATATATTAAAGAGAAAAAAGGTTTGGTTTCTTTGTCGGAGTTGCGTCTTCTGGTTTCTGTTCTGTTCCATAGTTGCTGCCTCCCCGTGTCCAGTCAGAGTCTGTATCTGTAGTTCAGTCTGTGTTATGTTTCCTGTTTTACTTTGGAGGTGCATGTTTTATGTTAATGCAGAACTTCCCAAAGTGTGTGGCCCATCCCCTAGGGGGAGCGTATGAAAAGGGGGGAAAAAAATGACACTTGGACATTGCTTGCACGGGGCGCCCACACAAACGCAAAGCAGGAGATGAAGCATAGCTGAATATGTTTCCAAACCAACTTAATTCTAAGCCAAAGACTAGAAAATATGGTGAAGCATATCTGCTCTTTGGCTTCACCTGCACAAGTGCCAAGGTAGGTCTCCCCTGCATAATTGGTTTTCCCTTCATCTGGAGCACGCGCTGGGCTACTCCTCGTAACTACTCCTCGGGTGGGAGCGGCTAGTGCCCAGCAGGCTTGTGCACCCATTTCTGACCTTGCTAGAGGCTCTGGTGAGCCCGTTCAGCCGTTTTTTTCATGTTCTGGAGGCTCAGGAGAATTAGCTCAGCTACCTGCTAATCCACCACCTAACCCACCATTACTACGATCTTTACAACAGTCAATACATCTGAAACTTCTGTCCATAGCTCACACATTAGCTCACTTATCAGTTCAACCACCTGTTCCTGCTGGAGGGTCCAAGGGGCCCGTCCGGCCTTCGTCTGTTGTTCCCGCTGGGGGTTCTGGAGAACCGCACCAGCCTTTGTTTGTCTCTGCTGGAAGGACCCAGGGGCCCATCCAGCCTTCGTCTGCCTCCGCTGGAGGGTCCAAGGGGCCCGTCCGGCCTTTATCTGCCTCCGCTGGAGGGTCAGAGGGGCCCGTTCGGCCTTCTACCTCCACTGGAGGGTCAGAGGGGCCCGTTCGGCCTTCCGTCTCCGCTGGAGGGTCCGAGGGGCCCGTTTGGCAACCTGCCTCCGCTGGAGTGTCCGAGGGACCCGTCCAGTCTTTGTCGCCTGCAGCGCCACCATCTGCGGCTCCCACGCCGTTGCCTGCAGCGCCACCTCCTGCAGTTTCCACACTGACGCCTGCAGTGCCACCACCTGTTCGGTCACCTGTTGTTGCCATGCTGCCGTCTGGTCCTGCTTTGTCTCTGCCTAAGGCCTTCGCACGGGCTGATTCCACTTTGACTATGCCAGAGGTCTCCACACCGTCTGGCCCTGCCTCACCTTGTCCTGTTCGGCCACCTTCCAGGCCGATGGCTGGACGTCATCACCATCGTGGACGCCCTCCTGAACGGTGTCGTTCTGTGCTGCCTTCCGCGCCGCTGGCCTCCGAACCTGCTAAGTTGCCGCCGCTGCCTTCCTCACGGCCGGCCTCCAGACCTGCTCAGTCGCCGCCGCTGGCTTCGCGGCTGACCTCCTGAACTTTTTTCTGGTCTCTTCGGCCATTGTCCTCCGGGCCGGCCCCCTGACCCTTTTCAAGACTGTTGCCTGGGCCTCTGCGCCTTTCGTGGACCCTTTTGTTTGTTTCCTTTTGAACTGTTCCTTAGTGCTGTTGTTTTGTTCTGTTTTGGACTTTTGTTCCCTGTGTTTTGGAAAGCTCTGGCTTATTGTAGGCTTTCCTACAATAACAAGGAAAGCTCTGGTGATGATGGAGTGGGGATGGCAACTCTAAACACATCCGGTCGAATAAAACAGGCAAGGTGACCAGGCAAAGGCTCAACGAGTAAATTTAGATTTGCATCTACAAGAAGGTCTGAATGTTCATTCATTCAGCTGTTTTGCCACACCTTCATTTTTCATTAATATTTTTAATCCCTTCTAGATATTGACAGTTAACCATATCAGAATTTTCTCAAGCCTTTTAATTGTGCCATTTTTTCCCCTTTTTTTGCTATGACTATAAATTTAATGTATTTTTAAAGTTTTTAAATCAAAATATACGACTGCATTTCTAAGCCCATTAACAATTATTGATACCACTGACATACACCACTCTGTTATACAAGTAATGTTGTGGTGTCATGCAAATATGAATTTCAGGTATTTTGCAGTGCACACCAAATCAATTTAGGGATTGCTCTTAATATTTCTTTCTATGATGTTAATGATTCATCTGAAAACATATCACACACTCACCCCCCACCCCTTAAAGACAGCATAAGCAGTTCAATTATACGCAAGGTGCTCCAAGTACAGCTGGTAGTCCTCCAGATCTAAAGAAGCCAGTTGAGATTGTTTAGTCATCTGATAAGGATGGGCACTTCCTGGGGGAGTACTTTGAGCACGTCCTGTTGAGAGGAGGCCCAAGGGTCAGACGCTGGACATGCTGGAAAAAATATATCTTGCGGCTGGCCTGGATAAGTCTCAGAAGGTGGCTGAGGAGAGGAAGGTCTGGGCTTCTCTGGTTAGGCCGCTTCACATGTGACCATGCCTGTATTCTCAAGAATCCGGAGCAGTCTAATAGAATTACATTGAAATACAGAGTCATTACATTAGTAGCATTTCTCCCCACTTTATTTAAATCATCTGAAGATAAAATTTTAGCTCATTTATTCCCTTTATTACTGGTGAACAGAATAGCTCAACTGTACTATTTTATTTTAAAAAATTATCTTTGGACACAAAACAACAACTCAGTCCAGATAGCTGGCCTTGCAATACACCTTCTCTTTAATTCATAATATGATTATCAGTTATTCAAATATTCAGGCTTCTGTGAGTCCTTCATATCTCCATATATTTGTCTTGTCGGGAAATCCTCCTATTACTGGAAGCTGATGGGTCCATGCATGAACCAAATCAGATGACACTAAGGCTTGCAGTTTGAAAACCTTAGAATGAATATGAGAAAAGATTGATGGATCCAAACTATCCCATAAAATAAAGCCTCAACTGTCTATGTTAAAAGACAAACTTGACCTCATCAGTGCACATCACTGGTGAGCAGAATCTGTAAGAAACCAGAACACATTGTCAAGGGAAAATCAAGAAACCCAACATCACTGATTATAAAATGAAATCACCTTGACTTATCACACTTTTTTGTCACAGTCAATTCTATAGACTTCCATTTTAGCCTACCCTGCTCTATTTTAATAAACGCCCAAGATGACGAGAGCTTGGACTATAATTAAAGGCTGAGGTATGTGACAGAATTGTGTTCCACTTGACAGGAACACTTACTGCCTGGACAGTGTCACTGACAAGTACACCTACACTTTCAGTAAGAGCGATTCATTAATCCCAGCACTCAATGCCAATTTCTCAGCACCAGAAATATAGAGAATTTTCACCGCCACTTGGAAAGGTGAAAACTTATGTGACTATGTGTGGACTTGCTTAACTTGTCATGGATGACTCCCACCATGCAGTATGTCTCATTACTGATAGTGAAATAGTCTACCACCAAAGATGCTCTCGCCCCAGAGGTGAGGATGCTGATGGAAAAACAAAGTGTCTTGGCCTGCTGACACCAGACAAACTGACATCAGATGGAGCTTCGTGTTCTGCCTCAGGGGCCTGCTGGGTTGAACAGCTGTCAGTCGAGCAGAGGACAGAGCAAGGGAAGCCCCAGGTTTACAAACAAGCACACAAACAAACAAGCTGAACTAATAATATGATTATCAGTTATTCAAATATTCAGGCTTCTGTGAGTCCTTCTTTAGATATTTACTTAATTTTTAGAGCTTTAGTAGAAAAATCTGTTATTATATTGGTATTCAAATTATAGCTTTTCAGCTAAAAGCATGCAAGCTGAGGCAGTGTTGCCAACTTAGCGACTTTGTCGCTATATTTAGCGAGTTTTCAGACCCCCTTAGCGACTTTTTTTCTAAAAAGCGACTAGCGACAAATCTGGCAACTTTTTCTAGTGTCATTGGAGACTTATTTATGACGACTTTTTGACGTGAAAGCGCGTATCGCTCTTACTCTTAACAAGCAGCGGTGCTGCCGTGGGCACCTCGCCTGTTCCAAAACGCTCACAGGCGGAGGATAGTCCTCCCCCAGCTGCTGAAGGGCAGAAGATGTTCACACCTTTGCGTGCAAACTGCAAATGAATCGCACATGAGCGAAGCCGCTGCTCCTGCACTCACTGTAACGCAGTCAGTTCTTCTTTTACTGTTATGCTGTTTTGTGGATCACATGGTTTAAAAGTACTTATAAACACACACACACAAAGTAACTCCACCAGAGTGCCTATTTCGGGTCACTTTTGCCGGTCCAAGCCCGGATAAAGGAGCAGGGTTGGAATTGTGACATTAAAAAAACAATTGCTAAAAAAAAATAATTTAATTTGTAGTTCTAAATAAATTCTAGATGTATTTAAGACGTTTTTTTACTTTATGTCTCTTCCACGATGTTATTTCTCTCTCCAACAACATAGGCTACAATTATATTAGCATGACCAATTATGCAAATTAGGCAATAACGTCATTTAGCGACTTTTAGGACAACCAATAGCGATTTTCCTTACTGAGGAGTTGGGAACACTGAGCTGAGGAAAGCATTAAATGTCTTCTGCTTTTAGAGTAATACCATACTTTAAAGATGTAGAGTTTAAAAAAACATTCAAAGGCTTCCTTTGAATGGTGGGCACTAATTGAACTAGATGCTGTTTGTATTCAGCTTGTGTCGTCTGTTACCAATGAAGTTCTGTTGGGACAAGTAGGTGTAAAAAGGTCATTTTGGAGCTGCAAAAGAAACTGATGGAACATCTGTAAATAACTTATGAAAGCTATTCACACAACCAAATGACAGTTATGCACACAACCTAGTCGTATCAAGTCTTGTCTATGAATTTCTTCAGGGATGTAATACATTCAGAACATTTAATATTTTTTTTCTTCCAACCCCGTTCCTATTTCATGCTCATTTTTTTTTTTATCTCTTAAATTGGTTTGAGTCTAGCAATTTCAGGGATATAAAGAGGGTGAAATATAGGTTTTGGTTATTCTTTTGCCCATCCTCATTATCAGAGAGCAGTTACTGCGCCAAGTTCTAGGTAGTTTCTCAATCTGAGCATTAAATTAGGTGTTTTTTTCCCTTTCTCGTAATGAAGTAAGTCAGTCAGGTTTAAATAATAAATACCACTGGAATCTATTTTTTTTTAAATCTCAAGTCCATACATATGTAATATATTTTCAACCTTTCTAATTACCCACAGATTAAGAGTAACACAGCACAGCTGTTTCCCAGACAGAGGATGTGTGTGTCCCTCGAGCAGACAATGTAGGTTGAAATGCATGATTTTATTACTTATAACTTGGCAGTTTTTTCTTTTACTAGTCTTCTGGAAAGTTGGTTGTCAAGCCATGTATTTTTTTCTGACCTGTTCATACAGTAAAAGTACTATCTAACTTAACAGCAACGCTTTATCAAGGGTAAAACAAAAATTGTTTTGCTGAGAGTGGACGTCAGCATCTAACAAAAAATATTGGTCCAAGATATAACTTAATTGTAATGTTAAATAAAATGCACCACGCACATTTTTCATTTACCAAAGAACAAACAAACAAGCAAACAAATCAGAAAAGCATCTGGCTGTTCTGTATTTATTATATTTATGGAAACTGGTCATTATTGTCTGACATGATAAGAGATCAACATTAATCATAATCCTCTTGACAAAGGGAAAGGAAACATTATATGCAGGCAATCAGCTGAACATTGAAAGAAAGTGACCAGTATGTTTGCTGTCCACTTGTGCACGCCAGAAACAAATTGAAAGAAAACTGCTGTAGCTGTGATTTCCCCTTTGAAATGTTCTGCTGTGTTGAATGTCAGGCTGCCTGCTTTGATTGATTATGTTGCCTTTTACCACTGTCCCAGTGCCCCATCACTACTCAGAAGAGGGCATGCATGACAATAAGACGAGCTGGGTGGTCGGTGTCATCCAGGGATTGTGTGGTGGCTGTTTGCCTCTGTTGTTTCTGTCTTCATCAATATACACCACTCTTTACATAATGAAGGTTTGCATTTGCTCTTTTCCATCCTCCCTGACTGTGTCCCCCTGCAGACAGACACGTGTTTATACAAGGGTCTACCTGCTGAGATTAGACATGCTGAACGCTGTGTGGAGAATCCCCCTCAAGACCTCCATCCTCAACCCTTGGGAACACACCTAGGATGCTTTTGAACTTTTCCACAGTTCACCCACACTCTCGCTGTGGAATCACTAATGACCCAGTCACCACCCTACTGGAGCCAGCCTCAGGAGGCTATACTGTTCTAATAGTTACTCAGCAGGTAACACACAAAGGGCATTGACCCGTTGTACCATTTCTATTCTTGAAATTGATTTTTCTGAGGATGCACAGTTGTTCAAGGTGATATGATTAAAACCAGGGGTTTGTTTACTT
Organism: Aulonocara stuartgranti; assembly: GCF_965226115.1. Classification (NCBI taxonomy): domain Eukaryota; kingdom Metazoa; phylum Chordata; class Actinopteri; order Cichliformes; family Cichlidae; genus Aulonocara; species Aulonocara stuartgranti. The sequence continues at coordinate 32,182,675 of NC_138945.1, read as the reverse complement.
ACATTCTTTTACATCTTTGTCCCTTTTCAAGGTCACCAAACATGTGATTACATGTATAAGACGACTGTTCATTTGAGAGCAGTGCAAAAACTCCATCAATTGATGCCATTGATTGCACTGCAGTCCACGAATAATTCTACATGGTTGCCAGAAAAGGTTGTTACAGTTTCAATAATTTAGAGAATAGCAGTGAAGGAGTATAAGAAAAAGCACAATGGAGCGGTGCCCCGTGGATACCTAATAATAGACAGACAGTTAAGAGTACTTATAGCCACAGCAACCCAGCAGAGCAAATCATTATATGTTGACTAAACGTGTCCTGCTATGTAGAACAAAATTTTGAATATTAGCTGAAAAGAATGTATAACTTTATTATATACTACCTTGCCTTGTGGTAATCCTAAGGCTTACTACATTAATGGATGGACAGTACATCAGTGTTGAAATAAGAAGGATATAATCCAATGTACTCATACTATATTAAAGAGACAAAAAAATATTTTTAATATTAATAAAGATACCAGCCCATGAGCAAAATTACATTGTATGCATAAGGACATTCATGTTTGATTGCATACAGCTAATGTAACGCTTATTGTTTCAATGTGTTAAGAGACAATAGCACAAGCAGTATATGTACAATTGAGGAATGCAACAAAATTCACATAATGTGTACATAATGCTGGTTTTAAACTTATGTTGCTTTTTTTTTTTAGGAATGACATTCATTCATCACTTTTCTTCATAAACAGAATGGATTTTGGTGAATGACACTGACAATGCCATAACTTCTGTTCACAAGAATACAACCACAAATCACTTTTGAATTGTATTCTATAAATGTTTTGTTTACAAAAAAAAACAATATATGCATTTATATAACAGCTGTTGACAGTAAGCTATCAACTAGTGTGGAAGATGTTTACTGTTGATTAAGAACATTTATAATGAATTAGAAAAGCCATCATCAGTGGAGTTAAAATACTTTAATTCACCACAACAACAGGTTTATAAGAATCAAAGGCTCCATTTTAATACTGTAAATATGCATGTGTGAGAATGTATATTTATAAATACAAAACACAGCCACAATTAATGAGCCTCAGTTGGATTTGAGAAAGGACTCAAGAGTTTAACTCTTTTCATTCAAGGGGAATGGGAATTAAGGGGAATTTCATTCAAGTACATAGTTCACTCATGTATCATTTAGCAGACCTAAATTTCCTTAAGGCATGATAAAGTGCTGGAATCTGACTCTATATTTAATATATAAATCTTAAATTTATCTAGGAGAAAAAGAGGGGTAACCAGCAACTCAAGATGCAAAAATAGATCAAGCATGAATGATTTTGGCAGTTTGCAGTTGAAGAACTATATAGGTTAAAAATCAGGGTGCATTTCAGAGCTGGAGAATCTTAATATGCATAAATATAGGTCTTAAATGCTATGAGTTTTCTATATGCATGTTATTCAGTAAAGTTTTTAGAGTTATTTATACTGCATTCATCATTTAGACTTTTTACATAATAACTAAGTATATCCAAATCAGCAGCAAAGCTGCTGTCAAAGGGGAAATCAATTATTAACTGTTCAGCCTCAGCTACTGCTTCTTCTACTTCTTCCTTTTAATTTACAGTATTAGCTACAGTGATGTCAAATGTATTAGACTGGGTTATTGAGCAATAATTATGTTAATGTCAGCGGAGTAATGCACAGTGTATAGATGTGTATAGTGTATATGACTGACCCTGACTTAGACTTAGAAGAAAAGGGATGGATGGATTGTATCCATGGATGTATTTTGGTAGTTTGGCACTGTTATGAGATATGCAATCAATGTCATATCTCATGTGTATCTTGTCCAGCTGAGATTTTAAATGTTTTCTTCTGACTTAAACTTCTGCAATTTTTTGTTAGTTTTTTTTATATTTATTTTTATATTTTGAAATATTTATTTTTATATTTTGAAATAAATAAAACCTAAAGTGCAATGAAATATATATTTTTCAATGAAATAAAAAAAATATATAAAACAAACATACAAAACAACATACTATGTTTTACAGAAGCTACTTTATTTCACATTGCTAACTTTAATATGGAAAGACAAAACCCCCAAAACACAGGCTAACAAAGTACTATAAAAGTACTATAAGTACTATAAGCTGTGCAGTCCAGCGAGGAAGACTCAGACCTCGTCACTGGAGAGACCAAACAGTCACTCTTTCGAGGATGCTAATGTTCATATTTTGTAAAGAGAAGACAAATGGTTTGAAAGAGGAGTGAAAGAAGCCATCTATGTCCACTGTGAATGACCATCTTTGAACAGAGGGGGTGCTGACACCAACTGTCTGCCATCTATAATCCAGCTTTGAGATCCCTGAGTCACATGATAGGGTGGGGCAAGGTCTGACAATGGGTTCATCCAAAACCTCTGCTGATTATGACCCACAGCCGTTTTCATAACTTGGCTCCTGTGATTAGGCAGAGGAACAATAGTGGGTCCACAAACCTCTTTGGGATACTCCCAGTAGGCCTTAAAAATCTGGGACTCTCCACCAATTGTTTTTAGAACTGTAGAAGCTTCCCGGATGAGGTGAAATGTCTTTAAGAAACTTACAGAAGTCCAGAAATGTTTGTTTCCAAGCTCCTTGGAATTTTACTTTATATAGTACTGCAAATTATTTAGATACTTTATTTATGAATAGTTAATTAAATTTCAGTTAATGTTTTGTAATTTATTATTTAGTGTAATTTTCTTATTGGTGTAGTGTGAGTAATTTTCAAACATTGGCTTGACTTATGGTTTGTGTCAATGCCTTATAATGAATCCATATCTTTAATTGGATTTTGAAAACATGAAGTTGACCCAAGTCATTGCCTCAGCACACTAGGGTGGTGTCATCTAAAATGATAATACTGCCACTGTAGTTCCATACATATGTATTTTTTTTAAAACAATAATTATTAATAATGTTTGATTAACAGTATCAAAAGCTTTTTATTAATCTAAAATGACCCCAGTGTAATATTCCTTATTGTCAATTGTAGTTGTTACTTTATGAACAAATGCTATTAATTCAATTCAATTCAATTTTATTTATATAGCACCAAATCACAACAGCAGTCGCCTCAAGGCACTTTATATTGTACAGTACATTGTACAACAATAGATACAGAGAAAAACCCAACAATCATATGACCCCCTATGAGCAAGCACTTTGGCGACAGTGGGAAGGAAAAACTCCCTTTTAACAGGAGGAAACCTCCAGGAGAACCAAGCTCAAGGAGGGGCGGCCATCTGCTGCGACCGGTTGGGGTGAGAGAAAGAAGACAGGATAAGGACATCTTGTGGAAGAGAGACAGAGGTTAATAACAGATATGATTCATTTCAGAGAGGTCTGTTAGCACATAGTGAATGAGAAAGGTGACTGGAAAGGAAAAGCTCAATGCATCATGGGAATCCCCCGGCAGCCTACTGCTACGTCCACACGTACACGTGTATTTTTGAAAACGGAGATTTTCCGTTTTCGTTTTAAAAAATAACCCCGTCCACACGTAAAGGCAGAAATGAAGGAAAACGCTGCTATGAACATGCCAAAGCAACAGGTGACGATATATTCTTAACCGTGCAGAAATGTTGGCCAATCAGAAGTCTAGAAGCCTTGGTGGGAAAAAGTAAACAAAGCTGGGGCATAGAAGCAGAACCGAGTCGTATGTGTGGAGGGACAGTAACTGTGTGTGTATATGTAAGCATTTAAACACTGCAGAGAGTAGAATTAACAGTAACAGTATTGTAGAAATTCATTTCACCGAACCAATAACGTGGCGCACAGTGTGACGTCAAAAAATGCGCACACCTTTGACGCTGCGTTTTCTCTGTTTTTCTAGTCCACACGTAAATGCAAAAACGGAGTTTTCAAAAATATCCACCCTGGCCGGAGTTTTTAAAAATCTTCGTTTTCAGTGACCAAAAACGCAGTTTACGTGTGGGTGAAAGGTGCAAACGCATAGAAAAATCTGCGTTTTCAAAAATAGCCGGGTACGTGTGGACGTAGCCTACATCTATTGCAGCATAACTAAGGGAGGATTCAGGGTCACCTGGTCCAGCCCTAACTATATGCTTTACCAAAAAGGAAAGTTTTAAGCCTAATCTTAAAAGTAGAGATAGTGTCTGTCTCCCGAATCCAAACTGGAAGCTGGTTCCACAGAAGAGGGGCCTGAAAACTGAAGGCTCTGCCTCCCATTCTACCTTTAAATACTCTAGGAACAACAAGTAAGCCTGCAGTGCGAGAGCGAAGTGCTCTCATAGGGTGATATGGTACTACAAGGTCATTAAGATAAGATGGGAGTTTTAGTGCCTGTATTTTAGTACTTTTTGGTCTAAATCCATATTGCTGTTCACTTAACATGTTTTTTTAATGAGGAATTCATACAGTCTCATCTGGAATTAGAAGATTAATATGCTGTAATACAGTGTACACTTTTATATGGGGTTTGAATTGGGAAATGAAACAGCCTGTCAGACATCTTTAAAAAAAAAAAATTCTGTAATTACTCCCATCACAGTGTTAACAAGTTCGTTAAACCTGCTTATAGAAATACATCTGCTTTTTGAATCTTGTTGGCAATTTGTTGCTGGCAGTTTAGTCTTCTAGACTTATTATCAGTCATGCAGAGATGTAACATATAACCATATGCACCAATGCCTCATTATTACTGCTGTGTTAGTAAACCTGAGTACTTGGTAGATGTGTATGTACACAGTAGTTACTTATTTGCATTTTGTTTATTATTAAGCTTATTTTTGATTGATTTTTTGATTTTATATCAGAATAAGCTTGGCTAGGCTGGTATTTTTTGTACTGTACTGTGTATCCCTTTATTATTTTCTGGCATATTGTTGATTTCTCAAGATGCCAATTCTTGATTGGGCACCAGTTAACAAAACCAGATGAGGAGACTGGAAGTGTGGCATTTCATTTTCAGTTTTGAGCTTAGGTTATACAGATGCTGTATTACAGGTTAAGTGGGAATAAGTTTGGTTTAAAATACAAACTTCTCCCATGTGTAAAATGCTTCTGTTCCATTTTCATCATTAACACTGTGATGATTCCTTAACAGCACTAATGACTCCCGCAGCAGTACCACTAGAACATCTGGCTACAGTCCCATGATATCGATTTTAGGACTTAATTGACTTATTTTGAAATTTCTGTACTAACCTCTACCTTTTAAAATACATAAATGATAAAATAAAATGAGGTTAAAGGGGTATCCAAAAAAACTAACATATGACATTAGTTGAGAGTGAATTTCACTACATAAACAAAGAAAAAATGACGTACAACCTTCTGTAGTAATACATACATGATATTTAAATGAAAATATCATGTATGATATGATGTATGATTCATGTTGTGATTGTTTTTTTAAAGAAAAACATTTAAGTATTTAATGCTCATTCATATACTGCAGCTTGTGTTTTCTGAAAAGCCTTTTGTTTAGAGTTAAAACAGATTTACTGTTGCAGCAGCTTAGCTATGCTAATAACAGCTTGTAGCTTTTTCAGCTGCCCTTTCAGTGCAAGTAACTTTGTCAACAGTGCTTAGAGGTAATGGGAGTAATGGAGAAGTTGTTGATTGGGCAATTACAGGATTGAAAGCATTAAAGAACCACTTCATCTAAATAGCGTGGGTAGAAAGATCATAGGCCATATAACATGATGGTTATAGAATAGAATATGCTGACAGCTTGGCAACGCAAACGGGAAGATTGGAGCATGACGATATACTAAAAATCCACACAATGATAATAATAATAATAATAATAACAATAATTCTGTCCCTTTGTGATATTTCAGAAAAGTAATTATTTTGTCAATACTGCATTGCTGTATGTTGTTAGTAACTAAAATTATCATTCTGTTGAAATTAATTACCTTTTTTTATTATGCATGCACAGTTTTTTCCAATCTTCATCTTGCCCAAGGCAGCTGCATAGGTCCTTGAGGGATGCAGGCAGGTTTTTTTTTGTTGTATTTCTGAAGTCCAATTTAATTCAGACCCATTTCAGCATCTTGCAGAACCATCCTCTAGAGAGGACTGTAATGGCTAAGGTCAGTCAGGCTTTAAGCATGCACCTATAAGAAACCTCAGCACATAATGTATATTTTTGACTGGGGATCATTTCTTCTGGGATCAAATATGTAAATGGAAATACATCTGGGAAGAAAAACGAAACATATATACATTATATTAGAAAAACAAACATCACATTTCTATAAGCATAGCAAAACTCTCAGTGGATAACAATTGGGAGGTACATATTGGTCATACAATAAACTCTACAGACAGGTTAGTCAACTAGAATTTGTCTATTAGTCAGTCAGAGTAGAGTAAGCCTGAAAAAAAGCTATTCAATAGCTCTTGTATGTATAAAATGAATTTTCTTTGTTATGTCACTACTACAATGCAGTCAGAGTATATCTGTAGCTTCTTCCTACTTATTTGAATCCTTTATTCTATGAATTAACACATACTCCAACCTCAGCCTCTTTCCAGAATGGTTCAGCTGTGTTTTATGAACTTATAAACCACTAGCTGTGCAGCAAATATACATTGATGGTAGACCTGAAAAGAGAAAAATACTGCATTCTTTCCAGCACAACCACTCTTAAAAAGGTATATATAAACATCACAAGCACATCCCTGCCACATCACTGAGGTAAACAACACCTATTATTGTGTGTGTTGTTCTTTGGATGAAATCCTGCTCATGCTGTTTTTGCATCAACAATTTGATCACAGTTGATTGTGCCATGTCACAGTCTGGAGAACCTCATTGACCTGTTACCTGATACCTGCTGCTTTTTTTTTTTAAAAAAACAAAAACAAAAACATTTTATCATAAATTGTAATTCCTTAGAGTGTCTTAGTTTCAACTTGACAAAATATAGCAGTAGTCATGGTCAAATTTAATGTGTTTTTGAACAGTACTGTATGTGGCACAATGAAATGTGTCTACCACTCTTCATGAACAGTACAATTTCAGAAGCTTGGTGTCCAATGAAAAACTCATACAGGTATTTGGTAAACTGCTGGAATAAAAAAAATGTCTTATCTGTACTGGGCTGTCTCCTTGGAGTTTTAAATTTATCACAGTATGGGTAGTTATACAGTAGAAGAGGAACACCAACTTACACTATATTACTAAAAGTATTCACTCAACCAACCAAAGAATTTACAAGGTGTTCTAATCACTTCCATGCAGACCGCTTCTACTATTGCTTTCATTTAATGATGCACCCAATGTTTTCATTTGCTTAAAGGCCTGGACTGGAGGTATGTCAGTTCAACACCCAGACTCTTCTACTACAAAGCCATGTTTTTCTAATAGATAAACTGTACTGTATACTACAATGTACCATTGTCTAGCTCAAATATGAAAAACCTGCCCTGAAAAACATGTTATCTGGATCGGAGCATATATAGCTTTGAGCTTTGATTGTGCCTTTCCACATAAGCCTGCTCTCAATTCTAAAGACACTAATACAACCTCAGATACAGGGTTTTGTGCTAAATGCTGATAAGAGGACAAATGGTTACTCTTTTTTTCTTTATAAAAACTCATTTCAAATTTTAATGTATATGTCCACAAAACAGTTTTTCACTTTGCCTTAGTCCATTTCAAATGAGCTTTGTCCAGAAAAGACGGTGGTATTTCTGGATCACGTTCCCATATGCCATCTTCTTTGCACGATACATCTTTGACCTGTATTTCTGTGGATGGCATAGTTAATTGTGTTCATAGGCGATAATTTTTGGAAATGTTTGTGAACCAATGCAGCTATTTGATGCTTTTTTTTTTAATGCAGTGCTGCCTGAGGGCCCGATGATCATGGGCATCCAATATTGATTTTTAGCCTTGTCTTTGCACACACAGACTTCTCCAACTTCTTTTTATCGTTTCATGACATTGTGCACTAAAATGATGAGATGTTCAAAGTCTTCACGATTTTTTGCAGTTTCAACATTTTCACGCTTCACCTGGTACTTTTAGCCTAGCAATAACCAGTTTAGGCTGTTTGAGGGACTCCCTGGCTTCAGAATTACTCTGCCTGTGAGGGAAAAGCTAACGGTCGATTTATGACTGACTCCTAGATAGTTCATGCCAGAACACCTGTTGGATGTAAAAAAAAAAATCATAATTAATTAATTGAGTTGCTCTGGAGATTATATACCTAATGTTGTTAGCAGTTTAGTCTTAAACTCCCAGACTTATTATCAATCATGTAGATGGAAAGCAAACCAAGTCTCTATATTTATCAAAAATATATTTTCTTAGTTGTAGCACATGCAGTACATAGGTCATGTCCGACATATTCACGCCACTGAAAATGTTGAGAATGTGGTTTAAGCAAGGGCGACTAGCTCTGTGGAACTATTATCTGCGATTCTTCTAACTGGTCTAACTGGTACATTATGCAGCAGTACATTAATGACTAACATCGATTATCTCAGTTGTTCTCCTGACTGAAGTTTCGTGTGTTTATAGCATCCTGCCATGCAATTGCATTTGTCCCTAACCATCGGGAGCCCTCTCTTTAACTTTTATTGAGTGGAAAAAAGTTAGCATTCATCCTCCAGCTTTACTGTTTATATTAAGCTAACCATAGCTGTATAGCTAGCCACCACATAGCACATCATTATATACCAGCTAGCCCAACTTCAGTAACCCTACAAATGCCACTACCATTTAGTTTTCTGTCTTCATTTATGTCTGAAGTGATGGCAGAGCTGTACCTTTTCATTTTTCAGAAATCTCTCAGTCAGAACATGGTGTATCATCTTTAGCGCGCTAACTCCCTGCTAACTTCGAACTCCATTAAACTTCAGAGATTCTGTTTTGGTGCATGCCTGGATGTTAAACTTAATTTTTACACCTGTTACACCTAGTAAACACTCTAACAAATATGTTTTAATATATTTATTTATTTAATTTTCAGTTTAAGGCTGCACTTTATGTGTGAAAATGCCTTTAGAAGACGAGATTGAAGGAATCTGACAGTGCAGCAAGGGGGAAGTCAAGCTGGGTCAGCTGCTGCACTTGGGGATACAGACTTCTGAACAGAACTGACAGGAAGCTCCTGGTGTTCACATGGAGGAGGTTGATCGATCTCTTACAAGGGCTGATACTTGTTTTCCAAGTGTACAACCTGGATGCAAAACCTCTGAAATTAGAATATGGATTTAAAGGCTTTGATTAGCGTTTACTGCTCAAGCTTAGTGTTCAGTTTGAAGTAGTCTGAAAGATAGAAACAGACATTATGCCTGCAAAACCAGCTTAATGGGGAAAAATAGGAAAGCCTGACATCCTTAGTAGGTTGGGTCTTATGTTTAGGCAAAAACAAAATGTAATAGTTTGTCTCAGATCTAAAACAGCACATTCACACAGGATAAAGCTAAAGTTTAGGACTGGATCCTGCTTACATTTATTTCAAATGCAAACTATTCCCTGCACTGGTCAACGCTCAGTGCTCACTGCCTGAACCTGCAAACTAAAAATGTTGTATGGGTATTTATGCAAGCTACAGTATCTGAGGAAATGCAAGAATTTGTATACCCTTATTCTCATGCCTTTTGGGGGGAAATTCTCATTCTATTAATGTGAAACAGCAAACTGCTTTTAAGGAACTGAAACAAAAGATAATTTCATCCCACATAGCCTAGTTTCATTATAATAGCTTATAAAAATGATTGTTTATTTAAACTATACAAAAATGGCAAAATAAATTGGATAGCTGCTTTGTCATTTTATTTTACTATTAATTGTATTTCTTTTAAGCAACACAACTTGGATTATTGGCTTTGAGAGACAGTACACAAATCACAAATAGGAACAGAAGTAGCAGCAGCAGCATTAGTGGTACTATTAGAGGTAGTTATGTTCTCTTTCTTTCACTGTGTCTCTGTTCTCGCCTGTGGCAGCTGGATATGGCCTCTGTTGATAATTAATCAAGACAAGTTCTGGCATGGGCACAGGAGTCTGTTCTGTTAGGGGTGCAGTGTGTAGTGACCCATTGACTAATAAGGTCCCCTGAGGTGAAACTGCATCAGAGCATTAGAGGCCTGAAATTTCAAATCTTGCACTCGTCTCCACCTTCCCCTGGGAGGAAGTACAAAGACTAAAAGACTTGCATGCCTATGATTTCATGCACATAATTTATTCATTTTATCTAATCTCTGTGTCAGCCCATCTTCCTGACTATGGTATCTGACCAAGTGTCACAAAGGAATAAGTGATTACTATAAGAACAGGTTGAAAATTTCTAAGTAGACTGAGTGTATAAACACCAGTATAAAAGATATCTGTAATCAACGTTTAAACTGAAACTGACCTTCAACCTCAAATATATAATATACAATTACAAAAATTTACACATTGGCATTGAAACTGGGTAATACATTAACAAACCTATCACAATAATTATTGGGTGAAAAGTGATCTTTGTGTTTCCCAAATGGACAAAATAAAGTCCTCATTACTGCTCTTGCTACTCTTAGTTTTTCTCTACAACATGAAGGTGTTTAAGGGAGGCAAAACAATCTGTTGATAATGTTTTCAACATTTTTAAATAAAATATATATCTATATATATATATAAATTGTCTATGTATAATGAACCACTTAAAAATAATAAGACCCACAAAGCTACCCCTTTTCTAAGAGCTTACTGAGTGTGCACTGAAACACTGCATCATATATTTGGTAGGCAAGGCAAGGCAAGGCAAGTTTATTTGTATAGCACAATTCAACAACAAGGTGATTCAAAGTGCTTTACAGAGACATTAGAAACAAAAACAAATAAAAAGCATGATTTAAAATTGATTAAAACAAGCAAACAAACAAACTAATTAACAAACAAACAAAACAGTATATAAAATCAAAACAGATAGAATCTGAACAGTAGATAAAATCAGTAGTTAAATGTAAGTTTTGAAATTTAAGCTTAAAAGTGTGGATTTGGTGCTTTATTCAAATGCAGCTGAGAATAGGTGAGTCTTCAACCTGGATTTAAATAAACTGAGTGTTTCAGCTGATCTGAGGCTTTCTGGGAGTTTGTTCCAGATATAAGGAGCATAAAAGCTGAATGCAGCTTCTCCGTGTCTGGTTCTGACTCTGGGAACTGATAAAAGACCAGATCCAGATGACCTGAGGGATCTGGAAGGTTCATACTGGGTCAGGAGGTCACTGATGTAGGCAGTATATAATTAATTTTTACTATGTTAATTTTGCATGCTAATATTTAGCTAGCTCATGGAAATGTCATTGCTGTTAATATCTAAATGTCACTGTCAAAACCACTGCACTAGGCTCATATGGCAACAAAACAAAGCTTTTCCCACAATTTTAGAAAGTAGTTGATAGCACAGAAAAAAAAAGAAATCTGCTATATTATTTAAATAACCATCAATTAAGTGACCATCTAGTAATTGATCAGGTTATGTCCTTGGCCTCAGTTATCAGCTTCATGAATCACAATTGTCTATGTCTTGGCTTTAAGTGTCACACTAGTACATCCAGGAATCCATTTTAATTTCAGCTTCAGCTGCAGACAATAAGTCAATATACACTCGTATTTATCATATAAAAGAGCATTAGTTGGTGGGTCATCAATCTGTTAGAGCTGCATTCTTTTTCTATGCCCTGTCAGGTTAAGTCAGGATAAAGAAATAGATCTTTGCTCCTCTTTCAAACATTCTTTACCCTTGTGTGATTGGCTCTTTGATCTGTGAGAAGCAGCTGTTTACCAAGCCAATTGTACAAGACCACAAACCCCAGTACGGCATTCTCTGACACAGCAGACTTTGATTTTATTTTTGCTCTCTTTCCTCTCTGTCACATGGTTAAGTCTGTCACAGCTAATTTGTGTCTCAAAATAGGTCTTTGAAGATCTAAACAGGAATGCACCGACATGAAAATATGAACAGTTAGGAAGACAGATGATTTATACATGGCATTGATTATGAAGACTAAATATTCTGCAGGTGGAATAAAAGTTGATTTCCTATAAGTGTACATATATTTTACAACAGTATAACAGAAACAATTCAAAATAGAGAGCCAAATAAAAGTAATAAGGTTGTATGTTTTCCTTTATATTCCTTTTTGTTTTAGTTTGAATGTTGAGTAGTTAATGTTAAATATAACCATTAAAGCAGAGCATTTTTCATAAATGTTTCATATGAAGTCAACTAAGTAAAAACCCATTTTGTCACTCCCAAATGATAATGAACATGCCATAAGGAAAGTTTTCAGGGTGTCATGAAAGCACTAAGGTTTTTAAGGAGAACAAAGGAGGGGAGAGCTGTCCTCAGTACAGATTATGCCACACTGAGTTTTTATGGAGGATGAACCACAGACAGATATCTTAGCATATGCTGGCTTGTGGGCACAAGGGAACAACAAACTCCAGTCTTTATCCTGAGAGAGGCAGGAAGGAGAAGTCACCTTGATTAAATTAGTTGTATATGAAAATGGGGTTATGCCTATTGGGAGTACGTGACAAGGGCTTATAAACCTCGCCTTTCACAACCCTGTGAGAATGACTTTTTAATTTCCTCCTTTTTGTTGCATGTTATATTTGTCTCTCTTTCTTTTGTCCCGCAAGGCCTTTGTGTGTCAGGATCAGGATCAATGTGGCATTCTCATTTGGGTACTGTCCCCTCTACTCATTCACATTTTAAGATTCTATTAGCATCTTCCAAAACAGATTCTCCCTGGGTTTTCTTTCTCTTATTCTTCTCTCTCGCTCTCGCTCTGTCTCGCTTTTTTTTTTTTTTTCAAATAAGCTATGGCCTACCTCTTACACAGTTTTGCCTTTTGTCCTCTGCTATTGTATGGCATGCCATTTCACTATTGAAACCACTAAAATACTGTATTTTCCTAATTTAAATCTGAAATAGATCGGTCTGTCCTAATCAGGTGTCATGTTAATGTACCCAAACTTAAGTGATTTAATCCCTTTTCAAACAAATGGGAATGATTAAAGATGGCAAATTATTAAATGTTACTAAATTATACTCTGGCACTATAATAGATTCATTACCGCTATTGGTAATAGAGAAAAGGCTTTTTCTGTCATCTCTGCTCAAGCGTCTGATTAGTGCTCTCCCATCCCAGTTATAGAAGACGTTTTTCTAATCATTTTGGGATTTTGTTTGCAAAGACAAATTCTGTTAAAAGTTGTTCACATGTACTTAGGCATTCACTTTGAGTTAAATGACACTCTTAAAACTAGCATTGCCCACTCAGTGTTTTTCTTGCATTTCTGCTGCTGTATGCATCAAACGCTTAGCAAGGTCACCTGCCAAAGACTCCAGTCTTGTTCCTAATTCCAACTTTGCCTATGCCAGCATTCTACAAGTGAGTTTGTAAGAAGTCAAATATTATAGTAACAATGTAACCACAGGACCTGATGTGGCAGTTGCTGTAAACTAAGCTAAAGCAGCTAAAGATTTGCAGAAATTGGACAATACAACAAACAAAGATCTGAACCATACCAGCAAATCTTAAATGAATTTCCACAAACCTCAATGAACAAAGGAAAAAGGGTCAAAGAATGACCAGAATTCCTCCACAACGATCAAAGAGACTGATAAATTCATACAGAATACAGTTGCTTATTGCTCTTAAATGTGATTATACAAGCTATTGAATAATAGGTTGTATGCATAATGTCCAGGGAAACCTTGTTTTCACATGACTGTGTAGAATGTGAACTATAACATTAAAGAGTATAAGGGCTGCTGCTTCTCTAAAAACAAATGCTACACTTAATATGAGCAAGTGCTTTGCATGCATATAACTCAAGTAGCACAATGGCACTTCATAATGCTAGTGTAGTCAGGCAGATTAGCCAGAACATTTTGTAAGTAAAGTTGTGTGTAAATATAGTGTATATTTTTTTAAATTGTTATGGATCAGTTACAACAAATTCACAACCAAAAGCTTTAACGTTGTGATGTATTTGGCTTTAAATATGGTGTTTGTTCAATTTTACAGGTCTCCCTGTTTGACTTTATAGTATGTTGATTTGGTCTACCAGAATGTTTTGGCTTTCTTTCTTTCTGCTTGTATCCTCATGAATACAAAATGCTTGGAGAGCAATTCCACTTTTAGTAGCATGTAAAGAAAATAAACCCATTTCTACACAGACTTACAGTACAATCACCTACATCCTATTTCTTGCGGTATGCGTGTTTGTTTTTTTTTACTTCTACATAGTAACTTTTAGACTAATTGCCAGTGTTTGTTAAAGTGTTATTCATAGGAATGAAATTGTCATACAGTATGTCCCCATGTGTACACTACTTGTAAAAGTCCTAATTATCACAGTAGCCAGCTGTAGTTTACTTGAGTGAATGGCAGGGGAAATACAGAGAGGTTTTCTCTCCGATGAAGTTTTATTTTCTTCTCTCCTACCCCTCTGGGGATGTGGAGGTGTTCTTTTTGTTGCTGTGCATCGTTTTGCTATGTATTGTACAGTGACTGTTATTTTATTTATTTATTTAATTTTTCTCTTGCACATTTGTCAGGCAAGCAGAAATGCTTGCTTTCAGTAGGCGTAAATGCTAAGGAATGTACACCCAGAAGTCTCTCTTTCTCTCACTCTCTCACACACACACACACACACACACACACACACACACACACACACACACACAAACCCCAAAAACAAACAAAAAACCCATGCCTGCTTCTTTAACTGGCTGGTTTTGAGATTAAATTTGCTAAATACTTTACACTGTGAGAAAATAAATAGGTAAATACATAAAATAAGGGCTAGAATGTCTTGCTGTTGAAATCCATTGTGTACAGAAGTGTGCTGGCAGATGATTGTGGATACTCATTTATTTATAGTATAAAAGAGTTGTGTTTATTGTTTGAATTTTATTTTGTGTAGATTAATGGTAATGGCTTCATAGGAGCACAGTCATGCTTGTTAGGTTGGAGTGATTCTAAACTGACGGTAGGTATGAATGTGAGAGTATGTGTCTCTGTATTAGTCTTGTGATAGACTGTGACCTCTCTAGGGTGCACTCCAGCTTTCGCCCTATGTCAGCTAAGATAGGGTCATAGAAGGGTTAGATCTAAGTTTGATGAACAGTTAGGAAAATGGAGAAGAATAACATTTAGGGAAATACACTTGACTACAGTGCGTGAAATAGATACATAATTTAACAATTCATCCATAACAAAAATGTAACTTGTCTAGAGATTTAAGATCATGACTCATGCTGGCATTTATTATCCCTAGAAGAGGAATAAAGTTTTTTTTAGCAGCATTGCCTATGAAAAATATGATCTGTAACCATGATGAAAGTGTTTTACAATTGTCATTTAAAAAAAAAAAAATCATAGCTGCACCAAAGCCCAGGTGTTCCTATTACAAATATATCATATATATGTCACACCAAGAAAAATGAAGGTTGTAAGAAAAATATAGTAATGATAATTACTACATCATCATTAATATGACCATTTATTCAGAACTGAAGAGATAAAAAAAATAATAAGATAGCGTCGTATGCAAAACACTGCACAGCATCTGCATATAAACTGTCCAATGTGATGTATGATCTAAAAAGATGCAACACAGTAGGTTGAGTGGATAAAGATTTTTTTTCTAAATGTTATTTATACATAAGACCTAAGTCCTTCCATTTTCTTGCTCTTACTCAATACAGTGTATCTATAAACCTATCCTTGTAAATGTCATTCTTTAGGGATTTTGAACTCTCCTGATAGGTGCAAGCATTAACACAAACCAAGAACACGAAGGCCACAGCCTTCTGTATTATCTCCCTCTCACAGAGTAAGGACGCAGGACATTAATCACTGCAAAGTCACACTTGACCACGTGTGCACACACGCACACACACACTTGTCCTTCAGAGCGAGAGCTGATTTAGGTAAACATATGTAACCATGGTCTCAGTCACTATTAGTATTTGTTCAACTGATTTGACCTTTTTGACAGAGCATCATAACCCAAGTCTCTAACGACTACTGATTAAAAATACAAAATTTATATTTCAGTGGGAGACTAATTACTAATGAAACAAGGACAAAGGGGGATTGCAAAGTCATCGGCTCCAGAGGGGAAAGCACTCATGCATTTTTCTTGAACTTACTATTCATCAATATCAAATGTAGCTAAGACACGTATATATCTGCTCTGTTAAAGTTAAGAGCAAAGATTTAGTCCAGACAGGTTTATAAATGCATGTGTCTTGGTGGTTATGCAGTATTTAAAGTATGTTTTACACAGTAAATGTATGCCACTTTCATAATTTATTACAACTTTACATAATGGGACCATTTCATGTTTAATGCAATGGAGAGATTTTTTCTTCTCCGACCAATTCTTTGCAGCTGCAATTCCTCTGTCACAGATCAACTTAGTGATTTTTTTTCTTTAGAACCCTTACTGTGCAAAATAACAATAGAGAATGGGCACAGGTTTGCTTTAGATGTATTCACTAAAATCTGGTGTAATTATACGGGCATTCTGCTGACTTTATGTAAAATGATGAGAAATGAGTTACTGATGAAGACCTTGCCTGGAGCAGCTCAGTGAATTTATGTCCTCTTAGTCCTCCACCCCATTCTGGTGTTATAGTTGAGGTGGAGTGAAAGAATAGTGGGGAAAAAAGAGAAAGAGGAGAGATGAGGGTTGGAAGAATAAGGACAAACGCACTAGATTTTAATAAGGATGTGTCAGAGCAAATAGCCTGGCCCTATATCAACCATGCAGAAGCTCTGGGAGATCTGCCACTGCTCCACTGGGGTCCTTTAGAACTTGCTGTTACAAAATAAAACTTCACTTCAGCTAGAGAGTAGAGCCAGGGCACAAACGCATTATCTTTGTGTTGACTCTGTCTACCACGTGGATCACTGTGTTACATGACCACGGATGTAAACCCTGAAAAGAAAACCTTAACCTGAAGCTGCATCTTTTATTGACAGCTCAGTAAATTTCTAATATTTCAGCTCAGAGAAAGCCAGAGAACTCAGTCTGTTTGGGTTTCTTTGCTTGACCTTTTCATCTTGGGTTAGAATTCCATTAGAATAGAATAGAATGCCTTTATTGTCACTATACAGTTGTACAATGAGATACAGAGCATCTCCTACTCAGTGTAAACATGCTGGGGGGGGGGGGGGGTGCAGCGCTATGTACATGTGGACAGTATTAACATAGGGAAAAACATACATACACACACACACACATATATATATACATATGTATACACACACACATATATATACACACTCACACACATACACACACACACACACACACACATATATATACACACACATACACACACATACATATACACATATACACACACACACACACACACACATATATATACACACACACATATACACACATACACACACACATATACACACACATACACACACACACACACACACACACACACACACATACACACACACACATACACACACACACACACACACACACATATATATAAAATGTACAATATACAAGACGTAAGTAATATGTAATAAATAGTGTTATGTATATACAGTTGAATATGTATATACATTATTATTATTATTATTATTATTACATTAGTATGTATATACATTACTGCTGGATTTGTGTTTCCAAGAACATATTAATTATAAAATTAATATATGTATTAATTACTTCTTTATGAAGAACACACCAACATGTTAACTATGTCTGAAAGCCAAGAAGAATATGTTAAGCTTAAAATGAAGAAATACACACTTTTACATTGTTTAAGAACAATGTGTAAGTCCTCCACTAACACTCCATCTGCTTCCGCCAAAAAAACTTGAAAACTTTTCCCAGTGCTCAGATGTCTACAACTGTACACAATTACATACTGATCTAGTAGGGGTGCAACGATACACAAAATTCACGGTTTGGTTCGGTTCGATACTTTGGTGTCACGGTTCGATATTTTTTCGATACAAAAAAAATGTTCATGCCTTTTTAATTTGTCATTTATTAAAATTATAAATATATATTTTAACTCAAAAGTACAGTTTTTAAATTTAACCCTAACCCTTGTGCGTGTTTTTTATTTTGACAGCGAATGCGCACCTGCGGACCACTTATGTGCAGCCCTGGTTATTTAGCTCGTCATATTGCAGCCACAGAAATTATTTTGTCCATGAAACGATAAAGCTGCACTTTCTTTTTGCCTTATAGTCTGATTTGTCATAACTTCTCCGTTTTGTGGTAAGCTTTTCTTTGGCTGTCACTTCTTCACCCTGACCTGTCTTATTTGGCTCAGCAGAACTGAAATATATATCCTGCTGCTTTTACACAGGCACTCACATAAGCTCAGCGATTCTCTGCGCGATCAACCTCTCACATGTTTAAGCTTGCTGCGGGAGATTTCACTTGTCATGTTTGCATAGTAAGCTAACGATTAATAAGACGATGTCAGAGGAATTGGTGCACAAATTATCATCACTCACAGATCAGTGCTGTCGCTCTCTATACACAGTTCGCACGATTGCAAAGTGAAAGCAAAAAAACAAGCGCAAATTCAAACGCGATTTCAATATGTCACATATTGACAGTGGCTCACCGATGCCAATGACATAATTACCCAGCTACATTTCTGAAAGAATGCAAAAGCATTGACATATATTTTTCCTTCCTACAATAGCCCGACGGGCAGGGCAGAGATAGATTTTGGTAGCCCGACTGAAAAAATCGCTAGCCCCAGGACGTCGGGCTAGCGATATTGCGAGCCCTGTATCTGATTGAGGAATCACTCATCTTTGGAAAAGAGAGTTTATTACAGAGAAATGTCTCTTTCCAAAATAAAAGCTATACTATCCGCTTCTTCTGGGCTATATTCTCAGCAGCATATTAAACATATCAGGTCCCCATAAGGAGAATCATGTGCTAACGGCTGTCTAAATGACTCGGCTAAAGTTAGTAGCATGCTTGTTGTTTTTGTCTTTGCACTAGGATGATGTCGGCATAAATGTGCAGTCATATTCGTTGTGTTCCCACTAGTGCTTTCAGGTTAATCTCGTTGAAATGACCTTAACGCCACAACACGGCAAATCTCCTTAAACGAGCTACCGCCCATCGCCCCGTGCGTGGGGCTAGACGGCCAACACGTTAAATTGTTTGGTTGTGCAAACCAATTGTTCCAGCAGCTGTCTGGGTGGCTGGTCTCAGACGATCTTGGAGGTGAACCTGCTGGATGTGGAGGTCCTGGGCTGGTGTGGTTACACGAGGTCTGCGGTTGTGAGGCCGGTTGGATGTGCTGCCATATTCTCTGAAACGCCTGTGGAGACGGCTTATGGTTGAGAAATGAACATTCAATGCACGGGCGACAGATCTGGTTGACATTCCTGCTGTCAGCATGCCAATTGCACGCTCCCTCATTGCTTGTGGCATCTGTGGCATTTTGCTGTGAGACAAAACTGCACATTCCAGGGTGGCCTTTTGTTGTGGGCAGTCTGAGGTACACCTGTGCACTACTCATGATGTCAGATCAGCATCCTGATGTGGCACACCTGTGAGGTGGGATGGATTATCTCAATATAGCAGATGTGCCCACTACCACACATTTGGACTGATTTGTGACCACTGTTTGGGAGGGATGGTTATATTGTGTATCTGGACTGAATTTTAGGTCTCTACGTCCATCCCATGGGGAATGGTAGCAGTAACAAAGGTGTTGCGTTTATATTTTTGTTGAGTGTATCACTCAGCATGTATTTTGAAGCCTCAACATTTGCTTTATTGCTGTTGCTATGTTGGGACCATATTAGGATGAGGATCAGGATCTGGAGACATGCACACTATTGTGTCATTTAGTGTGTATTCATAATATTCGTACAGCAGGTCCAAGTTGTGCCTTGAAAACAGGAAAGTCGTCTGCATAGAGGAGAACTGTAATAGCAGGCTTGTACATAGTGAGGCTTTGTGCTCACATTTGCTGCAAACACTCGTTTTACCCTGTTTTGATGCAGATTTCACTTGAAATCAGGCAAGAACTGGACTTATTTTTTATAATGTGTTCTTGTGAATTGGTTGTGTATCGCATATGTTTGATTTGACTTTCTGCAAGACAACAGTCGTCCACTGGCCAAAAACATTTTCCAAATACCTCCACGTGATCTAGCCTGGATTTAGAAAAGAATAGCAAAAAAAATCTGCACCTCCTGCTTCAGATGCAATTTGTGTTTCTGTGTTAAGAGGCAGCGATGAGAGGGGAGACCTCGGCTCATCCAGCTTTAGAGCCTGACCAGGAGGAGTCGAACATTAACTCAGCTCTTCCAGGGCACCCTGCAGACTCGGCTGTTGGCAACAACGAGGGATGACGTGAACGCCAAACTGGAGTCCATCACAGGTCAACTGCAGGTATGCGAGTCAGACCTTCTGAGGAGGGTTTCACTTTTCTCTCTTCTTTATAATTGACTCTTTTCTCTCTCTTTCAGCTCCTTGTCTCAGAGCGGGAGGGATTTGAAGCACAAAGGGAGGAACTTGTCGTTTGGTTGGCTGATATGGATGTCCGCCTGAGTGAGGTTGACCAGCTGACAGGAAACACCAGTGAAAAACTGAAACAACTGCAGTGGTGGGCTTGTTTTGATATGACATATATTTGATATGATACATACGTCAGAGACATGGTCCTAAACTGGACTAACAAAGGACCATGAGTACAGCATGAAACGTACATTACATAGTGTAAGGCTGAAGTTCATTGATCATTTTAATCATAAACTTGTTGTTGAAATGTTTTTACTGGACATGCAAACATCTGCTGATGAAATTGTGTTGATTTATTGGTCTGTTATGAAGCTATTGCTATTTCTATTGTGTTTTATCACTTTCTGATATTTTATTAATTAAACAATACATGTATTATTTGTTGTGTTATCTGTAGATATAGTATGTATATATATTTATTTATAGTATAGCAAATATATTTAATTATTACTGTTTAAAACACTAATATGTGACATGTATTAGTAGTGATGTTGTGCTGAGGGTTAAAATGCCTTTTTGTCTTTTGGTATACTAAAAAATGACAATAAACCATTAATATATGTCTATGCTGTGCTCGTATTTATTTTACCCTGATATATATATATAAGTGTGTGTTTGTATATATGTATGTATTTTTCTAGATTGATTTATAGAAAAAAGGGACAGCGTTGCTTTGTGAGTAAATTATTCTTAGTATATGATTATTATACTTTGCATTCATCATACTGATTTATGCTCTTATACCTTTAGATTTATATTGTTTAAAGTTATCCATTGTCCTTGTTTATATCACATATCAATGAGAGTGCACGATTAGGTTAAACAAGCCTTTTATAGTTTCATTTATAGTAGGATGATTTGTAACATATGCAGTTTACTGCAGAAGGTGATGTAACTTGGATAACAATCAGTGTCCCTTTGCATTGCAGATCTTGGTTAAGTTCACTGTGAATTATTATATTAAAGCTTTTGTTTTCAGTGTAGGTCAAGGCCCCAAGCTGGATTCTGCTATTCGTGAAGCCTGGAAGGCAATGGCAAATGGAGCATATTGTTAAGGTTCAGCAGCATTATTTATGATGTGGAGTTCTTCAGTGATACAGTATGTTTTAATAAACCACAGGGTGTGATCATTTCAGCCCCAGTTATTTTTCTTCCCGGAAACCACTGCACAGTGCAAGTAGCATTCTGTTTATGCTATCTATCAAAGCAAACAAATTAAAATATAAACTTTCCAATTACACTGCTTGTGTTAGTGTTAGCCTTCGCCAGCCCAGATGTAAACCTAGAATGTGTTGCAAATGCATCAACATAAAGAATAGATGCTTCAGTTGTGCGCCGTTTCCCACAACTGGCTGAAAGTGCTCTCTAGAACTAGAGCTAGTTGGATCCCAAGTGAACCAGCTCGCTCTATGGTCTTATTGACATACCTATTACTGTTTCCTCTGTTTCTCTTTCTGCTGCTGAGACAGTCTGCTTTTTTTCTAGTACAGGGAAAGTATAACAGTATCATGATGCATTATGGGTTGAGGGAATTGGGAGTTGTGTATGATGTATTTTGCCATTCTTGGCACAACAAGAAGCACAAATCATCATCAGTTATTAGAACTGGTAAATGGCCACTCTCTGCTGTGTCCACTTACCATTTAATACAATTAATGAACGCACTGAATTTAAAGTCATATGAAATTACAGTTGTACTAACAGTACAACTGTAATTTCAGTTGTACTAACAGTGTGTAATCTTGTACAAACTTCCATTAATAAATAGAATAGCATATTTTACTACATGCTAAATTCATTTAAATTCAGTAAATAAAAATTTGTTACACAGATTTAGTTCAAAAAACTTTTTTTTGTTTGTTTACTGTTTGGTTTTATGGAAATCAAAGTTTGTGCCTTTATTTGTCTAAGAGCTTTTAACCACTCACTCACTACATCTCTTGGATCATCAGACTCAAAGCAGCAAGCTGTTCTGTGGTTAAAGCTAAAGCAAGATGGTTTATCGTGTTTTGATGCATGCTCAATCACCTGGGTAAGGAGGTCCTAGAAAACTGATTCTGTTCATCTGGAAGTTTAATAAGGAGAGTTAATTAGAAGGACGTGAACATAATTTATTGATATACATAGTTCAGTTATTTTATTTGGCAACTAGACTTCACCACCACCAGAAGATAAGATGGAAGCTTAGATGAAGTGACTTGCTTGAGGTGGAGAAGAAGAGGAGGTGAGTGCGCAAAGGAGTCTGCAGCAGGGAATGAAAGATGAGCAGTGCAATTTAAAGCATGCAGAGTGGAGGCTGATTGGGTTGAAGAAAGCGGGCAGAAATATGATTGAACTACAGTAACAGCATTGCTCAGTGCTAGAAAGTGGAAGTGATGTAAAGAATAGACTAGCAGCTGCACACCTGGGAAAGCAGAGAGATGACTGAATACAGATCTTTCTTATTGAACTTATGCGTAAGCTTAATTTGCATTTTCAGTGGGAGAAACACTCATCCAAGTAACTTCTTAAGTCTCAGCTGACTGCATGTTTCCCCAACCTTATAAACAGATCGTGGTCATGGTGATCAATGCTTTGTATCATGTCATGTAGATTGTTAAATTGCCTGATTATGATCATACATGGCCAACTGCTAACATATAGCAGACTCCCATATTTAAAGTGGTTGGCCTGAATGTGTATTTTATTGCATTTGTGTCAGTGTTTCTATTGAAATACTATCTGTCCCATGTCCCCAATTTCAGAGACAAACTGTCCACCAGATTGGTCTAAATCCTCCACAGACTTGACCACATGGTTAAATCAACACCTCTCTGACACAGTGTCAACAACACCTGATAAGCCTCATGAAGGTAGGATTTATTGAAGGCAGGTTATGCTGGCTGTAGCTCAGTGCATCTAATAAACTGCCAGGTCAGTGCACAGTTTATGCAACAATAAACCATGTAGAACAAAAGTTCAGGGGCTGTTAATGTTGACAAATCAAAAAGCAGATTCTCTTCCTTCATATCTACTGTCATATGGTCCTGAAGGTCAACACAGTGCAGTTTCCTGCAATATGTACCTCTCTGAAGTTATTTTCTCACATAAACTACAGAAATTGTTGGGATAAGGTCAAGAAAATTATTGTACAGGAGATCCAGACTTTGCACTAGGAAGTTGGCAGGTTATGTCAGATCAAACTACATAGCTTGACTCAAACGAACAAGCATTATTTATTAAGAAATTCAAATTAAATAGAAATCTAGTATATCACTGGTATTTCTATTTTTTATTTTTTTTTAAAAAGCACAAAAAGGCTGATGAGTTTTCTGATATATCCCTCTAAAGTAAAAATACGTGTTTTTGGTTTTTTTTTTAATCATATTTTTATGTGTTAATTTTCAAACTCCACTCCTGGTTCCTGCCTTATAATTATGAACCAAATTCTCAGTTTTTCATCATGATTGGGCTTCACATTAAAGGAAAGGTATTGAAAGCTGCTTTGATTACCATCTAATGAAACAAAGGATTTTGCATGACCATTACCTAACATTATATATATCATAGAGGATGTGTGAATTTGTGTGCCTGTGCAGGCAGAAAGAAGCTACTGAGGGAGCAATAGAGCAGATGAGGATTGATTAGTTGTGTGTCGTGAAAATCAAAGAATAAATTTATTATAAATTTGTCCTTTCAGTGCATGATAAATTCTTTTAAATTCTTTAAATTAAGCAAAAAGCTGCTGCTGTCCTTGCATCACTCACAACCTTAACCAATCACAATCCTCCGAACCATGCTGTAATTCGTTTTGTCAATAAGATGGCTATGTGAGAAAAGTGTTTTTCTTCCTTTTGTTCAATATTGTTTAGATTTTCATGTTTATAATTAAAATTTGAAAACCAGTTTTTAGCAATTATTGCGGAGTGTTTATTTGTTTCTTTATCTTTTTTGGCCTTTGTTTTTATCATCCTTCAACTTTATTTTGTAAAGAAACATTTGCATGCTGCCTAAACAATATTCTCTTTCAGAATAACAGTGAGTATTACCAACACACAATGTTTCACTGAATGACTTAATCAGTATTCTATGGCCTTTGCTGTTACCAGGTCTCAACTTACTGAGTTTCTATAGGAGATCTTCAAATGAGGAAATGTCTCATTTGAAGAATTATGTTTCATCATTTCACCAGGTTCAGAAAAATAAGTAGGTGCACAAAAGATATTCTGGTAGCATGCTGTTACCTAAGATTTTGCTAAGATAGTATCTCATGTTGCTTTTTTTCCCTTTGTCACCTTTTCGGTGATGTGACCTTAACTCCATCTCCTCCTTTAGTTGTGCTCAGCCTTGCATGTGCAGAGCATATTTTTTCGAATGATATTAATTATTCTATTCCTTTGAAATAAACTTTAAATAACAGCCCACGAAGAAAGTTAAAAAAAATAATACTAATTTTATTACTTGAAATAATTATTTAGTTCCTATCCATCCACTGATTTTTTTCTAACAATAAATAAATAAAATAAAATAAATAAATAAAACATGGCTGCTTTTGCCTTGTACAGAGGAATGACTGCACACAAAGGAATGATGGCTCTACATGCATGACGGCATCAATGATGGGGTTGACAGACCAGCTGAATTGAATTGACGTGTCTGAACGCTTTCTAGTAGCAGCTCTCCTTGTCTTGCTCTAGACTTCGTCTCTCCTTCCCCTTTAGTAGTTTTTACAATTTTCAAAATTAACCCAAGCCAAGAAAGAAAATAGAAAAAAATCCTAATCTGATAACCAGTATTTCTTCATGGATTCATAACTAATTTAGCAACTCTTTTGCTGCATTTTATTGCAATATAAAACTACTAGACAACTGTCTAAGATGTATCAATAATAAATCTATTGTGTAGATATTTCTAATGCCACAAAAAACTTCATGAGACTCAAATGGTGAAAAGCTAGTAACTGAGACTACTATGACATTGCATTCTTCAAAGAAGGACATTTTAATAACCTCCATTCATATAGAATGTATTTTTTATTATTATTTTATGCTATTGAACCAAAGACAATGCCTCTCAGAAGGCTGACAAGTGTTTTCTAGTGCAAATGTTAAATGTAGGTATACCCCCACTTGTGGTGCACGCAGCTCTCTAGATGGTATGTCTTTGCTCGATAATGTATAGGCTTAGTTCCTTTATGATACTATTCAGTATTTGAAAAGGAGTCGTTAAATCCCCTAAATCACATATGATGCGCACCCCAACAACACAGTTGAATGTTGAGGCGTTTGTGTCTTTTCACGTTATGCATTCGTGAACGATCTCTGCTTGTGTAATTTTAATGCTGTTTTCTGTTGTTTGTTTTCACTTAGTGAAAATATAAAAAGCTGTTGTCAGGTGTATGTGTAGTGAGCCCATCCTAAGGATAGAGGTGTAATGTTCAGCCTCAGGCAGCTCAAAGTGGTTGCTGTGCTTGGCACCTGGGACCCCTGTCTTTCTGCAGGAATTGGCGTGGAGCCGGCAGCTTCTCTAAGAGCCAGGTGTTGTTTTATTTATCTGAAAGCACAAGTGACCTTTCTAGAAGAACACCACAGAGACCTGCCTCAGAGGGCTGTCTGCTTTCCCTGTCTTCTGTCACACACCTCCCAATGAAGGATGGGATTGAGAGCCAACAGCTAGGTCTGTCTCCAGACTGTCACAGAAACAGACTCAACATGAACCTTTACATTTTGTTTAACTTTGAGACTGCCTGGTTCTTTAAGTGTCACAATCAAATTGTGACATCCCCCCATTACCCCTTCCCCCAACTGCCCCCCCCCCTCCCACCACCACCACATGTTAACCTTGTACTAGTTGCTTTACAGTGAGCAAAGCATGTAAGGCATAACACAAACTATGGAAAATTTAAGCTGCAAAGTTACTTATGTCTTCCTCTGCTTGGTCAGTACTGCTGATGACCTGCTATTTACACCAGCAGTGGAAGCTGAGGTGGTGGAGAAGCAGCAAAATTGGGGATATGCCTACACAGAGACACAACTCTAATTATATTCTTCTATAATAAATTAATCTGCAGGATACACTTGAAACTATCTACAATACATTTTTACTCAGTCATGGCGATAGTTTTTGTGTTGTCCTTTAGCGTTTTCCGAGTCCATGAAACCAAACAAACAAACAAAAACCAAACAAACAAGCACACACACACACACACACACACACACACACACACACACACACACACACACACACACACACAGCATTAACAGTGCAATTAGTACTCTTGCCTACAAGTGCCAGACATTGCTACCACACAGAAATCATACAACATTCAATCTCAGCTTTTTACTTTTGTTTTTGTTATTAATGATTTCCTTCTTTGGTGATTATTTATAAATAAAATTAAATTAAATTAAAAAATTAAATAAAACTGTCAAACAATCAGTTAATCAAAGCTTGTTAAGTATGTGTTCAATTCTTGGATGTTGGTAGCCAGTGCATGTTGTTAGGGGTGATGTTTATCCCTAAAAACCTGTTGATGACTTTAGATTACTTCCTAATGTTTTAAATAATTAAAAAAAAACAAACAAACAAAAAAAACCTATATCATGCTTATAAGAAATAAACAAAGAAATCATTGCTGCTGAGTGGAACCATGGGTTTTAGATAATAATTCTGAACATTGTGTTTTCTTTTTCATTTTATTGTCAATTTTCTTTCCAGGTTATTGGACAAATATACCATAGGATGATTCAAGTGCAGTATTATATATAATTTATTTTTATTTTATTATTTTTTTGCTATCGACAATTACATGGATCAACAGATATTAAAAACTGACACTGTTGTGAAAATCCCCCATGTGTGTCTGTCATTAGAACATTAGTAGTGGATCCTTTGGGTCCTTAGGATTGGAAGCTGGGGCCTTGTTGACTGGGCTTGTAGTGACATTTCACACATACTCAATCAGACTTGTATCTAGGGAGTGTGGAAGTTGGATAAAGTGAGCTCTGTCATGTTTGCTGAGTAGCTTTGCTGTGTTGGAGGGTGGATACTGTCTGGGAGTGCCATTAGAAAGTAACATCCAATTGAATGTCAGGGCCCAAGGTTTCCCAGCAGTACACTGCATTGTAACAAGATGATGAATGTTATTTATTTCACATGTCAAGAGTTTTAATGCTATGGCTGATTGGTGTAGATTACATCACCAATTGCTTTTGTCAGTGCCATTGTAGATAATTGAACTCCTGAGATACCGATAAGAATAGAACACGGTAATTATGAAAACTATTGTTTTTGATATGGGAGGAAAATCTGAAAACTGTGGTGTCTTTGTACTGCTTATCATGTGACAGAGTTCATTTCCATTATCAGTACACCGTAAATAGCCATTAGGACAGAAAAGTGTATGACAAAACATGATGCTTGAAATATCACAGTGTAATGTCTTCACTTCTCTAGGAAACTGTGAGGCTGGTTTCACTCCCCCCCCACCACCGCACACACCCACACACACTTACTTTTTAAAAAAACAAACAATTTGTCATTTTAAGAGTAGAAGATTTAAAACAAATCTGGATGACACCCATCGTGTACAATGTAGTGAGACCTGAACAAAAGCAGTCATGCCTTCTTGGAGTCACTCTAGTTTTAATCCCCCACCCACTGCATTTTAACAAAGAGACAGAGTGAAACTGCTGGTTTCTATGGCAACATTGCATGGCCTTGTTTGTGTCTATGGTACTTTGGAGAACAGCTGTTAATAACGATAGGTGGATATGCAGGAAGGATTGATTTAGCACAACCCATGCAATCAATGTTCTGTGGTTTACTGCATCACAAAAGCTGATTACAAGAGAATACTGGAAATCTAAAAATAATGAATCAAAAACACTGTTGTATGTTTTATGTTAGGAAAACATAGCTTATATCAGAAAATAACAATGTACCACAATTACTGAATGATAGGGCAATCCTAGATGAAAAAAAAGAATCAAAGAAGAACAAGAATAGAAATTTAAGTACATTTGTGACACACTAATCACCAACTTTGAACCTAAAAGTAAAAACTTATACTGAAATATTGAAATAAAGTTGTTGTAGAACAACTTTATTTCAATATTCTGTATTTAATTGCATATTTTTGGGAACAGAAACCCCATTGTCCATCTCATTATTGTGTAAATGTCCTTGACGTAGTATCTCCAGTAGTATTCTCACAGGCACAAGGGGGATGTCCAAATTCATAAGTGCATCTTCCTGAGGCCGCATTTGTAGAGCGATTACGACACAGGCTGTCCAAATTCGTAGACTCCTCCAAATGCAGCTGACAAATGCATCCTCCTTTTCCCCGAAATTGAAGGATGGGTCAGATGTATCCTTTATGGCCCACCATATCCCACAATTCGTAGCGGGTCACAAAATAAACTTTTAAGATATTTTCAGGCAGGCATGTAGCTGTGTAAACTTCAAATACCTGCTCGGTTTTTCAAGACATCACATATTTGCAAAAGCGCTCCGACGTTTTCGGAGACGTCTGTTATCCACCAGCTCGACAGCTGACCGGGGCGAGAACAGCGAACTCCCGGCACAGCATTTATAAACCCCCTGCCGTCTTTCGCTACTCAGGTTGAACATGATATATAAGTCACTTAGATAAATTTAAATTGTTATTGTTCGGCTTTTATCAGTGTTTCATTTGTTCGTAAGTAAATCGTGAGTTTGGCTGAAATTACAGCTGAATAAACGTCAAACAGAAAACTGATTATCAGAAGTGTGAGATGATCGAGAATTTACTCCAGTGTCCTGTTATATTTTAGACAGCAAGGAGCAGACGGCTGAGCTTATTAAACTTCACCGAGACAGCTGGTGATGCAAAACTGAAGGCCAGACTGTCCAATTTCAAAGCCGCTCACTTCCGGCCTGCCCGGCCTTCGGAGGACCCGGCCCACGTAGACCGTAAAGGGCGGGTCCTCAGGAGGATGCGGCCTCTGAATTTGGACACCCCTAAGGTCATGACAAATGGCATC
The DNA here is from genome assembly GCF_965226115.1 of Aulonocara stuartgranti. NCBI lineage: Eukaryota > Metazoa > Chordata > Actinopteri > Cichliformes > Cichlidae > Aulonocara > Aulonocara stuartgranti. Next base: position 32,153,084 of record NC_138945.1, on the reverse strand, counting down.
GCTTCCATCAAGTGTGATGTTTCATACACTTTGTTGACACTGATGTACTTATGTCAGGGATGATGAAGGCCATTAAGAGCACTTGCATAATTTTGAGCAGCAGGTTGGATCACAGGTCAGTTAAAATCTGATCTTTCCACTCTTCTTAGGCATGCTTTATGGACATTTCTATCTGCAAGTGCTTTGCATAATGACAGAGCTCCAATAGGTTAACATACCAACTCTTTCAATTTTGTTGAAAGAGTTTCAACAGTTGATTTTTTTGCAGTGTTGATGGATATAGGTTTTTGTGAAATGACTGCGAAGTCTCACACACACATGCACACAAACAAAACACACAGTATAATTCTCACCCTAATTATAGTGAATACATATTTATGCCATTTTACACCATCAAACTTAGATTGCTAAGGATGAAGAACCTCTTGTTCTTTAAAGAACCATCAACAAAATAAAAAGGTTCTTTGATGTATGATGGTTCTTTAAAGAACCATGAAGTCATCTGAAGAAACATTTAAGAACCATAATTTTTCTGAGAGTACAACAGACTCCCCGATTCGAATAATGACAGAATCAGTGATGCTAAGCAGAGAACTTTTGCCTTCAGGGGCTGATATGTAAGCCAAGACTGTGTCTACTTGATCAACAAGGTTCTGCTTAAGATGCATTATTTCTGTAAGGTGATATCATAATATTTTTAATAAAATAATAATGTAAACAACCTTAATTGTAATTGTTAGATTCCCATGTCTAGGCATCACAAGCAGTTTTGGAAATGAATATTCTGATCAAATTTACTATTATATGTTTAAATTAAAACAATTTTAAAATATTCAAATAAGATAATAACATGGCCTGCTTCTCTGTTTGAAGCATGACATAATATTATTATGCTCAATTTAATATACACGGTTTGTATGACAAAGCATTTTATTTTTAAATTACGATATGCACATTTAGAAAGTCAGATAACAGTAACTAGTTCATAAGTAAGAAAAGTAGTGTACTGCTCTCCTTGTGTGTGTGCATGTGTATGTAGGTACACAATTCAGCACCCAGCCAAACTCCATTCAAAATAATATGGGAGTCAGGATATTGCGTCCAAGCTCAGGTGCTGTATTTTATGTTGCACCGGCATACACCATTGAATCAGAGTGAAACCCAAAACATAAAAACAAACAATACAATAGTAAGGTGATTAATATAATGATATATTAAAACTGCATATGCATCTGTTTGGGAATGTTTAAGTTGGATCGCATAGCTACTACTACAATGTTAAAACAAAGAGAAGTGAAGCTACAATATGTTAAATATAAGAATACCATTATGAAAGCGCCTTCAAATTCGCTTATCTACTCTACAGCAAGTCAAGGTTAGCAATAAAAGACAAAGACAAATTCATATAATAGGTCATCCTATGTATACATAGCATGTAGTTAGATTAGCAATATACTAATACACAAACTTGGGCTTTAGAACACAAACCTACCAAAATGTTACAAAAATTTTGCTCTGTACACTTAAGTAAACAAGTACTCACAGATGATGCTTTCGAAGGCAATAACAAGAAATAGGATTGCAGGATTGGATAACTACAGGAACCCTTCAGCATATGTGAACCTGCTTACCCCAACTAACATGGCCGACTTCCTGTTCTGGGTCAAAGTGCATGTCACATTAACAACAAGGCTCAATAGGGGGCACTAAACTCAAGGCAGAACAAGTAGAGTAAGGTTTATTTATATAGCACTTTTAAGTGACAAATCACTGTACAAACAATAAAACATAATATCAAAAGAGAACCATGTTAAAATGGAATAAAAATAAATTAAACAACAAACGAGTGTCAGCAGAAGGCCTGATTTAAAAAAAAAAGATTAAAAAAATGTTTTTAACTGTTTTTTTGTTTGTTCTTTCACAGAATCAGAGAAATGGAGCAGGACTGGTAAACTATTCCAGGGCATTGGTGCCACAGACTGAAAAGCTTTGCCTCCCCCCTAGTCTTCAGTATAGTACTAGGGACAACTAAGAGACAACTAATAGAGTTTGAGCTTGTAAGTGAAGACAGCGAGCAGCAGTGTGCTTAACAAGAAGTTGAGATAAGTAGTCTGGGGCTTGCCCATTTAGTACTCTGTATGTCAGTGTGAGAACTTAAAAACAAATCCAAATCAACTGAGACCCAGTGAAAAGAGAATAAAATCGGGGTAGTTCTACACTAGGCTTTATTTATTGCAGTGTGTGAATGTGTGTGTGAATGGGTGGATGACTGGATATGTAAAGCGCTTTGGGGTCCTTAGGGACTAGTAAAGCGCTATATAAAATACAGGCCATTTACCATTTTTATTCTGAATTAAGAAATTCACAATGCGTGATCTACAATAAATAAATAAAACATTGAGTTTTTCAGAAACAAATTTCCATTTCAAATAAACTATGTTTCATCAGATAAGACATCTACTTTTCTTTATCATCCATTAGCCCCAAGGCAGTTAACATGCATTTTTTACATTGTCAGAGTAAATGTGAATTTTCCACTAAGTGCAAATCAAGTTCACTTGGATAGGCATTATGTGCTTGAAAAGCAACTACCTGGGTAATAAGTGTGACATTCTTGCATTAAGAGGTGTCAAAATGACTGGAGTTAAAAGCACACACTAGAGTCTAGAGAGATCTTGAAAGGAAATAAACAAAAGCATGTTTTTTTATTTTATTTTATCAGTTCAATCAATGCCAAAGCACACTAGTCCAGATTTTTCCAATATATAACTATGCAAAAATAGTGCAATCATTATCCTGTTTGTGTGGAAGGTACTATGTTGTGAACTCATTTGGTGATATTTATAGCAGCTAATTTTGTGTAATGACATTTTCTTTTTTCAGTAACTTTTATCTTCTTACTCAGCCCATATCAACTGCTAGTTAAGAGATCACAGTGAGAGTGATTTTATATTTGAAATGTACTATATTTGAACAGCAAAGTACTCGCTCTGCCTATCTTCACCCACCATTTAAAGAGACTAACAGACACACCTTTTCAATTTAGCACCCCAGAACGTACGTAACTGATAGTAGTGCAACAGACAGATACTGAGAACACTTTTTTCCACATAAACACATCTGAAACTATGATATGTAGAACATTTCAATGACTGCACTGATTTTGATATTTTGGATTATATATAAGGACTAATCTAAACTAAATCTTATCTCTAATCACTAATCTTAATTTAAAAATGGACTAGTACTAGTTGAAATAACTACTACGAAGTTGACAATAACATAAGGGTTACACAAGGATTGATCATCCCAATATGTTCAATAATGTCTCAGCCTTCCTATTGCGTGCTGTCTTTGGGAGGGGTGCAGAAGCAAGGCTAATTGATGTGTTTATGAAAGTTTCTCAGCTCAGCTGGCAGCGGAGGAACAGTGAAATCTACTTGTCCAAGAACAAAACAGAGACACTCTACTCCACTATTCAGTTACTTCAACCACAAGAGCAGACAGGATTCACTGTCTGAAAAAATGTGAATTTGAATTTTCTCCTAAAAAATAAGTAAAAGGAAGCAAGCAATTCTACAGTTATTGAAATCTTGTGTGGAGTTTTCAAGTTGTCTGCAATGACTCAAAATGTAGGTGGTGGGGAAATTGTCAGTGTTGGCAGGCATTATTTTACCAATATTTTATCAATATCCATATTAAGTGCAATGATAACCTCACCAGTAGTATACAAGGTATGTTTTGTATATTAAAGTGAAAGACATAAACATTATCAGGTTTCACACTACATAGAATAGAATGTGAGGCTGAACCTTTGACCACAATACAGATATAATGCTGGGAAACTGTGCTGAACATGAAATATGATCTTATCAAAGAACTGGAAAAAAGGAGCAAACATTCACTGCAGAGAAAGCTGGACATCCCACTGCTAACCAAACTCATTTGCTGTTCCTGTCTCTGTTATATCTTAACACCGCTAATGATGAAATCTGTCACAGTGAGCATGCTGTGTGTAGTTCCTGTTACACTGCAGGATTTTTTTAGGTTTTTTTTTTTTTTTTTGTGAAAAACTGAAGGTCAGACTAGATACTCTCAGCTAAAACAGACGGCCCATAATGCGTGACAACCCATACGTACTGTACAAATGAGACTGTGAATGTTATAAGGCAGGCCCAATGAGTAGGGAAAAAAAGAAAAGAGAGAGGAAGAGCACAAGATGATACAGTGCAACAACTGTCCACTCTAGTAATGGCAGAGAGTGAGCCATGTTGAAGAGCATTTGGTCTGAAGTTAAAGGGAACACTGACCTGACATATCATGGTGAGTAACTGTTGTCTGCTGTGCTAGATAAATAACTGAGCAGAATTTGAGCCCCTCCAAAAATAAATAACAGGCACTGAAAATGATTTCACTATCCTGCTCTTGGAGTTTCTTTTAGTCTGTTTTGATCTTCATTTTATTAAAGATTCACTAAATAAATAAATAACGTCTTTGAACTTTTATTGTTGAACTAAAAAGTATTAAAGGTCAACCTGTTGTCATGGTAGTTTGTGATGTAGTTACAAACTTTAATCGAGTGATTTATGTTGCTGTACATAAACGTTTTTCTTTTTTTTGTGTGTTCCTTAGCATGGATATTCCAACATTATCTCGTGTCCCTAAAGACATCAGTCCAATTGTCAAGTGTAAGGTACCGATTCAAAAGCAAAAAAGTCCATAATCAGAGGGGAGGTGGAACACCAAATCATCTTGACTTTGATACCAGAAACCCGAGTTTGAGTCATAAATGCCATCTAGTCATGTCAAAGTTTTTCACATAACATACAGTGGGGCAAAAAAGTATTTAGTCAGCCACCGATTGTGCAAGTTCCCCCACCTAAAATGATGACAGAGGTCAGTAATTTGCACCAGAGGTACACTTTAACTGTGAGAGACAGAATGTGAAAAAAAAATCCATGAATCCACATGGTAGGATTTGTAAAGAATTTATTCGTAAATTAGGGTGGAAAATAAGTATTTGGTCAATAACAAAAATACAACTCAATACTTTGTAACATAACCTTTGTTGGCAATAACAGAGGTCAAACGTTTACTATAGGTCTTTACCAGGTTTGCACACACAGTAGCTGGTATTTTGGCCCATTCCTCCATGCAGATCTTCTCGAGAGCAGTGATGTTTTGGGGCTGTCGCCGAGCAACACGGACTTTCAACTCCCGCCACAGATTTTCTATGGGGTTGAGGTCTGGAGACTGGCTAGGCCACTCCAGGACTTTCAAATGCTTCTTACGGAGCCACTCCTTTGTTGCCCGGGCGGTGTGTTTTGGATCATTGTCATGTTGGAAGACCCAGCCTCGTTTCATCTTCAAAGTTCTCACTGATGCAAGGAGGTTTTGGCTCAAAATCTCACGATACATGGCCCCATTCATTATGTCCTTAACACGGATCAGTCGTCCTGTCCCCTTGGCAGAAAAACAGCCCCATAGCATGATGTTTCCACCCCCATGCTTCACAGTAGGTATGGTGTTCTTGGGATCAGAATCAGAATCAGAATACTTTATTGATCCCTGGGGGAAATTATTTTTTGTTACAGTGCTCCATTTTAAACCAACATTAAGACAAGACAGACAATACGCTAACTAAGAATAGTACAATATATACATATATATACATACATACATACATAAGTCACTTATAAATAAATATTTGGAAAAGAAACATGTGTAGTTGTAGCAGCAAACAGTGTGTTAAGTGGATGCGTTGTACAGGGAGATGGCCACAGGCAGGAATGATTTCCTGTGTCGTTCAGTGGTGCTTTTCGGTAATCTCAGTCTCTCACTGAACGAGCTCCTGTGACTGACCAACATGTCATGGAGTGGGTGGGAGGTGTTATCCAACATTGTCTTTATCTTGGACAGCATCCGCCTCTCCGACACCACCTTGAGGGAGTCCAGCTCCATCCCCACAACATTGCTGGCCTTACGGATCAGTTTATTAAGTCTGTTGGCATCTGCAACCCTCAGCCTGCTCCCCCAGCATGCAACAGCATAGAGGATCGCACTGGCCACCACAGACTCATAGAAAATCCTCAGCATTTTCTGGCAGATGTTGAAGGACCTCAGTCGCCTCAAAAAATAGAGACGACTCTGGCCCTTCCTGTAAAGTGCTGTGGTGTTTTTAGCCCAGTCCAGTTTATTGTCAATGTGTACTCCAAGGTATTTATAGTCCTCCACAATGTCAACACTGACCCCCTGGATTGAAACAGGGGTCAAGTGTTTCCTGGTCTTCCTGAAGTCCACGATCAGTTCCTTGGTCTTTGCCACGTTGAGCTGCAGATGATTCTGCTCACACCACGTGACAAAGGAGTCGACCACAGCCCGGTACTCTGTCTCATCATCCCTGCTGATGCATCCAACCACCGCAGAGTCATCAGAAAACTTCTGAAGATGGCAGGTCTCTGTGCAGTGGCTGAAGTCTGTGGTGTAGAGGGTGAAGAGGAAGGGGGAGAGGACAGTCCCCTGTGGTGCCCCTGTGTTGCTAATCACCTTGTCAGACACACACTGTGGGAGACGTACATATTGTGGTCTTCCTGTCAGGTAATCAACAATCCAGGACACCAGAGAAGCATCCACCTGCATCGCTGCTAACTTATCACCCAGGAGGGTCGGCCTGATGGTGTTGAAAGCACTGGAAAAGTCAAAAAACATGACCCTCACAGTGCTCGCCGGCTGGTCCAGATGGGTGTAGACACGATTGAGCAGGTAGATGATGGCGTCCTCTGTTCCGAGACGAGGCTGATAAGCGAACTGAAGGGGATCCAGATGTGGTCTTACTATGGGTCGCAGCTGGTCCAGGATGAGCCTCTCCAGGGTCTTCATGATGTGGGAGGTCAGTGCCACGGGCCTGTAATCCTGGGGGCCACTGGGACGAGGCGTCTTTGGTACAGGGACTAGGCATGATGTCTTCCACATCACCGGGACCCTCTGCAGACTCAGACTCAGCATAAACAGTTTATGAAAGACTCCACACAGCTGGGGGGCACAGGTCTTGAGGACAAGGGGACTCACTCCGTCTGGTCCAGCAGACTTGCCTGAGTGAAGTCTCCTCATTTGCATCTCAACCTGGTATTGAGTGAAGGTGATGGGTGGGGGAGGGGTGTCAGGAATCTCACAGGAGGCAACATGTGAAGAGAGAGGCTGGCACAGTGGTGTGGCTCTGGATTCCAGGCTGACTGCAGGTGAGGTTGTGGGGGTGGGAGCAGACACTGTGGTGTCGAATCTATTGAAAAACAGATTCAACTCGTCGGCTCTATTCTCACCTCCCTCAGCTCCCCTGCTGTTGGTTGGCCTGAATCCAGTGATGGTCTTCATGCCCCTCCACACCTCTCTCATGCTGTTCTGCTGGAGTTTCCACTCCAGCTTCCTCCTGTATTTGTCCTTAGCCTCTCTGATCTTGTCCTTTAGTAACACCTGGACCTTCCTCACCTCCTCTTTGTTGCCCCCTCTGAAAGCCCTCTTCTTGTTGTTGAGGAGGGCTTTGATGTCCTTAGTCACCCACGGCTTGTTATTTGGGTAACAATGAACAGTCTGAGCTGGAACAATGGAGTCGGTGCAGAAAGTTATGTAGTCTGTGATACACTCAGTAAGCCCATTGATGTCCTCGGCGTGAGGCTCACAGAGTGTTTCCCAGTCGGTCACCTCGAAACAGCCCTGTAGTTCCGCTATTGCCTCCTCTGACCACCTCCTAACAGTCCTGGTGGTCACAGGTTCCCTCCTCACAATTGGCACATAGCGGGGGGTGAGGTGAATCAGGTTATGATCTGACCTACCACGTGGGGGGAGGGAGGAGGAGCTGTATGCATCCTTGACGTTAGCATACAGTAAGTCTAAAGTTTTCTCTCCCCTGGTGGGACAGTCCACATATTGTTTGAATGTTGGTAGTGTATTGTCCAGTGATACATGGTTGAAGTCACCCGAGATCACAATAAAGGCACTCGGGTGCTGAGTCTGTAGCCGAGCTATGGCAGAGTGGATAGTGTCACATGCAGCTGTGGGGTTAGCAGAGGGGGGAACATAAACAGCCACCAAGATGACGTGAGAGAATTCCCTGGGTAAATAATACGGCCTGAGTCCAACAGCACACAGTTCAGTGTCCGGGCAACAAATCCTTTCTTTGATTGTTATGTTGGCAGGGTTACACCACCGGTTGTTAACTAAAACAGCAAGCCCACCTCCTTTACGCTTACCGCTAGCGATGCTGTCCCTGTCCGCCCGAACAGTGTGGAAGCCTTCCACGGAAGCATTCTCATCGGGAATGACCTGGTGCAGCCATGATTCGGTGAAACACATCAGGCTACACTCTCGGTATTCCCTCTGACTCCGTACCAGTGCTGAGAGCTCGTCGATTTTACTTGCCAACGATCGCACATTTCCCATCACGATAGACGGCAGACACGGTTTAAACCTCCTCCTCGCTTCGAGCCTCCGCTGTCTCACCGTCACCTTTTTTCTTCTCTTCTGTCCTTGACCTCTGCATCCCCGATGTGTTTTCCTCCAAATTTCAGCTGGTACTTCTGCGGGCACTTCTGCGGGCCTGGCCAGCGAGCCGGCTGGCATCAGGGCGATCAGCTGATCTCTGGAGTAAACAGTCCGTGCGTGTAGGAGATGTGCCGCGGTCCCGTTCCATGATAAAAGTAACAGTTCCACGGCCACCAGAAGAACAAAAACTCTCTCAATCCACATGATTGAGTAAGAGATAGAAAACGGAGGAAAATACAAGTCAGAAAAAAAAAGAATAGGTAAGAAAAAAGAGCTAAACTAAGAGAAAAGCAGGAGCGACTGTAACAGGCTGCACGCTGGTTGGCGCATGCGCACTTACACCTGGTAGAGCAGAACGCTGATCATTTTATTAAAGATGAAAGACTTTAGACAGTTTTTCAACTCTCAGTGATGCCATAGTGATCGTTTGATATATGGACCTGCAGCGGAGTTTAGACCCAGACCTAGTGACGTCAGACTTAACGACCGGATAGGTAGATTTTACCCCCCACCACCACCACCACACACACACACACACACACACAAATGCTATTATTATTATTACTATTATTGCTTTTATTATTATTGTTATTATTATTATTATTATTATTATTATTATTATTATTGAGCAGTTATATTATTTTCAAGACGTCAGTGTGTGGTCACAATCACAAACACTGATATACATTCAGTACACTTTTGTCAACACCTACATCTCTAAAGTTCTGCTGTGTGCAAAGCCCTTTACTCTGTTTCACTCATTGTTCAAAAATTTAGCACACAGCTTGACTGCTCTGAACTTTCCCCTCACTTCGGTGCTGCAAAGCAATGAGGTTACAGACAGGTGAATTTGTTGCTTTCTTTTCTTCACTCATACACCTTTTATAAGCACCTTGAAGGATCATACCGGTGTTTTTATATGCTTTGTCGTGTTTACTACAGTTGATTTGAAACATAGGCTGCAGGCTGTGACTTTGTAGCTGATGTTCTGGTGTGCTGCAGTGTAGATTCTTATTTCTAGGACTTGTTTTGCTCATGAAAGAAGACTTTTGGATCTTTTTTTTAATAATAAGCTGCTGTTTTCCAAGCCTGCACTTTTGAAAACCAGTACTTCAGCATTGCATTAGGATATGGATCTAAAACTGCGTACAGTACGTTCAGCTCTGGCCTGCTCTTACAGTAAGCTGTGGTTTTATACAAATTACTTTGTTTGTATGATTTGTTGTATTATGTGCTTGTGTACCCCATTGTTCAATCTGTCATTTCAAAAGTATTATGGGTCATTCCATAAAATGGTCATTTCAAACGGAAAAAATATCATCACAAATCACCGAAACGATTATGATAGGGGACTGAATGCCCCATTTTTTCTGTGGCAACTTGCCCCTGGTAGGGTTTCCCGAGGTGAATTGGTCCTCAGTGAGAGGCCAGATATAGTGTTTACCTTTAAAAAAGAGCATATCTGGGATTCAAGTACCTCCACCTAGAACAGGGACACCAGGGCTTGCCCTGGAGGCACACCTGGAGTAAGATCTCGTTGGCAAGTGGCGTGGGCATCTGGCCAGGGTCAGCCCCGGAAGGAGACCGTAGGGCTAACCCAGGATATTCTGAGAGATTATTTCTTTCAGAACTTGGGAAAGCCTTGACGGTTGGGAATGTCTTGGCAGTTCACTGGAACATCTAGAGGAGGTGGCTGAGGAGAGAGAGATCAAGGCATCTCTGTTTAGACTGCTTTCTCCCACAGCCAGTAAAAGAATGGATGCACAATAATTTTAGGATTTCTTAATGCTACGCACAATTTTAACTTCATACTATAATAATTTTCTTAGTTACAGGCACACATAGCGGTGTGTTTGATTAGCTTTTTCAGAATTTTGGGGGTCATTAAAACTTCTTTCAAATTTTCAGGGCTAAGAATAATAATTGCTTAATTGCTTCCTTGTCAAAACAGTTTTCTAATAGAATCATATTTTAACAGTTGGTAACATCAGTTATTGCTGTTAGACGAAGAAACAACAGTGTTCACAGTGTGTAAAAATGTGGACAAACTACATTAAATCTGGAACATTAAATTTTTCTTTCTTTTTTTCAAAATCATAGTAATTTTAGCACTCAGAATGACTATGGCTGTTTTTACTCTGAGTTATGACAGACAAAAAATTCCAAGCGTGGCATTTCAAAGAAACTGTATGAACTTAGTTAGGATGGCTTTATTCATTTTACCAAAGTTGATGTATCCACTGACTAGATATTTTAATCATCCATTGTCTTCCATTAAGCCTAACCTACCTCTCAAGGGGTGTAGCCTGCAAAAGGCAGAAAAGCCTGAGGCTAGATTTGAACCCAGGACCTTCTTTCTACAAGTTGCCAGTGCTACCCTGCTAACATGCCACAAAGAATATATAAATGAGCAAAATAAAATCTGTTAATTCTGAAAATCCTAATAAATCCTAATAAATAAATCCTAATAAAGGGCCATGTTTAATTAAGAAAAGATTTGGAACAGGATGATACAGTCAAACACAAGGAATGATAACTGAAAATTAAGATGAATACTTGATCTTAACAAGGTTAAAATATATTATTTTTTCTTGCACAGCTATCTCCAGACATTTTTTTTGATCCATGATGCTTTCATAAACCCAGTTGGATTGAGCCAGTGGAAGCCTTAGCTTCCATCTGCTTTGGGCCGCCAAGCTGGCAGTTACCTGAGATCTGTGGGGAAGCAGGAGGTGGAGAAGACAGGTGGCTGCTTACACACCTTTATTAAAGTGTGTGTGTGCAGTCGAGAGAGCAGATATGCACATGAATTGGTATCTATGAATGTAAGTGTTTTTGTACTAGTTGTGAGTCTTTGAATGTGGGTTTGGGCAGCTTATTCTGTGAAAAATGAAAAGCAATGAACTAAAGTCTAGACTCTTGGGAAGGTTAAACTAGTTCAGACACCCAAGAAAGTGCTCATAAGGAGAATGTGCAGACTTTGTCGCTTGGCCTATTTACAGTACATATTGTTTGCCACTGAAAAAAAACATTTTTTGAAGAGCAGATGAAAAGCAAAAGACTAAAGCACATTTCTGCAGGGCTCTGTATGAAAAAATATAGATAACTTAAAGACAATGAGAGCTTCCACAGATATACAATGTGCATATGTATTGACAATAGAAATAGAAAAATATATGATTTGTGAATCTTTTGATTGCAGTTTCAGTGCCCCTTTCTTATGAAGGCATAACCAGTATCACTCCTCCCCTTAAGTATTTTAAGCAGAACTGTGAATCAAATGTTATCATACTGGAGCTCACAGAATGCTAAAAAAGGGAAAAGCCCTACATTTCATCAAACTGTGTCTCAGTAAATGGCAAGAATCCAAGCAATGTCAGTGTTATGAGACTCAATAACTAAATCTTACTGATTCACAGGATATATGGCGCTATAATCTATTAACCCTTGATACCTCTTATCCCCAGTTTCCTTTTGGTCAGTGTAATTTTTCCATTTCTTGGGTCATTTGATGAATAATGAAAATGCTTCTTTTCAGCTGTTCATGCAGTTTTAAATAACACTTACCGAAACTTTTCTACACAGGAATGGAACAAAAGGTCCCCCCAGGCAAAAATAAAAAAGTTTCTTATTGTTGAAATAGTTGCATTTTAGTGCTCTGTTGTGGTCATAAAAGTTAAAGAAAAGGAGGGAAGCAGTGTTTGATGGCATATTGGGCCACTAAAAGTAGGAAAAAATGAGGGGCAGCGCATAGAGAGGGGTATAAAATTCTGAGAAAAAAATCTAAATTTTTGACAATAAAGTGGCAAATTCATGAAAAAAGTGGCGCATTAGTGTTGTACTGCCAACCCCTGATTTTGCGTTCTTTGACACACCATACCATGAGGATTGATTATTTTAATAATTTGTTAGATTGTGTCCTGCATATTGCAAATCCCATTTGACTAGCTCGGTGATGTAACCAGCGATATCCTTGTGTCTGTCCAATGTGCTGTCGTTCTTGATATACAAGGGCTAACACCTCATTCAAATCAATGTTTGTTTTCTTCTGAACAAAACTAGTTCATGACAATGTAACCCAGCTGGAGAAATGAGTTAAAATAAGATAAGCTTTGTAAGTGATTTGTTTAGTTATAGAATCATTCTTTTATATGTTTTATTTTATTGTCACAAGAAAAAAATGTGTTTTAGTTCCACAGTTCCTGCTGTGCCTAGCAGGTATCTATGAAGAAAAAAAAACATTGCATATATTTTTATCATAACTCTGGTTTTACGTGGCCTATCAACACAATTTATAAACTGGTATAAAGTAGGGCTGCTCGATTATGGCAAAAATGATAATCACGATTATTTTCACTGAAATTGAGATCTCGATTATTTGACAATATTTATTTAACCCTTTAAGCCCTACTATAGAACCAAGTCCGCCAGAGCTTATATTATTTTTTTACATGTTGTAGTGCCATTTGTGGGAGCATTTCAAGTTGCTATACAACTGTTATAGCCCATATTTTAATAATATGTATGCATTAAGTCCATAGTAACTACATTAATTGCAAAAAAGTGCAATAAACTACAAAAAAAATTGAAAATCGTTTTTGTTTTGTTTTTTTACATATATTTCTACTTGGAGAAATTTAAGAGGTTTATCCCTCAAAACTTTAAATACAAAAAAGTTGCAAAAAATAGTTTACAACAACAGGAAATTTATTTTGAGTGTCTTCATAGTTTTATTTTGGAGATACACCAATTTTTATATACACTGCAGGAAAAACGAAAAAACAATCCTATGATGCAAATTTGCAAAGAAAACAACAGGTGCATCAAAATAAACTATTTCTAGCAGTGCAATTCGAGTTCTAAGCATCACAGAAACTATTCAGAAAAGTCAAACATGACCAGTATAGGCTTTTAAGGCCTACAAGTAAAAAACTACATTTCCGCGAAAATGACATCACTTCCGGTTTCGGCCAGGAAATTGCGGACATGTGATAGTTCGCGCTGACGTCTGTTTCACTGTGGGAAGTGTTACAAACAGCTGATCGGATCGGCAAAGCGTGTTTCTGGAATATTATGTTTTTGTTCCTGCAAGCGCTTTTTATGCAATTTTTGCAAAGCTTTTTGTGGAAGGAAACCGTGACCGAGGACAAGCTGATGGCATAAGATGTAAGTACAACTCCTCCGGTTTCATATGCAAAACAAATTATTGCGCTAGCTTACACGGTTCAGGTTCTACAGGGATTTAAAAATAGTTACACAAAACGGAGCGTGCTGCTCTGACCGGCTTTAAAGGGTTAACAATGACTTTAAAAAATAAAATAAAATAGTGTGCAACACCACTGAAGTTTTTTTTTTACTTCTCTTTTCAACCAACGGCAGTCACTCTCCTCTCCAAATAACTTCTGCTTAGCTTTCCGAGCTTCCCTCAGGTCCTCTTAATCAGCGGTCTCCAACCTTTTTTGCGCCACGGACCGGTTTATGCCCGACAATATTTTCACGGACCGGCCTTTAAGGTGTCGCGGATAAATGAGGGCGGGGCTAATAATCGGCTCAGTCATTTTTAATGATCGTTGAAAGCCCAGATCGTAATCGTGATTAAAATTCAATTAATTGAGCATCCCTAGTATAAAGTCCACACTTTTTCCGTCAATTGTTCCATCTGTCCTGGTCACATCTCCAATGGTTGTACACATTGTCATTAATGTGGCTTCACTCCACATCAGCCACGCCGCTTTACTAGCTAAAACAATGGTGTCAGCACATAAGGACGCTGTCATAGCCTGTCAACGACGTTGATTAGCTGCGTATATACGAATGTGAATCGCATCATTGGCTGGACTATGGGATAAGGTGGCATCGTTCTAATCCCATACTGGAGCAGCCAGTCACTTACTGACTAACACTGCAAAACAGAATAGTTAAAAAGTATTAATTTTAACTTCAATTCAGCTTAGATTTTTTTTTGTGCGCAACGCAGATTTTCTGTGCGCAGAGACCATGCCAGCAGTGCGCAATTGCGCACGTGCGCAGCTTAAAGGGAACATTGCTGGTAACTGAAATTCCTCTGTGGTATGATTATTCGCACTCATGTCCAGCTCCTCCCCAAACCTAGGCAAGGCAAGGCAAGTTTATTTGTATAGCACAATTCAACAACAAGGTGATTCAAAGTGCTAGAATGAGATGTACTTACCCAGGAGTGGGTTACAACAACATCTCATCAAAGTCTGGATGCTTATGACAGCTTGTTATTCTGGGTTAAAATCACAAGTATTCCTTTGCTGCTACATCATTTGAAAATCACAATTTAATTAGCTAATGTTGTCATACTGCACAGCAAACCCGATGTTAATTTGTTTGACCCAAAAAAAATATTTTCCAAGTTCCTCCTGGCAAATTTGTCATTTTTGTTACAAACATTCCACTTTTTTTCCTCATATATTTGCCACTTCAATCTCAAAGATTTGAAAAAACAAAATTCTCCAAAATTGGAGACTTTGTTCTCACTTTAATGTTGAAAATTTGGAGTTTATTCTCAGACTGTTATATACCCCCACCCCATGCCCTGTTCTGCCCCTACTTTTTGGGTTTTTTTTAAGCTTTTTTGTTTATTTTTGATGAATTGCGGTGGGGAGGACAGGCACTAGCAAAGAAAAAAAAGGTTTGCACTCCTATCCAGATGAAATTTCTAAGATGATTATGAATTAATTGCATACCTATAATTAATTCTAGAGATAAAAACCAATAAAACCTTAATCTTGAAAAGCTATTTATAAATGTTTGCATTGAAGGATGGATTTCATAAACATTCAGCATTTTGCAACTGATCAACTGAGAAACAGAGAGTTTCCAAAACACAAAATTACCAAAGATTTTCTGCCGTCACTAAGTTTTATTCCTATTCCTTACTAGATCAATTTACAATTCAGATAAATTATTCAGACCTGTGGCTTACAGAATAATTGCAGTGCTGTAAATGAGCTGGAATGATATTGATGCCCATCCCCCATTAATCCTTATCAATATCTTCAGTTACTCAGCATATCCTTTCAAAACTAACTGAAACAAGTCATGTGCTATCATGGGCAGACTGTGATTTGAATTTGGAAGATGAAAGGTTTCATTCAAACTGGAAATAATGGAGTTAGTCATTTTAAATATATCACATTTGCACTATTGTTTAGCTCACTGCTTTTCAGAAGTTGTGCAGATTTTGTCAGATTTCTAAAGTTCTATTCAATAAAGCAATGCTAAAGTTTGAGGATTGGACAGTTATGCATTATTAAAAGGCTGAGTATTAAGAACACGGTGACTAACCATCAACTTTACTACTTTTATAAAATCTGTTTGATATTGCCAACAAACTTCATTCCCAACTGGTTCAATTGTTTACAGTCTCAGGCAAAGAAAAAAGTGTTTCCACCAGGGACAAAATGAACGTCTCTTGAATCACTAAACCTGCACTTTAAAAGGTTGTTTTTTTCTGTTTTTATTCGCAATCTTCATCAAAGCACAAGCGTCAGAATTTCATTTCAATCAAATACAATGCAAAAAATGTTTTAAAGAAATTTGTAGCAGTTGGAAGAACACAGAACAGACTATATTGTTTTTGATTCCAGCAAATGTTGCATCTCCTGGAACAAAAAGTATAAACCTATTGGTCCTGACAAAACATATATACAAGCAAGAGGCAAGCGTCATGTGGGAAGGTATCACAAGAACATAAGAAGTTATGACATCCTGTCTGAAAGAAACCAATGTAGAGGTACAGCTAAAATATTAGCAATGAGTTTCTATTATTCTTGTGTTCTTGCTGCTTTTGGCCTAGGTAAAAGTGGAGCATATGAAGCCCAGCCAGATGAAAAAAGGTGAGAGATCGGCTCTCCGATTCTGCAAGATCAAACTGGCTTAAACAGTTATCAGCTCAAAGATATTGACCTGGTCAGTGTGGCATTATGAATCACAAGTTAAGCATTACTAAAGTTCCTATAAAATGAAACATTTTGATATGTTTAATTGCATAATCATGTATGGTTTCTGAATAGAATAAATTAAGCAATGGATGACTGGAAATATGACCTCAAATTCTGAATGACAGTGCCATAAAAAAAAAAAAAACAATCTCATTCCCTCTTTAGTCTATTTTTCTGTTAAAAAAAAATCAAACTCACACTGGTGTATTCATAATAGATCAATAAAACCAGTATTAATTATATTAGCTAGAGTGGATATCATTAGTCACACACATTTGTCCATGACTTAAAAGAGTGTGAGGAGGCTAAATGATACTGTGATGCTGACGGAAATAATTAGTCTCTTTTTTTCACATACTTAAAAGGAATTTGCTTGTGTTACTGGTTAACTGGTTAAAAACCAAGAGCAGGGGGTGGATTTGCTAATGTGTTACCTGTGACAAGTGACAAGATTGTGTGTAAGAACTGATTTTTTGGGGGGGAATTACCTTTTTATATCAATTTCTGGGAGTTCCTTTCTCAAAGTGCAAAATATAGGCAGGAGAATATTTAAATGAAGTGCGCAAACCAATGTGATAATGGGTTCAACATGCAATTTACTGCCAATTGCGTCAAGATTTGATACCAAAAAAGAAATAAATCATGTTTTATTTTGGGGGGAGTCACATGGAGGAGCTGCATGGAGGAGGTATTGCTGAGAGTTTAGTGTACGCTAGATGAGTGATATATTTCTCTCTTCATGTCAATTTATTTGGAATACCCATTTTTCACTTTTATGTTTTGCAATGTTTTCACAGTTTGAAACTGCTGTTTCTTTTTGTTTTGATCAATGGGTTTGTGTTAATAAACTTCCATCCATCCATCCATTCGCTTCCGCTTATCCTTTTCAGGGTCGCGGGGGGCGCTGGAGCTTATCCCAGCTGTCATAGGGCGAGAGGCGGGGTACACCCTGGACAGGTCGCCAGTCTGTCACAGGGCTAACACGCAGGGACAGACAACCACTTACACTCACATTCACTCGCACATTCACACCTAGTGGCAATTTGGATTATCCAATTAACCTATCCCCACAAACTGCATGTCTTTGGACGGTGGGAGGAAGCCAGAGGAGTACCCGGAGGGAACCCACGCAAACATGGGGAGAACATGCAAACTCCACACAGAAAGACCCCGGCCTGATGGTTCAATTGAACTCAGGACCTTCTTGCTGTGCGGCAACAGTGCTAACCACCGTGCCACCGTGCTACCCTGTTAATAAACTTGATTAAGGAAAAATGTGTTTTTAAAGTTTTTTTTAAACTTAGATAAAAGTGAAATATTAGATTAATTAAACCGTTATAACTTCCGGGCTATGGACAGCACACATGGTTTTCGCAGGTTTTCACCATAATCTCATGAGCTCTGCTATCACACATTGTAGAGGTGGATCTAAAAAATTCAGTTGCATGCAAACACAAAAGTCACTCATGAAATATGCAAATCCTTTTTTTTATTTTTTTCAGTGGAGGTACTGTTAACAGTACCAGATGCAAAGTATACGTATATACCCTATGTGGGCACTAGGAGTGCTTTATACAACTTTCCTCATTTACACAAACACTTTTTTCTATGTAAGCACTTTCTACATTCACACACAGTCATAATCCAGTGGGTGAATCCGAGAGCAACTTGGGGTTAGAATCTTGCCCAAGATGTTTCAATTATACTGACTCTCTCTGCCAGACTCCACCGTAGGTCTATATTTAATGTACACATGTATGACCTATATTTCTACAATTTTTGGTTTACAATTAACAGGCTGTCATGATAGTAAATAACCCATAGCTTAATGTCATTTCTTGGTTTGCATCCTCGCACTTTCAGCACTAGTGATGGGTCGGTCGTGAACGAAATGGCTCTTAGAGCCGACTCTTTGACGTGAACGACGCGAGCCGGCTCCTTATCGTGAGCCGTGGGTTTTGTTTGTTTTTTTCCTCTCACCCTCTCTCTCGCACTTTTTTCCGCTTCACTCAGCATGCGAGCCTTATGCTTTACGCTGGGAAAAGGGTGGAGGGGCGGTAGTTACACTCACAGTAGCACAGGAACAGAGCAGGAGGGAGAGAGAGAGAAAGAGAGCCAGGGACAACAACATCACATTAGAAAGGTATAGTAGTCATCCACAACTATTTTCCGTTGCGGATGATAAAGGATTCAGAAAGTTTATTCATGCAGGTCCATATGACAGAGAATATGCATCTTCTTTTTGTTTTCATATTTTAATTTATATTTAATTGTGTTGTGGTTTGCAGTGTTTTGTGTTGTTTCACTTTAAATTTGTAAAAGGAAAAAGCTGAAAATTTAAATAGTTAGAAGTTGAAATGTGAATAGTTGATTTTTGTATTATATGATAAGTTTGGCCATATTTCAGAGCTGCAACATCACTGGAGTGCCCAAAAGCACAAGGTGTGCAATACTCAGAGACATGGCCAAGGTAAGAAAGGCTGAAAGACGACCACCACTGAACAAGACACACAAGCTGAAACGTCAAGACTGGGCCAAGAAATATCTCAAGACTGGTTTTTCTAAGGTTTTATGGACTGATGAAATGAGAGTGAGTCTTGATGGGCCAGATGGATGGGCCTGTGGCTGGATTGGTAAAGGGCAGAGAGCTCCAGTCCGACTCAGACGCCAGCAAGGTGGAGGTGGAGTACTGGTTTGGGCTGGTATCATCAAAGATGAGCTTGTGGGGCCTTTTCGGGTTGAGGATGGAGTCAAGCTCAGCTCCCAGTCCTACTGCCAGTTTCTGGAAGACACCTTCTTCAAGCAGTGGTACAGGAAGAAGTCTACATCCTTCAAGAAAAACATGATTTCCATGCAGGACAATGCTCCATCACACGCGTCCAAGTACTCCACAGCGTGGCTGGCAAGAAAGGGTATAAAAGAAGAAAAACTAATGACATGGCCTCCTTGTTCACCTGATCTGAACCCCATTGAGAACCTGTGGTCCATCATCAAATGTGAGATTTACAAGGAGGGAAAACAGTACACCTCTCTGAACAGTGTCTGGGAGGCTGTGGTTGCTGCTGCACGCAATGTTGATGGTGAACAGATCAAAACACTGACAGAATCCATGTATGGCAGGCTTTTGAGTGTCCTTGCAAAGAAAGGTGGCTATATTGGTCGCTGATTTGTTTTTGTTTTGTTTTTGAATGTCAGAAATGTATATTTGTGAATGTGGAGATGTTATATTGGTTTCACTGGTAAAAATAAATAATTGAAATGGGTATATATTTGTTTTTTGTTAAGTTGCCTAATAATTATGCACAGTAATAGTCACCTGCACACACAGATATCCCCCTAAAATAGCTAAAACTAAAAACAAACTAAAAACTACTTCCAAAAACATTCAGCTTTGATATTAATGAGTTTTTTGGGTTCATTGAGAACATGGTTGTTGTTCAATAATAAAATTATTCCTCAAAAATACAACTTGCCTAATAATTCTGCACTCCCTGTATAGACATATATAAATAAAAGCACTTTTTTTACATTAGTAATTCCTTTTGTGCATAATTTTATATTATTGTTAATAATAAATTAATTAAAGTAACAAAACAACCTGAAGAGCCGGTTCGGAGCCAAAAGAGCCGGCTCTTTTTAGTGAGCCGAACCGAAAGAGCCGGTTCTCTAAAAAGAGCCGGAAATCCCATCACTATTCAGCACTATTTGGGAGTTGAGGCACTCACACTGGTTTCTCCTGTTTAGTAAATGTGGCTCTAAGAATGAATATTTGTCTACTTGCTATTTGCTCTCGTAAAGATATGCCAGTTGCGTAGTAGTCATTTCTTCTTGTGACATACATGTTAATGTGTAAAGGAATAAATATTTATTATAGCTGTATGTAGTTATTGCTGTCAAAAGCATTGTTGTTATATTTGTGACATCACCTAAATGTTCACAAGATCCAGAGCCCGGGGTCCATTCTTCGTACCTCGCTAAGTAAGTTAGCTGGATTTGATTGTTGACGATTTCGCGTGATCGTGGATCGTTCGGTTCTCCGAAGCTCATCCGGGACTTGCTGTCATAGCAACAGATCCGTAAGCGTAAACCTGCTCGGGAGCAGGCTTACTTTATGTAAACAGGATTAGATCGCGGCCACGCAGGTATGTCCGCTTCATTTATACGAAAGCAACAGCGATATTTTTCCACTGTTTTACCATAAATAAATATTATCAATGTAACTAAAGATAATGCAGTATTTGATTCTTTTATTGATGTCATACAGATACATACAGGTCATTTCCTAAAAAAAGGGAAATGTACTATTAATCATTCTATTTCATGTATTTGATTATTTCAGATGTAATTCATATTTTAGAGTAGTAATTGTAAATTACTTCATGTAAGCAAGATGAGAGACCACGGCTATAAAAGCAAAGGTGGATTTGGGAAGTCTGTCGCAGCCATGTCCTGTCCGTTTGTACGCGAGCAACCCATTGCCGAAGGTGCAAGATTGATAAGGAGAGTTTTCAGAACTCAGCGTATATTGCGGGATAGACAGGATCCTTTAGCTCAGCACGACAGTGTGCTCATAGAGAGATATCGATTTTCCCGTGAGGGTATTACTTAACCAACTTGTTGACGAGGGGGTGCAGGACCACCACCTGTCTTTTTTTGCTCTGCCCTTTTCTTGGTTGCTGTTATAAACAAACAAACAAACAGATTATTTCAGGGTCTCTTTTCAAGAGACTAAAAGCAATATAAGATAAATATTACCATTCTGTAGAATATTCTTATATTTTACTTTTACTTGTTCCCATGTTCTAGTGGGTTCTGTTATGGCTCTAATGTGACAGAGGATATAATGTAATATGATGTAATGTAATATAATACATTTACCCTATTGCCTACTGGTGTTGGCCAGAGGGGCCGATGGCGCGATATGGCAGCCTCGCTTCTGTAAGTCTGCCCCAGGGCAGCTGTGGCTACAACCATAGCTTACCTCCACCAGTGTGTGAATGTGAGAGTGAATGAATAGTGGCATTGTAAAGCGCTTTGGGTGCCTTGAAAAGCGCTATATAAATCCAATCCATTATTATTATTATTATTATTATTATTATTATTATTATTAAATTACTTACGAGTGTAATATGTCAGCAACTTTCTGCCAGCCCTCTCTCCTTGCTTTTGCAGCCTTTGCAGTGTTCCCTTGCGTTTTGAGTTCTTGCTCTGCTGCCGAAAAATACTGAGCGCGCTCCTTCGACATTTTCGCCGACCAATCAAAGGGTTACCGATCAATGTTTCTACTATCGATGCGTAGCCCCTTTTAAGCCACCCAGTGATCTCACATTACTTCATCCAGCTGTACTAATCGTCAACAACAGGTGTGTTCGGAGAACCGGAATAGCGAGCTCAAAGTTGGCGCGATGATTTGATCTTGGATGTGTCATTTGATCTTGGATGTAGTAAGCGAGGTACGAAGAACGGACCCCTGGTCTGTTTACTTTTAGAATACACATGGATATAACTAACTAAATGCTTATGTCTAACTGAATTACTTTGAAATAAAAATTTGAAATACATTGTCACAAAAATGAGGACTGGGGATTTTGTTCCGTATCACTTATAGCTGAAAAATTGTGGATCGAGGAGGGGTTTTTTTTTTTTGTTAGTTTATGGTGTTAAATCTTAATTAAGCAAGCAAAGTGACACAGAAAGGTTCAAATGAACCAAAAGTTGTGTTTTACTGCTTATGAACTCAAGATTTTAGTTGTAAGAATAGATTTGTTATTATTATTATTATTATTATTATTATTATTATTATTATTATTATTATTATTATTTTACCAGTATTAATAAAAGAAAGATCACAACAGAGGTTGAATCAGTTTATGTTTGAACAGCTGACTAGAGACTGTAAGGGAATTAATAATCAAAATGTTAAGCCCTTACACCTCTGGGATCCCAAAAGATATTTCAAGGATGTTAAAATTCAACACTTTAAATTTAAAAAAAAAAAAAAAGAAAAGAAAAAGAAATCCCACCTAAGGCCAGTTCCCTTGGCACTATCTGTATTTCACTTGAATGTACTCCTTGGATGAAAATGAATATTAATTAATGAATACTGCCTATTAAGTGGACAGCCCTTTTTGTCAGCCTTGCTCTCATTTTCCCTTTGTGCCTGAAGTGATAAAAGCAGAAAAAGAAGTGTGAGTAAGAGGGAGAACTTGTGCTCCAAGGTTGGTATTTTAATGAGAAAGAAAAAGTTGGATGGAGGTGGAAATTAAGGTCCATAATGTAAGAGAAGTCCTGTTTTGGATAAACATGTTGCACACAACAAGTAATTTTTCTGATACTGTTCTCCCTTTTGTAAACATGTGGGAGGGAGTCCAGCAGGGGTGGCCAAAACTGTGATGGTAGCCCTCAGTGTAGAATGAGATGAGTGGAGCAGATGGTGAAGAATTCTCAGGGTTCATTTCAGCAGAGTTCATCCTTTACGGCTCATATCCTGACTTAATTATTAGACAGAGGGGATAGTGAAACCCTGAAAGTAGGATATAAAGAAGCAAGGAAATCTTCATTAAGCCCATAAGGAGAGACTAGCATTCATTAAAAGGACTTTGCCATCTCATCAGCACCACTGTAGAGGGCAAAAAGTGTAGCGATAGAAGTACTAAAACTGAGCAGAAATATGTCTTTAGGCCAAAAATAAAAAATAGCAAAGACTTACAGTTACATGGTGAGGAAGTGAAATGAAATGAATTCTAAAATAATAACAATTTTAGTAAACTCAAGCTCTTCATCTGTTTATCTTTGGTTTGCATGTATATTACTTTTGCTTTGATTTTAGAATTGTGTGACAGGTTATCCATTCAGGAATAATATGCAATGGTGTGTGTGTGCGTGTGTGTGTGTGTGTGTGTGCGTGTGTGTGTGTGTGTGTGTGTGTGTGTGTGTTTATCTAATAATAATACCCAAAATGATTGCACAATGCAGTATAGCTGCTGACTTTGCTATACGTAAAAGACAGTTATTCCAATCAGCCTAGTCTTTCACTGAAAAAATACTTTGATGCATTTCAGATCTAACTGCTCTCTGTTGAAGAAAATATACACTGTTAAGAGAATATTTTCGGGATTTTAACACAGTATACTAATTAATAAAGAATATCAAAGGAAGACTTCCTATGGTCCTTGCTCTTGGACCATTCTTTGATGAAGAATACACTTTCTTTTACTACTTAACCAGAAGTTTGAATCTACATGAGACTGTAATGTCTGTAGACTGTCTTACCCCCTAGTGTGTTTGACTCTTTGATTGCATCAGCCCATGATGTTACTGTCACCTGCACTACCTGTATAAACTTCATCCTTCCTTATATCATTCCTTCCCATCTGTAGAAAAGTAGGGGGCACACTTAAGCAGAACCACCTTTGAACAGGTAGATGCATGGTTTTGTACCCTTAAGAAAATTGCCATGTCTAGCAATTCATTCCTGCTTGCTATATTATCATGCTGTTCCAGTTTCCTGTCCAGATCAGGTCAAAAGCATTCTCCCCGAGCTGCCTCTGAAGCGATGTCCACCCATGTTCATAGCACAAGAAGTGCCCCCACAGCTGTGATAGACTCCAATACTTTTAGGAGATCCATGTATATAAAAATAACTCTGTGCTGAAATATAAGTTAAAACTTGAAAAACTGCTAAACACTTGACATATCTTCATAAGCTCTTCCTCTACCCATCCAAATAAAATAACACTTCTAGTGAGAATATCTCAACCACATGAGGATCAATGTAAAAAACCCATCACATCAATCAGTGTCATCACGCAATCATTACATCAAATGGAGTTTAACCTTAACAATGTTTGGATTGTTAACAATGTTAAGATGATGGCAACAACAAAAATGATAATGACAATAATAATGATAATGATGATGATAATGATAATAACAATAGTAATACAATTATTATTACCTTTTAAATTCTGCTGCTGATATTTTATTCTTAATACTCTATCAATTATTTGTACCTGCTTGTTTGTTTGTTTTTTTCTAATTTGTATTTAAGGTGACTGGTGTTGTGCTGCTGAAACCACAATTTCCCTTAGGAGACCTCCTCAAGGGATTAATAAAGTTCCATTCTATTCTATTCTAAAGTCCTACCCAAGTAAATTACAAATGTCTCTGTAGAGCAAACATAATATTGATCATAACTTGTATCTTGTTTCTAATGCAGTCACTGGGTGTCAAGTACTTACTCTTTAAAGTGTTAAGTAGTCAAACTATTTCAGGTCTGCCCTGTTAAATGGGTCATGGTGGCTGTAATTATCTTATTTTTACTCAAAAATTCTGCAAGGTTAGCAAATGCAAATGTGTTGGCAGGTCTCTTGGTTATGCAAAAACCTCAGAGATTCAATAAAGTCTAGATTAAAAGAGAACTGGATAAAGAAAATATTCATACAAGCAAAGGATGCACAAGGAGTTGGAGAAGGTAAGTGAAAATGGTGGACAGCTTTGGTGTAAGAAATTTCAGTAGTGTCTAAGAACTGCTTATTTTGTTTATTCAGTGGGAGAATAACATTTCTCATTGTGTTTTTTATGAAATTCCTGCTGGTAGACACATGTTTCTGACAAAAATCTGCGCAGCATCTTACTTCTGCATTCTGGCTGTGTCTTTGAACTTCTGAACAGAAACAAACTTAATTGGTTTTGTGATGGGTCTATGAGCTGCTGGACAATTGGTCTCTTCCATCTTTGTCCTCTAGCTCATCAATTTGTCCTCTAATGTCACTCTAATTGTTGATAATTCCTCCCCACAGGAGTGCAATTACACCTGGAATTCACTACTGGTGGTGACCTGAAACTAAAAGGCCATAAACCTTGTGAGTTTCTGATGAGTCCAGAGTGAAACTTGGATCTAAGTTCAAAGGCTCCACAGACACAATGAGTTCAAAAATGTTACTGAAAATCACACAGTGGAGTACAAAGGATAAATATCAGACATATATGTATAGACGCGTGTGTGTGTGTGTGTGTGTGTGTGTGTGTGTGTGTGTGTGTGTGTGTGTGTGTGTGTGTGTGTGTGTGTGTGTGTGTGTGTGTGTAGTTACCCAGAATGGCTAAGTGAAGGCCGGACAGTCCTGAACCCCAAGGATTCCCAAGAAGGGACTGGTCCCGTCCAGCTACCGGCCAATTACCTGCCTGTACCACATGGAAGCTCCTGTCAGGAATCATAGCAGCTAAGATAAACAGGCATATGGCTCAATACATGAGTTGGGCACAGAAAGGAATTGGCGGGAAAACCAGACGTGTGAAACACCAGCTACTGGTAGACAAAGCAGTCACCCGAGACTGCAAGGCCAGGTTCACCAACCTGTGCACTGCCTGGATTGATTACAAGAAGATCTATGACTCGATGCTCCACACCTGTATCCTGGAATGCCTAGAACTGTACAAGAGCAACAGGACCCTAAGAGCTTTCATCAAGAACTCAATGCAGATTTGGCGTACAACACTAGAGGCCAAATTCAAGCCCATAGCACAAGGCACCATCAAGTGTAGGATCTACCAAGAAGATGCTCTGTCTCCACTGCTCTACATAGGCCTGAACCCCCTCAGTGAGATCATTGCAAAGTCTTGCTACAGATACTGGCTACCGAACTGAGCAATAATCAGTGACCTCCTCTACATGGATGACATCAAGCTGTATGCCAAGAGTGAACAAGACATAGATTCACTGATCCACGCCACCAGGATCCACAGCAAGGACATCGGAATGCCATTCAGATTGGAGAAGTGTAGTCAGATCCTAACAAAGAGAGGGAAGGGAGTCAGAACTGAGGGGATCAAACTACCAGAAGGCAACACTGCACACATGGAGGACAACTACAAGTACCTCAGAATCCCACAGGCAAATGGGAACCACAAAGAGGCTGCTAGGAAAGCTGCAACCACCAAATACCTGCAGAGAGTGAGGCAAGTCCTGAGGAGTCAGCTGAATGGTAAGAACAAGATCCGGGCTATCAACACTTACATCCTCCCCATGATCAGGTACCCTGCTGGAATAATAAGCTGGCCAAAGGAGGAGATAGAAGCCACTGACATCAAGACCAGGAAGCTCCTGACCATCCCGGGATGGTTTCACCCCAGGTCTAGCACCCTGACACTGTACATTAAGCAGAAGGAAGGAGGCTGGGGACTAGTGAGTGTCAATACCGCAATCCAGGATGAGACAACAAACATACATGAGTACATCAGGAAGTTGGCCACCACAGACTGCATGCTCAGTGAGTACCTCAGGTAGCAGAAACCCAAGAAAGAGGAGCAAGAGGAGGAGCCATCCTGGAAGGACAAACCCCTGCACAGTATGTACCAGCGGCAGATAGATGCAGTGGCTGACATCCAGAAATCCTACCAGATAAAGAGCAGCCAAAGCTGGACTGAAAGACAGCACAGATGCACTAATCATGGCAGTACAAGAGATGACACCTAACTCTACCTATCCTCCAAACCCATGGCTACTCTCCCACCCACATCCATTTCTGACTTTTTAAGTGAAATCAAGGTCTGGTTTACTCACAACTTTCTTAAACTTAATGGCTATAAACCAGAATTCATTTTAATAGGCACCAAATCAAAACTGACCAAAGTCCCAAACAGAAGTCTTTCATTATCCATTGATAACTATGTTGTCACACCCTCCCCTCAGCTTAAGAGTCTTGGTGTCATCCTTGATAGCACTCTTTTTTTCACAGCATATATAAATAATATCACTTGGTCTTCCTATTTTCATCTCCATAATATTAACCGCCTTCGTCCTTCACTCACTCCAAACAGTAGCGCCATACTTGTCAATGCTCTTGTCACATCTCGTTTAGATTACTGTAATTCTCTTCTCTATGGTCTACCTCATATATCTCTCCATAAATTGCAGTTAGTTCAAAATACAGCTGCCCTTATTATTTCCAGAATTAGATCTACTGAACATATTACACCTGTTCTTAAAGAGCTCCATTGGCTTCCAGTTCACCTCCATGTCAATTTCAAGATCCTGCTTCTTATGTTCAAAGCGCTTCATAACCTCGCTCCTCCATATTTATCTGATCTTCTCCATACATACTCACCCCCTCGTACACTTCACTCTTCTTCAGCTTCCCTTTTGTCTGTTCCACCTGCTCGCCTGACTACCATGGGACTCAGAGCCTTTAGTTGTTCTTCCCCAAGACTTTGGAATGCACTTCCACCAAATCTCCGGACCACAAACTGTCTCACCACTTTTAAATCTCGTCTCAAAACCCATCTATTCAAAATTGCATACAGCTGATTCTGTCTTAGTCCATTTTTACGCTGCTCAGCTTTAATACTTGCTTCATACTTTCATGCTTTTTTTTCTCCAATGTCTAAATTTTATTTTGCATGTTTTATTATATTGTATTGTTGCTATTGTTTTTTGTTCTTCTCTTGTTTTGTTTTGTAAGATGACCTTGAGGGTCTTAAAGGCCCCTATAAATAAAATGTATTATTATTATTATTACTCACCCTTTTTTTAAATTGATCTTAAATATTAAACTTTTTTTTTAAATCAAGATGCAGGCCTGTGTCCCTGAGCTTATGAACAACTGATTTTTATTTTTTTAGTGTAAAAAAGTATATAAGTATAGAATTTTAAACAAATGCAGCAGTAATTTTAATCCATTTAACACATTTTTCTGCAGAGCAACTATTTTTACTTTTGTTTTATGGAAAATTTTCCAAAGGTACAGTGTCAGCATCTCTCCTTGCCTTTTTGTAAAAGTCACCACACCCCACTGATACTGTGGTGTTGAGGAAGCAGGATATACTGATGAGAAGTGGGTTCCTGGAACAGGGCATCCATGGACAAAAACTGATAACAGAAATATAATGCAATGATACTAAAATTTTTAACCAATATTGCATTTTTTCCTAGCTCACAGAATTAACTCACCCACAGAGTGCTAACCATGTTAGGTTGGAAAGAAATCCTACCAAAATCTACTTGTTGTGTATTACCAAGGTGGCCTTGCTTAAGGCTAAATTATAAGGTTTTCTTTTATTCTGAAATCAGATAAAACGTGGACATTGTCTAGTATTGATGTGTTCATCATTTTAGCCAGCATACTTCTTAGCTCAGTAGCTAAGTAAGCCACCCCACTGCCTTAAGGTGCCTATTCTTACCACCAGAGTGTTTTCGTTTGTTTTTTTTTCCTTAGTCGCTGACTCAAGACTATTCTTAATATATCAGAATATATTGTTTTGTTTCCCAGTGGGTGCAATCAGCGATGGTACACACATAGGATGCTTAAAACCTCCCCTTCCCCATCTAAACTGAAGTGCATGTAGCCTTCAGTCTCTCTTGCAGATTTAGTCTTCATCAGATAGCTTCCTAAAAGTGCTGAGAAGCACTGCCTCAGACAATTACTGCAAGTTAACGATGAAAAGAAAGGTCTGCCTGAAGAAATTTCAGATGATGTGCTATGCAAAGAAGGAAAAAAAGCCAACAGAGAAGATTAGATGACTTATAAGATGAAGTTATTTTTGTGGATAATATAAATAAAGTAAAAATATTCATTGAGCACCACTTTAACTCTGAAGTAACACTGAAGCAAGTGGTTAACTAAAATTAAAACAAAAGGTTTTGTTTGGTGGTGTCAGTACACTAACAGGGCTTATACCGAATCAGACTGATACGCACGGTAGCTTGTTTACATGTTGACTTCTTCTTTATTGAGATAACACATAAGTTACACACACATATAACTGGGCGTGGTGCCCCCTACTGGTGATGACTTGCATAGCACACCGTAACGCTTGGTTCATACATAACATCTCCTCCCCACTAAGCTATGCGACCGTGGCACCACCCACAGAAACATTTCCCATAACCAAAGTAGTACCTCCCCCCCCCCCCCTTTTTTTTTTATTACAACATTCATGAAAACTGGAACTAATGTTGCTTTCTGCATGAATTTCTTTTCAGTTGAGAATAATGTCTCTGAACCCCAACATTCTCACAGAAATACTTAGTACGCTGACCCATCACAATAACGAGCGGGTGGCTTAGTGACTCTCACTGGGTAACGTCTTACAGACTCTGTAACCTGTGTATAGTCAGACAGTGGTGGTTTAAGAGACTGGGGTGTTTCTGGAGGTAAAGTGGTCCCCAGAACTTGTTCAACAGTCTCTTCCTGCAGAGTTGTACAAGGGTGAAGCATGGTGTCACTACCACTCTGGGCTGGTGACATTTGAGAGCTTGTCGGAGGATCCACTGTGACCTACTGAGATACTGACTCAGGTCGTGTCAGCATCTGATCCACATGACCTTTCCACACACCTTGTGCTCCCACATTCACCTTGTATGACACTGGCCCAGTCTTCTCCAGTACGACACCGTGCGTCCACTTGTCTTCTCCCTTTCTATAATCACGCACCAGGACAGGCTCGCCAACATTGAACCGTCTGTCCCTGGAGTATTGCGGTCGGCATTGTTGTTGAGCATCTTGTGACCGACGCACTGCTCTGGCCACACTGGGCTTCAGAAAATCCAGCCGAGAGCGCAGCTTGCGTCCAATGAACAATATAGCTGGCGTTTCTCTAGTTGTTGCATGGGGGAGTATTGCGATATGTCAAGAGGAACGTGTCAAGGCGTTGTTGTACAGGTGCTGTACCCCTGGAAGCTTTCAATGCATGCTTGAATGTCTGCACAAAACACTCAGCCAAACCATTAGTGGCAGGATTATACAGCGCGGAGCGGATGTGTTTGACTCTATTAGCTTTCAGGAACACCCTGAATTCCTGAGAACAGAACTGCGGTCCGTTATCACTCACCAGGACGTGGGGAATGCCATGGCGACTAAAGAGACCCTGTAGCACTTGTATGGTTTTACCGGCTGTGGTGCTATCCATAATATGCACCTCAGGCCACTTGGAATGTGCATCTACCACCACCAGGTACATGTGACCTTCAAATGGATCCGCAAAATCCACATGGATCCGTTCCCACGGACAGGAAGGCCACAGCCAAGGGTGCAAAGGTGCTAACCCAGGCTCTTTTTGCACACGCTGACAAGAGTGGCAGGCTTTAGCTTGAAGCCCAATTTGAGAATCAATGCCAGGCCACCAAACATAGCTGCGAGCTAAACTCTTCATCCTCACCATCCCTGGATGTGCAGTGTGGAGCTCTTTCAGGACATGAAAGCGCAGCTTAGGTGGCACAACCACCCTCACGCCCCACATGAGGCATCCCTGCTGTATTGTGAGTTCATGTCTGCGCAGCAGATAGGGTGACAGCTCTTGATCTGTGTCCTTTGCTGCTGGAAAACGTCCAGTTGATACCATTTCCAGGACACTAGACAAAGTGACATCAGACAGCTACTGTGAACCGAGGAGCTATTGTCTTGATGTGAGCTTCTACTCAGGGTTTTTTCTTCCAGTTCAGAGCAGAATTTTTTTTGTTGAGATACTGGATGTTGTGTTTTTCTCCACAATTTTAATTATAAGCTAGATACATTGCTGCTAACCGCAACAGGGATGAGTCAGTGAGTCAGTTGGCTTGTGAATCATGATTCATGAGTCAGTAAAGTGATTCTCGAGTATTGAACGATTCGTTCATGATTTGCGCATCACTAGCGCCTGCTGCACAGGGAGAAGAGGGCGGGGCAGCGGGGGATTCTCTGGCTGTCTGGAGCAGCATCTAATAACCAACTCACAAAATAAAACAAAATAAAAACAAAACAAAAAACACAAAAACACCAGACATTATGATACAGACTTATAATTTGCACAGATGTTTTTTTGAAATTCTATAAAGTGAGCGCGAGAGCCCTCGGTGCGCCTGCTCGCTGCTGAAGTCAACGTACACTTTATTGTCATCTCCGCTACATACAGTCCAGTATATAGAGAGACGAGACGACGAGGCTTCAGTTACAGCAGTGCAAGGAAACAAACAATATATATAAGAAGAGTAAGAAAATAAATATACACTTTAGGACTTGGGGTAAGGGGATCAATAACAATTTAAAATTTATAATTTACAGTTTGATGATTTAAAGTCTCACACACAACCCGTCGAAAAGGGAGGGGGGGCGTGACGGAAAAAGGTAAGCGACCCATGTTGTAGGTGACATCAGACGCCGGAGATTTGGCGGGAAAAAAAAGCGAATGGTAGCATAGAATTTAACAAAGTTTCTTTAAGCTTCAGTATTGCCAAATAAACTAACCAATTGTTATATAACTAACAACATCTGTTCTATCATCTCTAACACCCTGGAGGACAACGAGGAGAGTTTAGACGCTCTCCAAGATTACATCGACCGGTGCTTCGAAGATTTTGTAATGAAGAAGGCCCAGAGCGTGTCTTCCCCGGCCAAAGTTGAGATGCCGTCATCTAAAAGATGTCGCCTGGCAGACTCCCCCAGCACAACATCGCCTGCCGGCAAAGACATCGTAGACATCCTGGAGTCAATCGATAAGCGATTGTCCAGTTTTGATGCGAGGCTGTCCCTGGTGGAGATCTTACACCGGGAATTTAAATCTCTAAAAGAATCCCTGGAGTTCAGCCAGCAGCAGGTGGAAACACTTGCTGCGGAAAACGCCACGCTACGGGAGTCGGTCAAATCTCTAACCGAAAATGTGACCCAAATAAACATAGAAAATAAAAAAATAAAAGAGACCGTTATCGATTTATAAGCCCGTAGCATGAGAGATAATCTGGTGTTTTCTGGTATTCCAGAATCTGCCGGAGAGGACCCGGAAACGACCGTGAGAAGCTTCATTAAAACCCACCTGAAGCTGCCGGAGGACACGGTAAAAAACATAGGGTTCGAAAGAGTGTATCGCATCGGGGCTCCGAAGACAGGAAGCGGGAGACCACGTCCTATTGTAGCCAAATTCAGCCACTTCAAGCAGAAGGAGCAGGTGAAGAGTTGTGGCAGAGAGCTGAAAGGAACGGATTTCAGCGTGAACGACCAGTTCCCCAGAGAGATCCTGGAACAACGCAGGTTCCTCTTCCCAGTCCGACGTAGTTTTATCCAGAAAGGCTGCCGGGCTGTCATCGCCGTGGACCGGCTCTACGTGGACGGACTGGAAAGCAGGGAAAGCCGTGATGAGAGGTAAAATAATTTCTTTCTCATCACATAAGAAGAAAGAAGAAAACAAAAATATTCAGGAACTAGAAAAAAACATCAAATTCTTAGAAAAAGCCTATGTGTCACACCAAGATCAAGAAATATTAAACAAAATACGCAAGACAAAACTAGAATTAAATGAAATTACTAATAAAAAGACTAAATTCTTAGTACAAAGACTTCGCCTGCAAAGTTATGAGCATGGTAACAAATCCAGACAATTTCTTGCTAACCAGTTAAAAATCAATAAAGAAAAAACAACTATATGTGCTGTTAAAGATTTATCTGGGAATACACAATATATGATCTTAAAAAAATAAACAACATTTTTAGGGATTTCTATGAAACTTTATATACACCACAAATAAACCCACCTAAAAACGAAATTGATCAATTTCTCGACAACATAACTCTTCCAAAATTATTAGACACCCAAGCAATGGCACTGGATTCGCCACTGACGCCAGGTGAACTCCAGGAGGCTCCAGGTCCAGATGGTTTTCCAACAGATTTTTACAAAGAATTCTGGACAATTCTGACACCAGTTTTTCACAGGATGTTGCAGGAAATCAAAGAAAATGGTAGGCTACCAACATATATGAACTCTGCAAATACCAGTCTCTCACTAAAACCAGGCAAAGACCCTGTATTTCCTTCAAGCTATCGTCCAATATCCCTTATTAATGTAGACCTTAAAATAACCTGCAAAGCTCTCTCAAAAAGATTAGAGAAAATAACCCCCCTTTTAATTCATCCTGACCAAACTGGTTTCATAAAAGGTAGGCACTCATCAACAAATACAAGTAGATTACTTAATTTAATAGACTACTCATGCAGTAAAAACATTGAAACCATAATATTTTCTTTAGATGCGGAAAAAGCATTTGACAGAGTTAACTGGAAATTTCTATTTGCAACTTTAAACAAATTTGGTTTTGGATCCTCTTTCATAAACTGGTTAAAAATATTATATAATTCCCCAACAGCTTGTGTCAGAACAAATGACCAAACATCCTCCAGCTTCTCTCTCCTGAGGGGCACCAGACAGGGATGCCCACTCTCCCCTTCACTGTTTGCAATTTTTATTGAGCCACTAGCAGCAGCAATTAGACAGGCTACAACAATTAAGGGCATAAAATGCAAGAACGTGGAACATAAAATCAGCCTTTATGCGGATGATGTGTTACTTTTTTTCCAAAATTCACAAACCAATCTCTCTGGGGTAATTGCATTGATAATTTCTTTCTCAAGTGTCTCAGATTATTCAATTAACTGGTCAAAATCTACAGTTCTTCTGATTAATTGCTCCTTCCATAATTCTTCTCCTTCCCCACTGCAATCTGGAATATAAAAAATATTTAGGTATTAATGTCTCTCCTAAGCTTTCAGAATTAACTAAATTAAACCACATCCCACTTTTAAAGACAGTAGAAGGCGATCTGGCTAGATGGAAATCTTTACCCATATCACTCATGGGAAGGGTCGCCGCTATAAAAATTATGGTCTTGCCAAAAACAAACTATTTATTTTCAGTGATCCCAAATAAGCCATCAAAAGATTGGTTCAGATCTCTAGACTCGTATATTTCTAAATTCCTTTGGAAAGATAAACCCCCACGTATCAGCTTAAAAACACTACAAAAGACCAAGGATAAAGGAGGATTAGATCTGCCTAACTTTAATCACTAGTAAATCCATAGTAAAAAAGAAATTTAATCCCAGTGAAGCTGAATTACAAACACCACCAAGTGTGGTACAATTTTTTAATCTAAAACCCCCCAAATTATATTCTAAAATATACAGAACACTTTCTAAAATAGATGAATCAATATCCCTTCCTATTGCAAAATGGGAAGCAGATTTATCAATCAGCTTAGACCAAAACCTTTGGTCTCAGATACTCTTAAAAACCTTTTAATGGATCAGAAATCCTAGTTTGCAATTAATACAATACAAAATATTACATAGAATTAACTATACTGTCACGATCCTGGGTCTTATGACCCAGTGTTTTTTTTTAGTTTATGTAAGCCCTTCAGGTTCCTAAGTTCATTTGTTATCATGCTTAAGTGTTTCTAGTTCTTATTATTTCCCCCTCGTGTTTCCAACTATGGTAAATCTCCCCTGCTTTTCATGTGTTTCATGTCTGTGTCTTACATTGTGAAGTTTGGGTTGTCATGTCTACGTCTCAGTATGTTTCCTGTTTTATTGTGAAGAGGTCTGGTGTTTCTGTGTTCATCATGTTCAGTTTTACTCTTCCCCTGTGGCGTTGTTATGTTCATGTTGATCTACTGTGCCTTTCTGTTCCATGTTTCAGATCCCTATGTTCTGTCTCCCCCAGTCTGTTAAGTCCACATGTCTTGAGTTCCGTCAGTGTGTTTCCTGTTTTACTTTCACAGTCTGTTCTATGTTAATGTTTCTAGTTTTGCTTCCCTTGCCTCATCCTGCTTAATTACTCTCAGCTGTGCTCTCCTCCTGTGGCTCATTCCCCCTCGTTATCCCTCAGTGTATTTAAGCCCCATGTTTCTCTTTGTCAGTGTTGTGTCCTCCATCATAGCTGTGTGATTTTTCCCTGTGGCTCCTTGTGCTTTAGTTTTTCCCAGTTTAGTTTATTTTGTATTGTTTTTCGTGTCCCACTCCACGCCAGCAATAAAGCTGTGTTTTTTGAGTTTAACTTTTGACTCTGTGAGTTTGCGTTTGGGTCCTTCTCCTGCCTGCCACACAGCCGAACTGTGACATATACTGGTCATAGGATGTTCAAAATGGGCTATACGCCTTCCAACAACTGCTCACACTGTCTAGCAAATTACATCCACGCTCTTTGGCTCTGTCCACCAGTTCAGAAGTTTTGGGGTGAGATATTTGAAGACTTATCAAAGTGTCTGAAATGTAACATTCCAGCCTACCCTTTAGTATGCTTGCTGGGCAACTTGGATGAGGTCACTGCAGAAAT